>NC_068347.1:27117615-27474281 GCF_014633365.1 Diospyros lotus
GTAGTGTATGCATGTGTTTAGCTTCGCTTCCACTGTTCTTATTTTTGTGAATGCATGCCAGAGTGGTTTTCTATCTTGTGGTTCATTTTTTCCCTTCCGTAAGTGCTCCCGTTCGGGTAGTCCGGGTGGTTGGGGATATCCGGGTGGGAGTGCTTACAGAAAAATAAGACAAGAGGGTGAGTTTCTTCTCTGTTATTTTTCACTAATGGAGGTTATGTTCATCCCATTAAAAAGGGTGAACAAATCCTTACTTTGTGAGGAGTGTGCTGAGGCTCATCCCAGCACGTAGTGCGATTTTGTTTACTTTGGAGATAAAAATGTTATTTTAATTTTTTGTTATACCTATTATCTCATTTCTTTTTTTTTTTCCCATTAATTAACCTATTGTATCGCTATCTCGTTGAGCCATCGCATCGTCTCGTTGCCTCACTTTCTTTGCTCACAATTTTTCTCTCTTTTCTTTATCATAGCCGACTCGTTGCCTCATTATCTCATCTTGAGTAGTAGGTCGACGACAGTTGGTTAGTTAGTGATAGGAGAAATGAGAGAGAAGAGAGAGAAACATAGTGATAGACGGGGAAGGAGATTAAATTGACAATTTTTAGCCCGAGATAAAGTAATCCTGAGTGAACAAAATCGCCCTCTCCCCGGCACACAACCTCCACCCAATCATCATGATTCTTGTTGCATCAAAGTCCTTGCAAGCCCCCGACTCTCCCCCGAGGCAAACGACTCAGTGACTGTGTGTGTGTGAGAGAGAGAGAGAGGTGTAAAATAAATCACATCTCCGACACTAATCTCAATCCAAAGCAACCTGCGGCGGACACTGAATCCTATAAATATTCACCGCATTTGGTGAATCTCGATATCTTTATCTCACAAAACTTAAATATTAACTCTTTTGCCTTTTCTTACTTTTTTTATGATTTAGTAATAAAAAGTTTTTTAGGGATCATTTCGCAAACAATCCACAATTAGGGCCAGACCTTTCATGAGACCCGTGAGACAGTTGCCATGAAAATTTATGTATTTGAGGGCCATAAATTGGAACCCCTCTTTTTGGTAGGGCCCAGTCGCCCAGCCCAGCCACCACAGTTTCCCCCTCCCCCTCGAAGCTTCGCGTTCGCCCCTGCCATTCTTCCCTTCTCGCTCTCGCTTTCACTGCCATCTCTCGCTCTGTAATCTCCTCCGTCATCCTCATCCTCGCGCCTCACCTTCGCCGGCTTGCCTCGCCATCGGTCGGTGGCTCACCTTCGCTCCGCCTCTCGTCTCTGTCTCTCTCTCATTTCGCTGCTCCGTTGGATCGTCGCCCTTCGCCCTCGCTTTCTCGCCTCTTGCTGCTCGGTCGGCGGTCGCTTGGCCTCGTGACCGGTCACCGGTGGCTCGCTACCTCGCTCTCAGTTGCTCAAGGTGGCTCGCATTCGCTCTCACCTCTCGCTACCTTTCTCTCATTTCGTTGCTCCATCGGATCGTCGCCCTTCACCTCGTTTTCTCGCCTTTTGCTGCTCAGTCGGTGGTCGCTCGCCCTCGTGGTCGGTCACGGCGTGGCTCGCTACCTCACTCTCAGTTACTCTAGCCTCCAGATCTTACTACCTCAGATTCGGTCCTTGAAGCATATCTACTTCTCCAGAATCCAGATCTACTTAGTGCTTAGCTTCAATTCGTTAGTTTCTCCTTCACGAATTATTTTCATTTTGTTTCGTTTGCGATACATTGGGAGATTTTGATTATTTGATAGCTTGCCTATGTCTATTTTATTGATGTTGGCTTTATTGATATTGGCTATGTTGTCTATTGAGAAAAAAATGCTCGAACAACTTGATTGATATTTTTGTCTTCAAATTGTAAGGAGAGTAGTTTTTAATTGATAATTTAAAAAAAATTTAATTTTATTCTTTGATATGGTATAAATATTTATTTATTTATTTTATATTTTATTATAAAAAATAAAATTTAAACGTGCTCTAAGATTTGGGGACCTATTTTTGTATTTCACTTCGGGCCCCTAAATGTCAGGTACTACACTATCCACAATCCTAACCCTTTGTTTTATATTGCCATCATCGGCCCCACCCATTGTAACGCCCCGTAAATGCCAAATTAAATTAATTTTGGGATAATTGGATTTAAAAGAATATATTAAAATAAGTTGTTGGGATTAAATAAAAATTTAATTATATGATTTTATGGAAATAAGAAATTAAGATAATTAATTTTGTTATTTGGGAATTTCTGGAAAGAGAAAAAAATTAAAATAAATTAATTTGTGTGATTTTTAGAAAGTTCAGGCATTTCTGTAATTATTATAGGGGGTGATTGTGTGATTAATGGAAGTTGTGGGGTGCTGGCGTGAATCGCGGAAGAGGGAAAAAGTCACCTTAAATATAATATAAGTTATATATAGGTTAAGTGAAGCTTGCGGGCGCGAGCGGTCGCGCGCGAGACTGCCAGCGCGGGAGACGCGGGTTCGAGCCCGCTGGTGGCGCGCTGTGAAGAAATTTTGGCTGGTTTTCAGCCAAAATCCTTGCCCAAAACGGCGTCGTTTTGGGCAAGGCGGTGGCAGCCATGCGCAGCTGCTGGGCGCGCCACGTGGCGTGCTGTGGGCCGCCCCTTTTGCCTCTTTTAAAGCCCGAATTCGGGCACTTCTTTTGCTCAAACAGTGAGCAATTTTTTACAGAAAATTCAGCAGCGTGCGCGACGTAAATTGTGAGATTTTGGGGCTGAAAAATTCAGATTAAATTGCGTTTAATTCCAGATTTAATTATCCAGGTATGTAGAGCAGCTAGTAATTAATATTCTGTACGGTCAGAATTTCGTTTTGCGTCCAATTTTATTAATTTTGGCAAATAATTGGGATATTGCAGTTTGTATAACTTTTACTGCTTTTGGACCCAACGAGCCTAAGAATATCTCTGATAAGGCAAGTTCTTCTTACCTATCTCGTCGTTTCTGTCGTTGGCGATTTATTGGGCCTCCCTTCGTTTGTTTCGGCCATTAATTAATTATGAAGTTTTTAAACGGTTAGTTTAAGATTTAATTTATTAAATGGATCTCGTGGGTTTTATTCGTTGGTTGCCTACGGGGGTTTGTGCCACCCCCCTGCCTGTTGGGAATGATGCCATACTCACCCGGGGCTAGGTTCTTAGCGGTTCGGGTATTAATTGGATTTTTGGTCATTTTCTGGCTGGAGCGGTTGTGCAGTGGGGGCTAGGATCGATGGTTCGGTGACGGAGTGACTGTCGTACGGACTACCTTAGGCCGCCGGCGAGTCTCTCCTACCCACTGACCGTTGACCGGTGCCAGGCACTGCTAACTTGCTTAGCCGTTATGTGATTATAGCATGCCTGCTTATATTTTCCTCGTTGCATGGCTTGATGTGCACATGGGTACGGGCTGCATGTTGGGATTAACATGATTTGGTTATGCTTGGTCACGGGCATTTTAGCTTGATTATAATGCATCCAGCACGGGCATATGCATCGTTTGTGGCTTACTATATGGGCGGAGCATGGCCTGATGCTTGGATGTATGGGCGCCTGGTATCACGTTGATGCTCACTACGCCATTGCATTTTATGTGCATTGCATGGCTACTGATAGTATTTAGTTCTCGGACGGGAGTACCGTTCCGAGGGAGCCTATGGCTCGGTTGTCGGGAGTACCGACGTGGATACGGGTGACGGGAGTACCGCCCCGGGACAGTGCGCACAGGTTTGTTGAGGATATTGTTGCCTTCCAGGGCAGCGGCAGGTTGGTATGGGACTTGGGTGCCAGGTGTCTTGTGTGGGCCCCAAGGACCGGTATGTGCTTTCACTATACTGCACCGTTGTGTTGTAGCGTCTCATGACTTGTGTGTACTTGTGGGGCTGTGTTTGGGATGGTCTCTTCTTTTATTTATAGCCTTTCATTTCTTATAAACTTGCTGAGTCTTGCGACTCACCTTGCTTTCCATCATTCCAGGTAAGGGTAAAGCAAAGGCCGAGGGCGAGGATCGTTCCATTTAGCAGCCGGCCGCGTTGGTAAGGTGTACAGTTAGCTGCCCCCATCATCTCTGATGTTTTGCTAGAGACGCTGTCTTTTATTTTTGACTGTGCCAGGTTATCATTTGTACCTCCTATTGTTGGCACAGGGTCTGTATGTATTTTTATATACTCCATGACCGCTGTATCAGCGGGGTGCTTGTGGGCATGCATGTTTACCGTTTTTCTTCCGCTGTTAAATTTCTTATTTATGCATGCCAAGGCATTTTGTCTTTTGTCTATTCCTCTTCCCTTCTGTGAGCGCACTCGTTCGGATAGACCGGGTGGTTGGGATATCCGAGCGGGGGTGCTTACAATGTTGGTATCAGAGCGTCATTAAGTCAATTTGGGGGACAAGTAACTGTACACCAAGGCTGTTAGGTAGAGTTAGAGTGCTAGGACGTGTCTGTTATTTCGAAATGCGTTCTAATTAAATTTGGTTGTCTAGGTATCATGGACGCACGACGTGGGCGAGGTCGTGGTAGACCGTCGGCACGAGGTAGAGGACACCTTGTCCCTACTCCGGAGGTTCAGGCTACAGGTGCGGGAGAGCAGAGACAGCCAGGACCACCAGATATGCAGGAGACATTAGCGGGTATTTTACGAGCTGTAGATGTACTGGCAGCATCTCAGTTGCGACAGGAGCGCAGACATGATGATAGGACCGCTACGGCCCAGGCGTCGCATTCAGGTACGTCGGGAGCAGGGGACGGTTCAGGTGCTACAGTGCTTAGAGATTTTATGGCCTTGCGACCACCAGAGTTTAGTGGAGGCGCTGATGCGACGGTGGCTGAGGATTGGTTACTAGCGGTGGAGAAGCATTTGAGATCCATAGACTGTGCAGAGGCCCACAGAGTTCGGCTGGGGACTTTCTTGTTACGAGGTGACGCCAAGCGGTGGTGGGAGACCACCAGACAGAGATATGGCGATGGAGGTCCGTCATGGGCACAGTTCGTCGAGGCGTTCAATGAGACCTATGTACCAGCTTGGATCAGAGAGCAGAAGGTGTTTGAGTTCATTGAGTTACAACAGGGCAGTAAGACAGTTACGCAGTATGAGACCGAGTTCGTGGCATTATCTCGTTATGCTCCTGAGTTAGTGACCCCTGAGTCGCGTCGAGTTAGCAAGTTTCAGAGGGGGTTACGACCAGAGATCCGTCATGCCATGGCTGGTATTGAGGCCCCTGACTTCCCTACAGCTGTTCAGCGAGCCCACGCGGTGGAGAGGGATCGACTGGAGGCCCGAGCAGAGCAGTTAGTCTTGAAGGGTGCAGGGAGCAGCGGTAAGAAGAGGAAGTGGGATGCAGGCAGCCAGAGTTCGGGATTTCCACAGTGCCGGCAGTGCGGGCAGAGACACCAGGGGCAGTGTCGGGAGGTACGTCGAGATGTATGTTATCGCTGTGGTCAGCCGGGGCATTTGAAGAGAGACTGTCCACAGGCGCCTAGACCGACTACACCAGCCCCACCAGCCCCACCAGCTACACCGGCCACAGGGCAGGAGATTATTTGTTTTCGCTGTGGACAGAGGGGCCACCGAGCGAACAGGTGCACCCAGCCAGCACAGAGTGGAGGGCCACGGACTGGAGGTGTGGGGCCCAGACCAGTTCAGAGACAGTCTGCACCTAGGACGCAGGGTGCAGGAGCACCATTACCTCTTCCAGCAGCACAGCGCCCAGGACCTACAGAGAGAGTTCAGATGCAGGGACAGGCATTTGCAGTGTCAGCGACCGAGGCAGCTGAGAGCAGTGATATAGTGCAAGGTATACTTACTCTCTATGGCCATGACGCACGTGCCCTATTTGATACAGGTTCCACCCACTCTTTTATAGCACCCCATTTGTTGCATAAGATCCCAATCCCGTGTAACCCCTTGCCATATGATTTATCTATTTCGACACCGGGAGGGACGGTGTTGTTGGGGAGTGAGATGGTCAGGGATTGCGAGATAGGGATTTACGACCAGGTATTTGTGGGGGATCTTGTTGTTTTGGCGATCCAGGATTTTGACTTACTGTTGGGTATGGATTGGCTCTCTCGGCACTATGCTCGGGTTGATTGTCGTCGGAAGGTAATTTCATTTGAGCATCCGGGGAGACCAGTTGTTACATACCGGGGTGTGAAACCAGTGGTGACTACACCGATGATATCGGTTATGCACGCCGAGAGACTTATTCGACGTGGGTGTGAAGCCTACTTTGCGTTCGTGACCGTGATAGCGGGGGAGAAGAAGGAGTTGGCTGCCTATCCTGTGGTGCGAGACTTTCCAGATGTGTTCCCAGATGAGTTGCCGGGACTACCACCGCACCGAGAGATTGATTTTGCGGTCGATCTGATGCCAGGTACGCAGCCTATTTCCAAGACTCCTTACCGTATGGCTGCCAATGAACTGAAAGAACTCAAGGTGCAATTGCAAGATCTTTTGGAGAAAGGTTTTATTCGGCCGAGCACATCGCCATGGGGGGCCCCAGTATTATTTGTGCGCAAGAAGGACGGGTCTATGCGACTTTGTATAGATTACCGACAGCTTAATCAGGTAACAATCAAGAACAAGTATCCCCTACCCCGTGTGGATGATTTACTGGATCAGTTGCGTGGTGCATCGATGTTTTCCAAGATAGATTTGCGGTCAGGTTATCATCAGGTGCGAGTCAGAGATGAGGATATTGCAAAGACCGCATTTCGCACGCGTTACGGCCATTATGAATTTGTGGTCATGCCGTTTGGGCTGACCAATGCACCTGCAGTATTTATGGATCTGATGAATAGGGTATTCAAGGAATATTTGGATTCTTTTGTCATAGTTTTCATTGACGACATCCTAATTTACTCACCGAGCCCTGAGACACACGAGGCACATCTGTGCGTGGTTCTGCAGAAGCTCAGAGAGGAGCAGTTATATGCCAAGTTTTCGAAATGTGAGTTTTGGCAGACCCGAGTGGTATTCTTGGGACACGTGGTCTCAGGAGAGGGTATCTCAGTAGACCCAGAGAAGACTAGAGCCGTGATGGATTGGCCGAGAGACCGATGACAGTGACAGAGATTCGGAGTTTTCTTGGCCTTGCGGATATTATCGACGATTCATAGAGGTTTTGCACGGCTTGCATCTCCCCTGACGAAGCTGACAAGGAAGGGCACCAGATTTATTTGGGATGAGTCTTGCGAGAGATCATTCCAGGAGTTAAAGCGGCGTTTGACTTCGGCGCCAGTACTGACGATACCCAGGTGTGGTGAGTTATTTACTGTATATAGTGATGCCTCGTATGCAGGGTTGGGATGTGTTTTGATGCAGGACGGCGAGTGAGTGAATGCTTATGCATCCAGACAGTTGAAGAGGCACGAAGAGAATTATCCCACACATGATCTGGAGTTGGCGGCTGTCGTGTTTGCCTTGAAGATTTGGAGGCATTATCTTTATGGTGAGAGAGTCCAGATATATACAGATCACAAGAGTCTCAAGTATTTATTTTCGCAAAAGGAACTCAATATGAGACAACGCCGTTGGTTAGAGCTGCTTAAAGATTATGATTGCGAGATCCTCTATCATCCAGGTAAAGCCAATGTAGTTGCAGATGCGTTGAGTCGTCGTGGAGCATCAGTTGCAGCTATGATGGTGCAGGAGGAGTGGTTCTTACTGGAGCAGATGAGCGATCTTACTATCTCTGTGGCACCAGACAATCCTACACTTTATTGCGCTGCCATGAGTATCCATTCGGATCTGGAGGGTCAGATTCGCGATCGACAGCGACAGGATGTGGAGCTTGGCGAGATTATGGCTGATATGGAGAGATTTGGGTCATTGGGGTACAGTCAGAGGGACGATGGTTTGCTATTGTTTCGTGGACGGATCTGTGTGCCGAGGGACAGTGATATCAGGCAGAGGATCCTAGAGGAAGCTCATCGTTCTCCCTATACTATCCATCCTGGAGCGACGAAGATGTACCAGGGCTTACGACGTCAGTATTGGTGGAGCGGCATGAAGAGGAGCGTAGCAGAATTTGTATCGCGATGTTTAGTGTGCCAGCAGGTTAAGGCTGAGCACTAGAGGCCTGCAGGATTGTTACGACCTTTATCCGTGCCGGAGTGGAAGTGGGAACGCATAGCTATGGATTTTGTCTCAGGATTGCCACGATCCAGCCGGGGGTATGATTCGATATGGGTGATTATCGATCGGTTGACTAAATCAGCGCACTTCTTACCTGTCAAGAAGACCTATCCTATTCATCGACTGGCCAAGCTATACATTGATGAGGTGGTGAGGCTGCACGGAGTCCCAGCTAGTATTGTGTCAGACAGGGATCCTCGGTTTACCTCACGATTTTGGGAGGCGTTGCAGAGTGCTATGGGGACCCAGCTGACTTTCAGTACAGCTTTCCATCCTCAGACTGACGGGCAGTCGGAGCGGACCATACGGACTTTGGAAGATATGCTCCGCGCCTGTGTATTGGATTTCTATGGAAGCTGGGATGATCATTTGTCGTTAGTGGAGTTTGCCTACAATAATAGCTTCCAGGCCAGTATTGGGATGGCACCATTTGAGGCGTTGTACGGGCGACCATGTAGATCACCGCTTTGCTGGACCGAGACTGGGGAGCGAGCGTTACTTGGACCGGAGTTGGTGGAGCAGACGACAGAAAAGATCCAGTTGATTCGGGCTAGGATGAAGGCAGCTCAGGATCGTCAGAAGAGTTATGCTGATAGACGACGCCGAGATTTGGAGTTTGATGTGGGTGATCATGTTTTCCTTCGAGTTATGCCGATGAGGGGTGTTCGACGCTTCGGAGTATCTGGCAAGTTGAGTCCTCGCTATGTGGGACCGTTCGAGATATTGGAGCGAGTCGGATCGTTGGCATACCGGTTAGCTTTACCCCCTCAGTTAGCCCATGTACATGATGTCTTTCATGTTTCTATGCTTCGCAAGTATGTGGCAGATCCCGGGCATGTTATCGATTACCATCCGCTCATAGTACAAGAGGATGCGTCATATACCGAGTTGCCTGCTAGCATTGTGGATCAGAAAGAGAAAGTGCTCCGTAACCGTACGATTCCCTACGTGAAGGTCCAGTGGCAGCGACATACCCCTGAGGAGGCTACTTGGGAGCTAGAGGAGGACATGAGGCGACTTCATCCTCAGTTGTTTGCCTAGCCAGGTACGAATTTCGGGGACGAAATTCTTTTAAGGGGGGGGAGGATTTGTAACGCCCCGTAAATGCCAAATTAAATTAATTTTGGGATAATTGGATTTAAAAGAATTATTAAAATAAGTTGTTGGGATTAAATAAAAATTTAATTATATGATTTTATGGAAATAAGAAATTAAGATAATTAATTTTGTTATTTGGGAATTTCTGGAAAGAGAAAAAAATTAAAATAAATTAATTTGTGTGATTTTTAGAAAGTTCAGGCATTTCTGTAATTATTATAGGGGGTGATTGTGTGATTAATGGAAGTTGTGGGGTGCTGGCGTGAATCGCGGAAGAGGGAAAAAGTCACCTTAAATATAATATAAGTTATATATAGGTTAAGTGAAGCTTGCGGGCGCGAGCGGTCGCGCGCGAGACTGCCAGCGGGGAGACGCGGGTTCGAGCCCCGCTGGTGCGCGCGCTGTGAAGAAATTTTGGCTGGTTTTCAGCCAAAATCCTTGCCCAAAACGGCGTCGTTTTGGGCAAGGCGGTGGCAGCCATGCGCAGCTGCTGGGCGCGCCACGTGGCGTGCTGTGGGCCGCCCCTTTTGCCTCTTTTAAAGCCCGAATTCGGGCACTTCTTTTGCTCAAACAGTGAGCAAATTTTTACAGAAAATTCAGCAGCGTGCGCGACGTAAATTGTGAGATTTTGGGGCTGAAAAATTCAGATTAAATTGCGTTTAATTCCAGATTTAATTATCCAGGTATGTAGAGCAGCTAGTAATTAATATTCTGTACGGTCAGAATTTCGTTTTGCGTCCAATTTTATTAATTTTGGCAAATAATTGGGATATTGCAGTTTGTATAACTTTTACTGCTTTTGGACCCAACGAGCCTAAGGATATCTCTGATAAGGCAAGTTCTTCTTACCTATCTCGTCGTTTCTGTCGTTGGCGATTTATTGGGCCTCCCTTCGTTTGTTTCGGCCATTAATTAATTATGAAGTTTTTAAACGGTTAGTTTAAGATTTAATTTATTAAATGGATCTCGTGGGTTTTATTCGTTGGTTGCCTACGGGGGTTTGTGCCACCCCCCTGCCTGTTGGGAATGATGCCATACTCACCCGGGGCTAGGTTCTTAGCGGTTCGGGTATTAATTGGATTTTTGGTCATTTTCTGGCTGGAGCGGTTGTGCAGTGGGGGCTAGGATCGATGGTTCGGTGACGGAGTGACTGTCGTACGGACTACCTTAGGCCGCCGGCGAGTCTCTCCTACCCACTGACCGTTGACCGGTGCCAGGCACTGCTAACTTGCTTAGCCGTTATGTGATTATAGCATGCCTGCTTATATTTTATCCTCGTTGCATGGCTTGATGTGCACATGGGTACGGGCTGCATGTTGGGATTAACATGATTTGGTTATGCTTGGTCACGGGCATTTTAGCTTGATTATAATGCATCCAGCACGGGCATATGCATCGTTTGTGGCTTACTATATGGGCGGAGCATGGCCTGATGCTTGGATGTATGGGCGCCTGGTATCACGTTGATGCTCACTACGCCATTGCATTTTATGTGCATTGCATGGCTACTGATAGTATTTAGTTCTCGGACGGGAGTACCGTTCCGAGGGAGCCTATGGCTCGGTTGTCGGGAGTACCGACGTGGATACGGGTGACGGGAGTACCGCCCCGGGACAGTGCGCACAGGTTTGTTGAGGATATTGTTGCCTTCCAGGGCAGCGGCAGGTTGGTATGGGACTTGGGTGCCAGGTGTCTTGTGTGGGCCCCAAGGACCGGTATGTGCTTTCACTATACTGCACCGTTGTGTTGTAGCGTCTCATGACTTGTGTGTACTTGTGGGGCTGTGTTTGGGATGGTCTCTTCTTTTATTTATAGCCTTTCATTTCTTATAAACTTGCTGAGTCTTGCGACTCACCTTGCTTTCCATCATTCCAGGTAAGGGTAAAGCAAAGGCCGAGGGCGAGGATCGTTCCATTTAGCAGCCGGCCGCGTTGGTAAGGTGTACAGTTAGCTGCCCCCATCATCTCTGATGTTTTGCTAGAGACGCTGTCTTTTATTTTTGACTGTGCCAGGTTATCATTTGTACCTCCTATTGTTGGCACAGGGTCTGTATGTATTTTTATATACTCCATGACCGCTGTATCAGCGGGGTGCTTGTGGGCATGCATGTTTACCGTTTTTCTTCCGCTGTTAAATTTCTTATTTATGCATGCCAAGGCATTTTTGTCTTTTGTCTATTCCTCTTCCCTTCTGTGAGCGCACTCGTTCGGATAGACCGGGTGGTTGGGATATCCGAGCGGGGGTGCTTACAATGTTGGTATCAGAGCGTCATTAAGTCAATTTGGGGGACAAGTAACTGTACACCAAGGCTGTTAGGTAGAGTTAGAGTGCTAGGACGTGTCTGTTATTTCGAAATGCGTTCTAATTAAATTTGGTTGTCTAGGTATCATGGACGCACGACGTGGGCGAGGTCGTGGTAGACCGTCGGCACGAGGTAGAGGACACCTTGTCCCTACTCCGGAGGTTCAGGCTACAGGTGCGGGAGAGCAGAGACAGCCAGGACCACCAGATATGCAGGAGACATTAGCGGGTATTTTACGAGCTGTAGATGTACTGGCAGCATCTCAGTTGCGACAGGAGCGCAGACATGATGATAGGACCGCTACGGCCCAGGCGTCGCATTCAGGTACGTCGGGAGCAGGGGACGGTTCAGGTGCTACAGTGCTTAGAGATTTTATGGCCTTGCGACCACCAGAGTTTAGTGGAGGCGCTGATGCGACGGTGGCTGAGGATTGGTTACTAGCGGTGGAGAAGCATTTGAGATCCATAGACTGTGCAGAGGCCCACAGAGTTCGGCTGGGGACTTTCTTGTTACGAGGTGACGCCAAGCGGTGGTGGGAGACCACCAGACAGAGATATGGCGATGGAGGTCCGTCATGGGCACAGTTCGTCGAGGCGTTCAATGAGACCTATGTACCAGCTTGGATCAGAGAGCAGAAGGTGTTTGAGTTCATTGAGTTACAACAGGGCAGTAAGACAGTTACGCAGTATGAGACCGAGTTCGTGGCATTATCTCGTTATGCTCCTGAGTTAGTGACCCCTGAGTCGCGTCGAGTTAGCAAGTTTCAGAGGGGGTTACGACCAGAGATCCGTCATGCCATGGCTGGTATTGAGGCCCCTGACTTCCCTACAGCTGTTCAGCGAGCCCACGCGGTGGAGAGGGATCGACTGGAGGCCCGAGCAGAGCAGTTAGTCTTGAAGGGTGCAGGGAGCAGCGGTAAGAAGAGGAAGTGGGATGCAGGCAGCCAGAGTTCGGGATTTCCACAGTGCCGGCAGTGCGGGCAGAGACACCAGGGGCAGTGTCGGGAGGTACGTCGAGATGTATGTTATCGCTGTGGTCAGCCGGGGCATTTGAAGAGAGACTGTCCACAGGCGCCTAGACCGACTACACCAGCCCCACCAGCCCCACCAGCTACACCGGCCACAGGGCAGGAGATTATTTGTTTTCGCTGTGGACAGAGGGGCCACCGAGCGAACAGGTGCACCCAGCCAGCACAGAGTGGAGGGCCACGGACTGGAGGTGTGGGGCCCAGACCAGTTCAGAGACAGTCTGCACCTAGGACGCAGGGTGCAGGAGCACCATTACCTCTTCCAGCAGCACAGCGCCCAGGACCTACAGAGAGAGTTCAGATGCAGGGACAGGCATTTGCAGTGTCAGCGACCGAGGCAGCTGAGAGCAGTGATATAGTGCAAGGTATACTTACTCTCTATGGCCATGACGCACGTGCCCTATTTGATACAGGTTCCACCCACTCTTTTATAGCACCCCATTTGTTGCATAAGATCCCAATCCCGTGTAACCCCTTGCCATATGATTTATCTATTTCGACACCGGGAGGGACGGTGTTGTTGGGGAGTGAGATGGTCAGGGATTGCGAGATAGGGATTTACGACCAGGTATTTGTGGGGGATCTTGTTGTTTTGGCGATCCAGGATTTTGACTTACTGTTGGGTATGGATTGGCTCTCTCGGCACTATGCTCGGGTTGATTGTCGTCGGAAGGTAATTTCATTTGAGCATCCGGGGAGACCAGTTGTTACATACCGGGGTGTGAAACCAGTGGTGACTACACCGATGATATCGGTTATGCACGCCGAGAGACTTATTCGACGTGGGTGTGAAGCCTACTTTGCGTTCGTGACCGTGATAGCGGGGGAGAAGAAGGAGTTGGCTGCCTATCCTGTGGTGCGAGACTTTCCAGATGTGTTCCCAGATGAGTTGCCGGGACTACCACCGCACCGAGAGATTGATTTTGCGGTCGATCTGATGCCAGGTACGCAGCCTATTTCCAAGACTCCTTACCGTATGGCTGCCAATGAACTGAAAGAACTCAAGGTGCAATTGCAAGATCTTTTGGAGAAAGGTTTTATTCGGCCGAGCACATCGCCATGGGGGGCCCCAGTATTATTTGTGCGCAAGAAGGACGGGTCTATGCGACTTTGTATAGATTACCGACAGCTTAATCAGGTAACAATCAAGAACAAGTATCCCCTACCCCGTGTGGATGATTTACTGGATCAGTTGCGTGGTGCATCGATGTTTTCCAAGATAGATTTGCGGTCAGGTTATCATCAGGTGCGAGTCAGAGATGAGGATATTGCAAAGACCGCATTTCGCACGCGTTACGGCCATTATGAATTTGTGGTCATGCCGTTTGGGCTGACCAATGCACCTGCAGTATTTATGGATCTGATGAATAGGGTATTCAAGGAATATTTGGATTCTTTTGTCATAGTTTTCATTGACGACATCCTAATTTACTCACCGAGCCCTGAGACACACGAGGCACATCTGTGCGTGGTTCTGCAGAAGCTCAGAGAGGAGCAGTTATATGCCAAGTTTTCGAAATGTGAGTTTTGGCAGACCCGAGTGGTATTCTTGGGACACGTGGTCTCAGGAGAGGGTATCTCAGTAGACCCAGAGAAGACTAGAGCCGTGATGGATTGGCCGAGACCGATGACAGTGACAGAGATTCGGAGTTTTCTTGGCCTTGCCGGATATTATCGACGATTCATAGAGGGTTTTGCACGGCTTGCATCTCCCCTGACGAAGCTGACAAGGAAGGGCACCAGATTTATTTGGGATGAGTCTTGCGAGAGATCATTCCAGGAGTTAAAGCGGCGTTTGACTTCGGCGCCAGTACTGACGATACCCAGGTGTGGTGAGTTATTTACTGTATATAGTGATGCCTCGTATGCAGGGTTGGGATGTGTTTTGATGCAGGACGGCCGAGTGAATGCTTATGCATCCAGACAGTTGAAGAGGCACGAAGAGAATTATCCCACACATGATCTGGAGTTGGCGGCTGTCGTGTTTGCCTTGAAGATTTGGAGGCATTATCTTTATGGTGAGAGAGTCCAGATATATACAGATCACAAGAGTCTCAAGTATTTATTTTCGCAAAAGGAACTCAATATGAGACAACGCCGTTGGTTAGAGCTGCTTAAAGATTATGATTGCGAGATCCTCTATCATCCAGGTAAAGCCAATGTAGTTGCAGATGCGTTGAGTCGTCGTGGAGCATCAGTTGCAGCTATGATGGTGCAGGAGTGGTTCTTACTGGAGCAGATGAGCGATCTTACTATCTCTGTGGCACCAGACAATCCTACACTTTATTGCGCTGCCATGAGTATCCATTCGGATCTGGAGGGTCAGATTCGCGATCGACAGCGACAGGATGTGGAGCTTGGCGAGATTATGGCTGATATGGAGAGATTTGGGTCATTGGGGTACAGTCAGAGGGACGATGGTTTGCTATTGTTTCGTGGACGGATCTGTGTGCCGAGGGACAGTGATATCAGGCAGAGGATCCTAGAGGAAGCTCATCGTTCTCCCTATACTATCCATCCTGGAGCGACGAAGATGTACCAGGGCTTACGACGTCAGTATTGGTGGAGCGGCATGAAGAGGAGCGTAGCAGAATTTGTATCGCGATGTTTAGTGTGCCAGCAGGTTAAGGCTGAGCACCAGAGGCCTGCAGGATTGTTACGACCTTTATCCGTGCCGGAGTGGAAGTGGGAACGCATAGCTATGGATTTTGTCTCAGGATTGCCACGATCCAGCCGGGGGTATGATTCGATATGGGTGATTATCGATCGGTTGACTAAATCAGCGCACTTCTTACCTGTCAAGAAGACCTATCCTATTCATCGACTGGCCAAGCTATACATTGATGAGGTGGTGAGGCTGCACGGAGTCCCAGCTAGTATTGTGTCAGACAGGGATCCTCGGTTTACCTCACGATTTTGGGAGGCGTTGCAGAGTGCTATGGGGACCCAGCTGACTTTCAGTACAGCTTTCCATCCTCAGACTGACGGGCAGTCGGAGCGGACCATACGGACTTTGGAAGATATGCTCCGCGCCTGTGTATTGGATTTCTATGGAAGCTGGGATGATCATTTGTCGTTAGTGGAGTTTGCCTACAATAATAGCTTCCAGGCCAGTATTGGGATGGCACCATTTGAGGCGTTGTACGGGCGACCATGTAGATCACCGCTTTGCTGGACCGAGACTGGGGAGCGAGCGTTACTTGGACCGGAGTTGGTGGAGCAGACGACAGAAAAGATCCAGTTGATTCGGGCTAGGATGAAGGCAGCTCAGGATCGTCAGAAGAGTTATGCTGATAGACGACGCCGAGATTTGGAGTTTGATGTGGGTGATCATGTTTTCCTTCGAGTTATGCCGATGAGGGGTGTTCGACGCTTCGGAGTATCTGGCAAGTTGAGTCCTCGCTATGTGGGACCGTTCGAGATATTGGAGCGAGTCGGATCGTTGGCATACCGGTTAGCTTTACCCCCTCAGTTAGCCCATGTACATGATGTCTTTCATGTTTCTATGCTTCGCAAGTATGTGGCAGATCCCGGGCATGTTATCGATTACCATCCGCTCATAGTACAAGAGGATGCGTCATATACCGAGTTGCCTGCTAGCATTGTGGATCAGAAAGAGAAAGTGCTCCGTAACCGTACGATTCCCTACGTGAAGGTCCAGTGGCAGCGACATACCCCTGAGGAGGCTACTTGGGAGCTAGAGGAGGACATGAGGCGACTTCATCCTCAGTTGTTTGCCTAGCCAGGTACGAATTTCGGGGACGAAATTCTTTTAAGGGGGGGGAGGATTTGTAACGCCCCGTAAATGCCAAATTAAATTAATTTTGGGATAATTGGATTTAAAAGAATTATTAAAATAAGTTGTTGGGATTAAATAAAAATTTAATTATATGATTTTATGGAAATAAGAAATTAAGATAATTAATTTTGTTATTTGGGAATTTCTGGAAAGAGAAAAAAATTAAAATAAATTAATTTGTGTGATTTTTAGAAAGTTCAGGCATTTCTGTAATTATTATAGGGGGTGATTGTGTGATTAATGGAAGTTGTGGGGTGCTGGCGTGAATCGCGGAAGAGGGAAAAAGTCACCTTAAATATAATATAAGTTATATATAGGTTAAGTGAAGCTTGCGGGCGCGAGCGGTCGCGCGCGAGACTGCCAGCGGGGAGACGCGGGTTCGAGCCCCGCTGGTGCGCGCGCTGTGAAGAAATTTTGGCTGGTTTTCAGCCAAAATCCTTGCCCAAAACGGCGTCGTTTTGGGCAAGGCGGTGGCAGCCATGCGCAGCTGCTGGGCGCGCCACGTGGCGTGCTGTGGGCCGCCCCTTTTGCCTCTTTTAAAGCCCGAATTCGGGCACTTCTTTTGCTCAAACAGTGAGCAAATTTTTACAGAAAATTCAGCAGCGTGCGCGACGTAAATTGTGAGATTTTGGGGCTGAAAAATTCATATTAAATTGCGTTTAATTCCAGATTTAATTATCCAGGTATGTAGAGCAGCTAGTAATTAATATTCTGTACGGTCAGAATTTCGTTTTGCGTCCAATTTTATTAATTTTGGCAAATAATTGGGATATTGCAGTTTGTATAACTTTTACTGCTTTTGGACCCAACGAGCCTAAGGATATCTCTGATAAGGCAAGTTCTTCTTACCTATCTCGTCGTTTCTGTCGTTGGCGATTTATTGGGCCTCCCTTCGTTTGTTTCGGCCATTAATTAATTATGAAGTTTTTAAACGGTTAGTTTAAGATTTAATTTATTAAATGGATCTCGTGGGTTTTATTCGTTGGTTGCCTACGGGGGTTTGTGCCACCCCCCTGCCTGTTGGGAATGATGCCATACTCACCCGGGGCTAGGTTCTTAGCGGTTCGGGTATTAATTGGATTTTTGGTCATTTTCTGGCTGGAGCGGTTGTGCAGTGGGGGCTAGGATCGATGGTTCGGTGACGGAGTGACTGTCGTACGGACTACCTTAGGCCGCCGGCGAGTCTCTCCTACCCACTGACCGTTGACCGGTGCCAGGCACTGCTAACTTGCTTAGCCGTTATGTGATTATAGCATGCCTGCTTATATTTTATCCTCGTTGCATGGCTTGATGTGCACATGGGTACGGGCTGCATGTTGGGATTAACATGATTTGGTTATGCTTGGTCACGGGCATTTTAGCTTGATTATAATGCATCCAGCACGGGCATATGCATCGTTTGTGGCTTACTATATGGGCGGAGCATGGCCTGATGCTTGGATGTATGGGCGCCTGGTATCACGTTGATGCTCACTACGCCATTGCATTTTATGTGCATTGCATGGCTACTGATAGTATTTAGTTCTCGGACGGGAGTACCGTTCCGAGGGAGCCTATGGCTCGGTTGTCGGGAGTACCGACGTGGATACGGGTGACGGGAGTACCGCCCCGGGACAGTGCGCACAGGTTTGTTGAGGATATTGTTGCCTTCCAGGGCAGCGGCAGGTTGGTATGGGACTTGGGTGCCAGGTGTCTTGTGTGGGCCCCAAGGACCGGTATGTGCTTTCACTATACTGCACCGTTGTGTTGTAGCGTCTCATGACTTGTGTGTACTTGTGGGGCTGTGTTTGGGATGGTCTCTTCTTTTATTTATAGCCTTTCATTTCTTATAAACTTGCTGAGTCTTGCGACTCACCTTGCTTTCCATCATTCCAGGTAAGGGTAAAGCAAAGGCCGAGGGCGAGGATCGTTCCATTTAGCAGCCGGCCGCGTTGGTAAGGTGTACAGTTAGCTGCCCCCATCATCTCTGATGTTTTGCTAGAGACGCTGTCTTTTATTTTTGACTGTGCCAGGTTATCATTTGTACCTCCTATTGTTGGCACAGGGTCTGTATGTATTTTTATATACTCCATGACCGCTGTATCAGCGGGGTGCTTGTGGGCATGCATGTTTACCGTTTTTCTTCCGCTGTTAAATTTCTTATTTATGCATGCCAAGGCATTTTTGTCTTTTGTCTATTCCTCTTCCCTTCTGTGAGCGCACTCGTTCGGATAGACCGGGTGGTTGGGATATCCGAGCGGGGGTGCTTACAATGTTGGTATCAGAGCGTCATTAAGTCAATTTGGGGGACAAGTAACTGTACACCAAGGCTGTTAGGTAGAGTTAGAGTGCTAGGACGTGTCTGTTATTTCGAAATGCGTTCTAATTAAATTTGGTTGTCTAGGTATCATGGACGCACGACGTGGGCGAGGTCGTGGTAGACCGTCGGCACGAGGTAGAGGACACCTTGTCCCTACTCCGGAGGTTCAGGCTACAGGTGCGGGAGAGCAGAGACAGCCAGGACCACCAGATATGCAGGAGACATTAGCGGGTATTTTACGAGCTGTAGATGTACTGGCAGCATCTCAGTTGCGACAGGAGCGCAGACATGATGATAGGACCGCTACGGCCCAGGCGTCGCATTCAGGTACGTCGGGAGCAGGGGACGGTTCAGGTGCTACAGTGCTTAGAGATTTTATGGCCTTGCGACCACCAGAGTTTAGTGGAGGCGCTGATGCGACGGTGGCTGAGGATTGGTTACTAGCGGTGGAGAAGCATTTGAGATCCATAGACTGTGCAGAGGCCCACAGAGTTCGGCTGGGGACTTTCTTGTTACGAGGTGACGCCAAGCGGTGGTGGGAGACCACCAGACAGAGATATGGCGATGGAGGTCCGTCATGGGCACAGTTCGTCGAGGCGTTCAATGAGACCTATGTACCAGCTTGGATCAGAGAGCAGAAGGTGTTTGAGTTCATTGAGTTACAACAGGGCAGTAAGACAGTTACGCAGTATGAGACCGAGTTCGTGGCATTATCTCGTTATGCTCCTGAGTTAGTGACCCCTGAGTCGCGTCGAGTTAGCAAGTTTCAGAGGGGGTTACGACCAGAGATCCGTCATGCCATGGCTGGTATTGAGGCCCCTGACTTCCCTACAGCTGTTCAGCGAGCCCACGCGGTGGAGAGGGATCGACTGGAGGCCCGAGCAGAGCAGTTAGTCTTGAAGGGTGCAGGGAGCAGCGGTAAGAAGAGGAAGTGGGATGCAGGCAGCCAGAGTTCGGGATTTCCACAGTGCCGGCAGTGCGGGCAGAGACACCAGGGGCAGTGTCGGGAGGTACGTCGAGATGTATGTTATCGCTGTGGTCAGCCGGGGCATTTGAAGAGAGACTGTCCACAGGCGCCTAGACCGACTACACCAGCCCCACCAGCCCCACCAGCTACACCGGCCACAGGGCAGGAGATTATTTGTTTTCGCTGTGGACAGAGGGGCCACCGAGCGAACAGGTGCACCCAGCCAGCACAGAGTGGAGGGCCACGGACTGGAGGTGTGGGGCCCAGACCAGTTCAGAGACAGTCTGCACCTAGGACGCAGGGTGCAGGAGCACCATTACCTCTTCCAGCAGCACAGCGCCCAGGACCTACAGAGAGAGTTCAGATGCAGGGACAGGCATTTGCAGTGTCAGCGACCGAGGCAGCTGAGAGCAGTGATATAGTGCAAGGTATACTTACTCTCTATGGCCATGACGCACGTGCCCTATTTGATACAGGTTCCACCCACTCTTTTATAGCACCCCATTTGTTGCATAAGATCCCAATCCCGTGTAACCCCTTGCCATATGATTTATCTATTTCGACACCGGGAGGGACGGTGTTGTTGGGGAGTGAGATGGTCAGGGATTGCGAGATAGGGATTTACGACCAGGTATTTGTGGGGGATCTTGTTGTTTTGGCGATCCAGGATTTTGACTTACTGTTGGGTATGGATTGGCTCTCTCGGCACTATGCTCGGGTTGATTGTCGTCGGAAGGTAATTTCATTTGAGCATCCGGGGAGACCAGTTGTTACATACCGGGGTGTGAAACCAGTGGTGACTACACCGATGATATCGGTTATGCACGCCGAGAGACTTATTCGACGTGGGTGTGAAGCCTACTTTGCGTTCGTGACCGTGATAGCGGGGGAGAAGAAGGAGTTGGCTGCCTATCCTGTGGTGCGAGACTTTCCAGATGTGTTCCCAGATGAGTTGCCGGGACTACCACCGCACCGAGAGATTGATTTTGCGGTCGATCTGATGCCAGGTACGCAGCCTATTTCCAAGACTCCTTACCGTATGGCTGCCAATGAACTGAAAGAACTCAAGGTGCAATTGCAAGATCTTTTGGAGAAAGGTTTTATTCGGCCGAGCACATCGCCATGGGGGGCCCCAGTATTATTTGTGCGCAAGAAGGACGGGTCTATGCGACTTTGTATAGATTACCGACAGCTTAATCAGGTAACAATCAAGAACAAGTATCCCCTACCCCGTGTGGATGATTTACTGGATCAGTTGCGTGGTGCATCGATGTTTTCCAAGATAGATTTGCGGTCAGGTTATCATCAGGTGCGAGTCAGAGATGAGGATATTGCAAAGACCGCATTTCGCACGCGTTACGGCCATTATGAATTTGTGGTCATGCCGTTTGGGCTGACCAATGCACCTGCAGTATTTATGGATCTGATGAATAGGGTATTCAAGGAATATTTGGATTCTTTTGTCATAGTTTTCATTGACGACATCCTAATTTACTCACCGAGCCCTGAGACACACGAGGCACATCTGTGCGTGGTTCTGCAGAAGCTCAGAGAGGAGCAGTTATATGCCAAGTTTTCGAAATGTGAGTTTTGGCAGACCCGAGTGGTATTCTTGGGACACGTGGTCTCAGGAGAGGGTATCTCAGTAGACCCAGAGAAGACTAGAGCCGTGATGGATTGGCCGAGACCGATGACAGTGACAGAGATTCGGAGTTTTCTTGGCCTTGCCGGATATTATCGACGATTCATAGAGGGTTTTGCACGGCTTGCATCTCCCCTGACGAAGCTGACAAGGAAGGGCACCAGATTTATTTGGGATGAGTCTTGCGAGAGATCATTCCAGGAGTTAAAGCGGCGTTTGACTTCGGCGCCAGTACTGACGATACCCAGGTGTGGTGAGTTATTTACTGTATATAGTGATGCCTCGTATGCAGGGTTGGGATGTGTTTTGATGCAGGACGGCCGAGTGAATGCTTATGCATCCAGACAGTTGAAGAGGCACGAAGAGAATTATCCCACACATGATCTGGAGTTGGCGGCTGTCGTGTTTGCCTTGAAGATTTGGAGGCATTATCTTTATGGTGAGAGAGTCCAGATATATACAGATCACAAGAGTCTCAAGTATTTATTTTCGCAAAAGGAACTCAATATGAGACAACGCCGTTGGTTAGAGCTGCTTAAAGATTATGATTGCGAGATCCTCTATCATCCAGGTAAAGCCAATGTAGTTGCAGATGCGTTGAGTCGTCGTGGAGCATCAGTTGCAGCTATGATGGTGCAGGAGTGGTTCTTACTGGAGCAGATGAGCGATCTTACTATCTCTGTGGCACCAGACAATCCTACACTTTATTGCGCTGCCATGAGTATCCATTCGGATCTGGAGGGTCAGATTCGCGATCGACAGCGACAGGATGTGGAGCTTGGCGAGATTATGGCTGATATGGAGAGATTTGGGTCATTGGGGTACAGTCAGAGGGACGATGGTTTGCTATTGTTTCGTGGACGGATCTGTGTGCCGAGGGACAGTGATATCAGGCAGAGGATCCTAGAGGAAGCTCATCGTTCTCCCTATACTATCCATCCTGGAGCGACGAAGATGTACCAGGGCTTACGACGTCAGTATTGGTGGAGCGGCATGAAGAGGAGCGTAGCAGAATTTGTATCGCGATGTTTAGTGTGCCAGCAGGTTAAGGCTGAGCACCAGAGGCCTGCAGGATTGTTACGACCTTTATCCGTGCCGGAGTGGAAGTGGGAACGCATAGCTATGGATTTTGTCTCAGGATTGCCACGATCCAGCCGGGGGTATGATTCGATATGGGTGATTATCGATCGGTTGACTAAATCAGCGCACTTCTTACCTGTCAAGAAGACCTATCCTATTCATCGACTGGCCAAGCTATACATTGATGAGGTGGTGAGGCTGCACGGAGTCCCAGCTAGTATTGTGTCAGACAGGGATCCTCGGTTTACCTCACGATTTTGGGAGGCGTTGCAGAGTGCTATGGGGACCCAGCTGACTTTCAGTACAGCTTTCCATCCTCAGACTGACGGGCAGTCGGAGCGGACCATACGGACTTTGGAAGATATGCTCCGCGCCTGTGTATTGGATTTCTATGGAAGCTGGGATGATCATTTGTCGTTAGTGGAGTTTGCCTACAATAATAGCTTCCAGGCCAGTATTGGGATGGCACCATTTGAGGCGTTGTACGGGCGACCATGTAGATCACCGCTTTGCTGGACCGAGACTGGGGAGCGAGCGTTACTTGGACCGGAGTTGGTGGAGCAGACGACAGAAAAGATCCAGTTGATTCGGGCTAGGATGAAGGCAGCTCAGGATCGTCAGAAGAGTTATGCTGATAGACGACGCCGAGATTTGGAGTTTGATGTGGGTGATCATGTTTTCCTTCGAGTTATGCCGATGAGGGGTGTTCGACGCTTCGGAGTATCTGGCAAGTTGAGTCCTCGCTATGTGGGACCGTTCGAGATATTGGAGCGAGTCGGATCGTTGGCATACCGGTTAGCTTTACCCCCTCAGTTAGCCCATGTACATGATGTCTTTCATGTTTCTATGCTTCGCAAGTATGTGGCAGATCCCGGGCATGTTATCGATTACCATCCGCTCATAGTACAAGAGGATGCGTCATATACCGAGTTGCCTGCTAGCATTGTGGATCAGAAAGAGAAAGTGCTCCGTAACCGTACGATTCCCTACGTGAAGGTCCAGTGGCAGCGACATACCCCTGAGGAGGCTACTTGGGAGCTAGAGGAGGACATGAGGCGACTTCATCCTCAGTTGTTTGCCTAGCCAGGTACGAATTTCGGGGACGAAATTCTTTTAAGGGGGGGGAGGATTTGTAACGCCCCGTAAATGCCAAATTAAATTAATTTTGGGATAATTGGATTTAAAAGAATTATTAAAATAAGTTGTTGGGATTAAATAAAAATTTAATTATATGATTTTATGGAAATAAGAAATTAAGATAATTAATTTTGTTATTTGGGAATTTCTGGAAAGAGAAAAAAATTAAAATAAATTAATTTGTGTGATTTTTAGAAAGTTCAGGCATTTCTGTAATTATTATAGGGGGTGATTGTGTGATTAATGGAAGTTGTGGGGTGCTGGCGTGAATCGCGGAAGAGGGAAAAAGTCACCTTAAATATAATATAAGTTATATATAGGTTAAGTGAAGCTTGCGGGCGCGAGCGGTCGCGCGCGAGACTGCCAGCGGGGAGACGCGGGTTCGAGCCCCGCTGGTGCGCGCGCTGTGAAGAAATTTTGGCTGGTTTTCAGCCAAAATCCTTGCCCAAAACGGCGTCGTTTTGGGCAAGGCGGTGGCAGCCATGCGCAGCTGCTGGGCGCGCCACGTGGCGTGCTGTGGGCCGCCCCTTTTGCCTCTTTTAAAGCCCGAATTCGGGCACTTCTTTTGCTCAAACAGTGAGCAAATTTTTACAGAAAATTCAGCAGCGTGCGCGACGTAAATTGTGAGATTTTGGGGCTGAAAAATTCAGATTAAATTGCGTTTAATTCCAGATTTAATTATCCAGGTATGTAGAGCAGCTAGTAATTAATATTCTGTACGGTCAGAATTTCGTTTTGCGTCCAATTTTATTAATTTTGGCAAATAATTGGGATATTGCAGTTTGTATAACTTTTACTGCTTTTGGACCCAACGAGCCTAAGGATATCTCTGATAAGGCAAGTTCTTCTTACCTATCTCGTCGTTTCTGTCGTTGGCGATTTATTGGGCCTCCCTTCGTTTGTTTCGGCCATTAATTAATTATGAAGTTTTTAAACGGTTAGTTTAAGATTTAATTTATTAAATGGATCTCGTGGGTTTTATTCGTTGGTTGCCTACGGGGGTTTGTGCCACCCCCCTGCCTGTTGGGAATGATGCCATACTCACCCGGGGCTAGGTTCTTAGCGGTTCGGGTATTAATTGGATTTTTGGTCATTTTCTGGCTGGAGCGGTTGTGCAGTGGGGGCTAGGATCGATGGTTCGGTGACGGAGTGACTGTCGTACGGACTACCTTAGGCCGCCGGCGAGTCTCTCCTACCCACTGACCGTTGACCGGTGCCAGGCACTGCTAACTTGCTTAGCCGTTATGTGATTATAGCATGCCTGCTTATATTTTATCCTCGTTGCATGGCTTGATGTGCACATGGGTACGGGCTGCATGTTGGGATTAACATGATTTGGTTATGCTTGGTCACGGGCATTTTAGCTTGATTATAATGCATCCAGCACGGGCATATGCATCGTTTGTGGCTTACTATATGGGCGGAGCATGGCCTGATGCTTGGATGTATGGGCGCCTGGTATCACGTTGATGCTCACTACGCCATTGCATTTTATGTGCATTGCATGGCTACTGATAGTATTTAGTTCTCGGACGGGAGTACCGTTCCGAGGGAGCCTATGGCTCGGTTGTCGGGAGTACCGACGTGGATACGGGTGACGGGAGTACCGCCCCGGGACAGTGCGCACAGGTTTGTTGAGGATATTGTTGCCTTCCAGGGCAGCGGCAGGTTGGTATGGGACTTGGGTGCCAGGTGTCTTGTGTGGGCCCCAAGGACCGGTATGTGCTTTCACTATACTGCACCGTTGTGTTGTAGCGTCTCATGACTTGTGTGTACTTGTGGGGCTGTGTTTGGGATGGTCTCTTCTTTTATTTATAGCCTTTCATTTCTTATAAACTTGCTGAGTCTTGCGACTCACCTTGCTTTCCATCATTCCAGGTAAGGGTAAAGCAAAGGCCGAGGGCGAGGATCGTTCCATTTAGCAGCCGGCCGCGTTGGTAAGGTGTACAGTTAGCTGCCCCCATCATCTCTGATGTTTTGCTAGAGACGCTGTCTTTTATTTTTGACTGTGCCAGGTTATCATTTGTACCTCCTATTGTTGGCACAGGGTCTGTATGTATTTTTATATACTCCATGACCGCTGTATCAGCGGGGTGCTTGTGGGCATGCATGTTTACCGTTTTTCTTCCGCTGTTAAATTTCTTATTTATGCATGCCAAGGCATTTTTGTCTTTTGTCTATTCCTCTTCCCTTCTGTGAGCGCACTCGTTCGGATAGACCGGGTGGTTGGGATATCCGAGCGGGGGTGCTTACAATGTTGGTATCAGAGCGTCATTAAGTCAATTTGGGGGACAAGTAACTGTACACCAAGGCTGTTAGGTAGAGTTAGAGTGCTAGGACGTGTCTGTTATTTCGAAATGCGTTCTAATTAAATTTGGTTGTCTAGGTATCATGGACGCACGACGTGGGCGAGGTCGTGGTAGACCGTCGGCACGAGGTAGAGGACACCTTGTCCCTACTCCGGAGGTTCAGGCTACAGGTGCGGGAGAGCAGAGACAGCCAGGACCACCAGATATGCAGGAGACATTAGCGGGTATTTTACGAGCTGTAGATGTACTGGCAGCATCTCAGTTGCGACAGGAGCGCAGACATGATGATAGGACCGCTACGGCCCAGGCGTCGCATTCAGGTACGTCGGGAGCAGGGGACGGTTCAGGTGCTACAGTGCTTAGAGATTTTATGGCCTTGCGACCACCAGAGTTTAGTGGAGGCGCTGATGCGACGGTGGCTGAGGATTGGTTACTAGCGGTGGAGAAGCATTTGAGATCCATAGACTGTGCAGAGGCCCACAGAGTTCGGCTGGGGACTTTCTTGTTACGAGGTGACGCCAAGCGGTGGTGGGAGACCACCAGACAGAGATATGGCGATGGAGGTCCGTCATGGGCACAGTTCGTCGAGGCGTTCAATGAGACCTATGTACCAGCTTGGATCAGAGAGCAGAAGGTGTTTGAGTTCATTGAGTTACAACAGGGCAGTAAGACAGTTACGCAGTATGAGACCGAGTTCGTGGCATTATCTCGTTATGCTCCTGAGTTAGTGACCCCTGAGTCGCGTCGAGTTAGCAAGTTTCAGAGGGGGTTACGACCAGAGATCCGTCATGCCATGGCTGGTATTGAGGCCCCTGACTTCCCTACAGCTGTTCAGCGAGCCCACGCGGTGGAGAGGGATCGACTGGAGGCCCGAGCAGAGCAGTTAGTCTTGAAGGGTGCAGGGAGCAGCGGTAAGAAGAGGAAGTGGGATGCAGGCAGCCAGAGTTCGGGATTTCCACAGTGCCGGCAGTGCGGGCAGAGACACCAGGGGCAGTGTCGGGAGGTACGTCGAGATGTATGTTATCGCTGTGGTCAGCCGGGGCATTTGAAGAGAGACTGTCCACAGGCGCCTAGACCGACTACACCAGCCCCACCAGCCCCACCAGCTACACCGGCCACAGGGCAGGAGATTATTTGTTTTCGCTGTGGACAGAGGGGCCACCGAGCGAACAGGTGCACCCAGCCAGCACAGAGTGGAGGGCCACGGACTGGAGGTGTGGGGCCCAGACCAGTTCAGAGACAGTCTGCACCTAGGACGCAGGGTGCAGGAGCACCATTACCTCTTCCAGCAGCACAGCGCCCAGGACCTACAGAGAGAGTTCAGATGCAGGGACAGGCATTTGCAGTGTCAGCGACCGAGGCAGCTGAGAGCAGTGATATAGTGCAAGGTATACTTACTCTCTATGGCCATGACGCACGTGCCCTATTTGATACAGGTTCCACCCACTCTTTTATAGCACCCCATTTGTTGCATAAGATCCCAATCCCGTGTAACCCCTTGCCATATGATTTATCTATTTCGACACCGGGAGGGACGGTGTTGTTGGGGAGTGAGATGGTCAGGGATTGCGAGATAGGGATTTACGACCAGGTATTTGTGGGGGATCTTGTTGTTTTGGCGATCCAGGATTTTGACTTACTGTTGGGTATGGATTGGCTCTCTCGGCACTATGCTCGGGTTGATTGTCGTCGGAAGGTAATTTCATTTGAGCATCCGGGGAGACCAGTTGTTACATACCGGGGTGTGAAACCAGTGGTGACTACACCGATGATATCGGTTATGCACGCCGAGAGACTTATTCGACGTGGGTGTGAAGCCTACTTTGCGTTCGTGACCGTGATAGCGGGGGAGAAGAAGGAGTTGGCTGCCTATCCTGTGGTGCGAGACTTTCCAGATGTGTTCCCAGATGAGTTGCCGGGACTACCACCGCACCGAGAGATTGATTTTGCGGTCGATCTGATGCCAGGTACGCAGCCTATTTCCAAGACTCCTTACCGTATGGCTGCCAATGAACTGAAAGAACTCAAGGTGCAATTGCAAGATCTTTTGGAGAAAGGTTTTATTCGGCCGAGCACATCGCCATGGGGGGCCCCAGTATTATTTGTGCGCAAGAAGGACGGGTCTATGCGACTTTGTATAGATTACCGACAGCTTAATCAGGTAACAATCAAGAACAAGTATCCCCTACCCCGTGTGGATGATTTACTGGATCAGTTGCGTGGTGCATCGATGTTTTCCAATATAGATTTGCGGTCAGGTTATCATCAGGTGCGAGTCAGAGATGAGGATATTGCAAAGACCGCATTTCGCACGCGTTACGGCCATTATGAATTTGTGGTCATGCCGTTTGGGCTGACCAATGCACCTGCAGTATTTATGGATCTGATGAATAGGGTATTCAAGGAATATTTGGATTCTTTTGTCATAGTTTTCATTGACGACATCCTAATTTACTCACCGAGCCCTGAGACACACGAGGCACATCTGTGCGTGGTTCTGCAGAAGCTCAGAGAGGAGCAGTTATATGCCAAGTTTTCGAAATGTGAGTTTTGGCAGACCCGAGTGGTATTCTTGGGACACGTGGTCTCAGGAGAGGGTATCTCAGTAGACCCAGAGAAGACTAGAGCCGTGATGGATTGGCCGAGACCGATGACAGTGACAGAGATTCGGAGTTTTCTTGGCCTTGCCGGATATTATCGACGATTCATAGAGGGTTTTGCACGGCTTGCATCTCCCCTGACGAAGCTGACAAGGAAGGGCACCAGATTTATTTGGGATGAGTCTTGCGAGAGATCATTCCAGGAGTTAAAGCGGCGTTTGACTTCGGCGCCAGTACTGACGATACCCAGGTGTGGTGAGTTATTTACTGTATATAGTGATGCCTCGTATGCAGGGTTGGGATGTGTTTTGATGCAGGACGGCCGAGTGAATGCTTATGCATCCAGACAGTTGAAGAGGCACGAAGAGAATTATCCCACACATGATCTGGAGTTGGCGGCTGTCGTGTTTGCCTTGAAGATTTGGAGGCATTATCTTTATGGTGAGAGAGTCCAGATATATACAGATCACAAGAGTCTCAAGTATTTATTTTCGCAAAAGGAACTCAATATGAGACAACGCCGTTGGTTAGAGCTGCTTAAAGATTATGATTGCGAGATCCTCTATCATCCAGGTAAAGCCAATGTAGTTGCAGATGCGTTGAGTCGTCGTGGAGCATCAGTTGCAGCTATGATGGTGCAGGAGTGGTTCTTACTGGAGCAGATGAGCGATCTTACTATCTCTGTGGCACCAGACAATCCTACACTTTATTGCGCTGCCATGAGTATCCATTCGGATCTGGAGGGTCAGATTCGCGATCGACAGCGACAGGATGTGGAGCTTGGCGAGATTATGGCTGATATGGAGAGATTTGGGTCATTGGGGTACAGTCAGAGGGACGATGGTTTGCTATTGTTTCGTGGACGGATCTGTGTGCCGAGGGACAGTGATATCAGGCAGAGGATCCTAGAGGAAGCTCATCGTTCTCCCTATACTATCCATCCTGGAGCGACGAAGATGTACCAGGGCTTACGACGTCAGTATTGGTGGAGCGGCATGAAGAGGAGCGTAGCAGAATTTGTATCGCGATGTTTAGTGTGCCAGCAGGTTAAGGCTGAGCACCAGAGGCCTGCAGGATTGTTACGACCTTTATCCGTGCCGGAGTGGAAGTGGGAACGCATAGCTATGGATTTTGTCTCAGGATTGCCACGATCCAGCCGGGGGTATGATTCGATATGGGTGATTATCGATCGGTTGACTAAATCAGCGCACTTCTTACCTGTCAAGAAGACCTATCCTATTCATCGACTGGCCAAGCTATACATTGATGAGGTGGTGAGGCTGCACGGAGTCCCAGCTAGTATTGTGTCAGACAGGGATCCTCGGTTTACCTCACGATTTTGGGAGGCGTTGCAGAGTGCTATGGGGACCCAGCTGACTTTCAGTACAGCTTTCCATCCTCAGACTGACGGGCAGTCGGAGCGGACCATACGGACTTTGGAAGATATGCTCCGCGCCTGTGTATTGGATTTCTATGGAAGCTGGGATGATCATTTGTCGTTAGTGGAGTTTGCCTACAATAATAGCTTCCAGGCCAGTATTGGGATGGCACCATTTGAGGCGTTGTACGGGCGACCATGTAGATCACCGCTTTGCTGGACCGAGACTGGGGAGCGAGCGTTACTTGGACCGGAGTTGGTGGAGCAGACGACAGAAAAGATCCAGTTGATTCGGGCTAGGATGAAGGCAGCTCAGGATCGTCAGAAGAGTTATGCTGATAGACGACGCCGAGATTTGGAGTTTGATGTGGGTGATCATGTTTTCCTTCGAGTTATGCCGATGAGGGGTGTTCGACGCTTCGGAGTATCTGGCAAGTTGAGTCCTCGCTATGTGGGACCGTTCGAGATATTGGAGCGAGTCGGATCGTTGGCATACCGGTTAGCTTTACCCCCTCAGTTAGCCCATGTACATGATGTCTTTCATGTTTCTATGCTTCGCAAGTATGTGGCAGATCCCGGGCATGTTATCGATTACCATCCGCTCATAGTACAAGAGGATGCGTCATATACCGAGTTGCCTGCTAGCATTGTGGATCAGAAAGAGAAAGTGCTCCGTAACCGTACGATTCCCTACGTGAAGGTCCAGTGGCAGCGACATACCCCTGAGGAGGCTACTTGGGAGCTAGAGGAGGACATGAGGCGACTTCATCCTCAGTTGTTTGCCTAGCCAGGTACGAATTTCGGGGACGAAATTCTTTTAAGGGGGGGGAGGATTTGTAACGCCCCGTAAATGCCAAATTAAATTAATTTTGGGATAATTGGATTTAAAAGAATTATTAAAATAAGTTGTTGGGATTAAATAAAAATTTAATTATATGATTTTATGGAAATAAGAAATTAAGATAATTAATTTTGTTATTTGGGAATTTCTGGAAAGAGAAAAAAATTAAAATAAATTAATTTGTGTGATTTTTAGAAAGTTCAGGCATTTCTGTAATTATTATAGGGGGTGATTGTGTGATTAATGGAAGTTGTGGGGTGCTGGCGTGAATCGCGGAAGAGGGAAAAAGTCACCTTAAATATAATATAAGTTATATATAGGTTAAGTGAAGCTTGCGGGCGCGAGCGGTCGCGCGCGAGACTGCCAGCGGGGAGACGCGGGTTCGAGCCCCGCTGGTGCGCGCGCTGTGAAGAAATTTTGGCTGGTTTTCAGCCAAAATCCTTGCCCAAAACGGCGTCGTTTTGGGCAAGGCGGTGGCAGCCATGCGCAGCTGCTGGGCGCGCCACGTGGCGTGCTGTGGGCCGCCCCTTTTGCCTCTTTTAAAGCCCGAATTCGGGCACTTCTTTTGCTCAAACAGTGAGCAAATTTTTACAGAAAATTCAGCAGCGTGCGCGACGTAAATTGTGAGATTTTGGGGCTGAAAAATTCAGATTAAATTGCGTTTAATTCCAGATTTAATTATCCAGGTATGTAGAGCAGCTAGTAATTAATATTCTGTACGGTCAGAATTTCGTTTTGCGTCCAATTTTATTAATTTTGGCAAATAATTGGGATATTGCAGTTTGTATAACTTTTACTGCTTTTGGACCCAACGAGCCTAAGGATATCTCTGATAAGGCAAGTTCTTCTTACCTATCTCGTCGTTTCTGTCGTTGGCGATTTATTGGGCCTCCCTTCGTTTGTTTCGGCCATTAATTAATTATGAAGTTTTTAAACGGTTAGTTTAAGATTTAATTTATTAAATGGATCTCGTGGGTTTTATTCGTTGGTTGCCTACGGGGGTTTGTGCCACCCCCCTGCCTGTTGGGAATGATGCCATACTCACCCGGGGCTAGGTTCTTAGCGGTTCGGGTATTAATTGGATTTTTGGTCATTTTCTGGCTGGAGCGGTTGTGCAGTGGGGGCTAGGATCGATGGTTCGGTGACGGAGTGACTGTCGTACGGACTACCTTAGGCCGCCGGCGAGTCTCTCCTACCCACTGACCGTTGACCGGTGCCAGGCACTGCTAACTTGCTTAGCCGTTATGTGATTATAGCATGCCTGCTTATATTTTATCCTCGTTGCATGGCTTGATGTGCACATGGGTACGGGCTGCATGTTGGGATTAACATGATTTGGTTATGCTTGGTCACGGGCATTTTAGCTTGATTATAATGCATCCAGCACGGGCATATGCATCGTTTGTGGCTTACTATATGGGCGGAGCATGGCCTGATGCTTGGATGTATGGGCGCCTGGTATCACGTTGATGCTCACTACGCCATTGCATTTTATGTGCATTGCATGGCTACTGATAGTATTTAGTTCTCGGACGGGAGTACCGTTCCGAGGGAGCCTATGGCTCGGTTGTCGGGAGTACCGACGTGGATACGGGTGACGGGAGTACCGCCCCGGGACAGTGCGCACAGGTTTGTTGAGGATATTGTTGCCTTCCAGGGCAGCGGCAGGTTGGTATGGGACTTGGGTGCCAGGTGTCTTGTGTGGGCCCCAAGGACCGGTATGTGCTTTCACTATACTGCACCGTTGTGTTGTAGCGTCTCATGACTTGTGTGTACTTGTGGGGCTGTGTTTGGGATGGTCTCTTCTTTTATTTATAGCCTTTCATTTCTTATAAACTTGCTGAGTCTTGCGACTCACCTTGCTTTCCATCATTCCAGGTAAGGGTAAAGCAAAGGCCGAGGGCGAGGATCGTTCCATTTAGCAGCCGGCCGCGTTGGTAAGGTGTACAGTTAGCTGCCCCCATCATCTCTGATGTTTTGCTAGAGACGCTGTCTTTTATTTTTGACTGTGCCAGGTTATCATTTGTACCTCCTATTGTTGGCACAGGGTCTGTATGTATTTTTATATACTCCATGACCGCTGTATCAGCGGGGTGCTTGTGGGCATGCATGTTTACCGTTTTTCTTCCGCTGTTAAATTTCTTATTTATGCATGCCAAGGCATTTTTGTCTTTTGTCTATTCCTCTTCCCTTCTGTGAGCGCACTCGTTCGGATAGACCGGGTGGTTGGGATATCCGAGCGGGGGTGCTTACACCCATTGTCAAATTACATAAATTTATTAGTCATTTTCTCCATCATCACAAATGCACCCACAGAACGTTACATAAACTGATTTTATATAAACATATTATTATTCTAAAATAAAACAAAATACACTTTGGTTAGATTCGTCCGTATATATGTATATTTATAATTGGATAATGTTAACTATTTCTTCTTGAGACGATGGTTAATACAATAACTATATTTTATTCTTAGATAATGTGTATTTATTACATTTTATTTTTAGTCACAAAATAATTTAGGTGATAAAATATTACAAAACATAATAATGTATTTATAATAAAACCACAAAATTATTTTCAAAACAGAGTGTAATAAATACTCCAAAAATAAAGTGCTTTTTAACATTACCCTTAACTTTATTATAAACTAAGAGGAATTACATGTTAATTTTGAAACTATAATTAATGTACATAAAATTATAAAATATAATATTATGAAGGAAAATATAAAGAATATACCAGATATATGGACTTCTGTAGGATTGGATTGAAAAATATATGGAGCTTAAAAGGAGAAATACAACTACATTGCTTCGATGGGGATGTAATAAGGTAATTTCAATCTCAAAGTATATTTTGATATGTATATTTCTAACAAATATTCTAATCTATATTTTTTTTGTTTCACAAATTATTAGATTGTTGTGCATGTTCCTCATTGGGGATACATACAAGTTGATACGAAGACTTTTTGGAAAGTAATGAGGAGAAAGTTCGAGTAAACACATGTTTGAAGACATGTTATTAACACATTTTTTGTAAAGCATACATATTTGTAAAGTTTTAACCCATTTTTTGTAAAACTTTAATCCAATCTTTTGGTGTATGACAATATAATGTTTGTTTTGCAATATTATTTGATATTTATCTTTTTTTTTATATTTGATTGGCAGCAATAGCATTAACTGATATGTATTTTATTTGATATTTAACTTTTAATTTAATTTATTCAGATTGTAGAGATTTTTTTAATTTACTTTTTTATTATACAATATTAATAAGTATACAATAATTTTAATTTTTATTTAATATTTAATCTTAATATTATTTACTTTTATATTATTTATACCGTGCCTTTAGTCACGGCATTCCCTAGTATATATATATAGCAGTAGCTGGTGGCTGTCAAGTGGATTACAAATACCCGTACCTAATACATTATGGATATACGCGCTTCTTTTCCCATACACGTGTATATATAGCGCTTCACCTCCGTGCCTTTCTCTGAAGCAAACCATATCCGTCCTTCGCTTCCCTGCGATTCTCTCTGTCTGACAATGAAGAAGTGCTGCCAGAAGCTGTTCCGCCGACTTTCGCGCGTAGCGGATTCGTCGCAGTACTCTCCCTTGCGATCGGAGTTGTCGGGGCAGTCGCATACACGTTCCGGAAAGTTCTGCAGATCCAAGGTCCGATCGGAGGCAGTGCCGGCCGGTCACCTACCAGTTTACGTTGGCGATGAGATGGAGCGGTTCGTCGTGAGCACTCGGCTGTTGAATCATCCGGTGTTCGCGAAGCTGCTCGACGAGTCGGCTCAAGAGTACGGATACAACCAGCAAGGAGCGCTTCGGATTCCCTGCCATGCCGACATCTTCGAACGCCTTGTCGAAGCTTTCCGCGTCGGCGATGAGTGCTGTCTTCAAGATCTTCTTCTCAATTCTTGATCTGATCGTTCGCATCCTTTACTCTTTTCAAGGTGGCCTTTCTTTTGTTTTTTGGACAGTGAGATAGTAAGTCGTAGGTTTATGTTCCAGAACGATCGTTGTACTGAATTTTGGAATCGCTCTGTGATTGATAGGAAAAGATTCAAACAGGAATCGCGTACTGTAAACTTCAATTAGCCGGTTAGACAGTCGGTGAGATGCGATGATAAGGGAATGTTTTATCTTCTCTCATTCAATTTTTTATTTTAAGTTGTGAATTCATTTTTATTATTGTATTTTGAGGATTTATTTTAAAATTATTAAAAATATATTCTTTTTATCTCTAATATTTTGCACGTTATAAAAATTTTAAACGTATTTATAATAAAAATAATTAAAATGACCTTTTATTATTTTAATTTTTTACAACTTTTTTTTCTTATTTTCAAAAAATATGTTTTTAAAAATATTAAAATAGATATATTTTTACTATTTTAAAAATTAAAAATAACTTAAAAACAATAAAAAGAACAAAATTTAATATTTTCATTAGTGAAAACAAGAATGGGGATACACTCAAACCTTTCTTGTTCTTTAATTTTTCTCTAATTTGATATTTATTGCTCAATTTTCTATTTTTAATTCAACGGAAGGTAGGATTTTAGTCCAACTATAATCATTTTTTGTTACAATCTGTTATTCGAGTACCAACCGTGCTATGTCTGTGAGGGCTATAATCATTCTAATTGTTTAACATGTGAGTCTCGAACGCCTTTGAAACTAATGATATTTATTCACCATCTTTTGATAATTAATATTTTTTAGTTATTCAGGTTTTAATCAATTTGAACATTATTATTAATTAAGCACCAACATTCATTATCAAAGCAAATTAATCACCAACATTCTATCTTTTATTTAATCTCTATATTTTTTTTGCTTTGTTTTTCCTTTGGATTCTAAAGAATATTCCCTCTTCTCATCCATTAGGTTAAACTAGATGGAATTAATATGACACATTAAAATGTCATTTATTGAACTAACAATACTTCTTACTAAACTTCAGTATAAACATATTGTTAACCTCAAAATATAAAACAAAACAGAACAGTTATAACTTATTATAAAAAAATTTAAGGAAAAAAAAAAAAAAAACTACTAACAAGAAAAAAGTAGAAAACATTTGTCAGATCACACACCTCAGCTCTCTATCTGGCCATGCACCCAGAAGAACACCGGTTGGCGGCTTTTCCATTTCATTTTCCTGATTTCATCGTCCAGGCGTGGCGATTGACTCTTTCTTCTGTTAACTTTTAGGATTAGAAGAATGGTTAATGTTTGTTAAAGAAACAATTACTTTTGGGATTTGCCGCACGAGAGGTAAAATCAAAGTCTTATTCAAATAATATTTATCATCATCTACAAAAGAAGAAGAAGTCTCTTCTAATCTTTGGGGCGGGCGGGCGGGCGGGCGGGCGGGAGCGCTTAATATACACTGTCAACGTTTAAAAATTTGAAGAGACTCTTCAAAGCATACTGATTGCGCCAAAATTTGAAGAGACTCTTCAAAGCATACTGATTGCGCCGCACCCTACAGTTCTATTTGTCACGTTTCAACGGCTACGAAGTGAGCACCGGCAGCAATCGTTGACTGTGTGGCACCAGTTTAATTTAGTCGCTGAACGGTTTTTTTTGGGGGGGGGGGGGGGGGGGGGGTGATAAGATAAGAGAGGAAAAAACAACAGATATATATTTTGGATGTTTAATCTTTTAATATATTTGTTAAATTTATCTGATCATTTTTAAAAAAAATTTATGTGATTTCTTATCTCTTATTTTTAAGATAAATTTATTTGACCTTATTTATTGAATAAATTTATCTAGCTTTTTAAAGAAAAGATTCAATTACTTATATGCTCTTTGTAGGATAGTTAATGTCATTTAATACATTTTAAAGATTTAAATTTATTTAAAAAACTTATTTATTTAAGTCTTATAATTAATATTATTTAATATATTTTAAAATTATTAGACGTTTTGATAATTTTTAAAATTTAAATGATATTATTCACTTCATTGATTTTTAAAATTTAAATTTCACTCTCTATATATATTTTATTAACTAATATAATTCATTTTACCAATTTTTAAATTATTTTATTTAATTTTATATTTTATTATCTATTATGAAAATATGTTTTGGCCATTTTTATCTAGACAGAATTATTGTAATTCTAATAATAATTATTTCTACTTTTCAACTCCTTTTAAATTTATTTTTGAACATGAATTTAGAAAATAAAATATTATTTTTAATTTTTATTTTTATTTTTTTGACAATTCATATTAATCATAAAATAATATTTTAATCATAAATTTAATAATAGGGATATTTTGATAAAAAAAAATTTATCTTGATACTTATCATATGCATTAACAAACACATAAAAAGAAAAAATACAATTATCAATAGATTCCAAAAAATTTAATAAACACTTTGATAGAAATCTTGGAATACTTTCTAACCTTATCTTAATCATTCTATATCTTGATCTGGAATGCATTTCAAACTTATCTTGCTCATTTTAATAAATACCCTCTTAGTAATTAAACCGCATACTTAAACTGCTTAATTATATTTCCCCCCACCTAAGCCCTCGGCCTCACATCAAGAAACAAAACAAAGTAAGAAACAATCATTACCATCAACACCATCTTTGCTTCAATAAAAGATTTAAAATAATAATATGATAAGTCAGCAATGGTGTAGTAGTAAATCATTTAGAATTTTATATAAAATATCAAAGTTCGACCACGATGACCTGAAAGATAAAATTATGCTAAAAGACAATATTTAATTGAAAGACAATGATAAGATTAGAAAACAAATCTCATATGGATTACGCTAAATGTTCAAATTTGAATATATATATAAACTATATTTGTATTCGAATTTATTCGAGAGTGTATCAGAAGAGAAGGTTACTTGCTCTTGAAAATTAGTCGGACGAAACTTGAACATTTCAAGTGAATAAAAGAAAAAGATTTAATATGATTAACGTAATAATATTGTTAAAGAAATAAAAAAATTCTATTATTCCTTATTATATAGAAGTAATTTTAAAATTAACGATGAAAAACAATTAATGAATAATAACCCAATTCTAAGTCATCTCCAATGTTTAATTCCAATTATAAAAAGATTAAAATAATTCATAAAAAAAAAAGTAATTAGCCTAAAAATATATTTATATACAAGAAAGCCTCATCTGCATCTTTGCAAACCCTAGTGTGAATATAAGAGGTTTCGAGTACATATAAATGATTTATTAATACTTATATATATATAGCAGACAGATTAATTTATTCAGTATTCGTTAGCACACATGACGTTGAAGACTTTCCCTCCAATTTTAGTTTTAATACCAACTCATGCTTTTGAATACTCCCCGACATCACCTGTCTAATTAAGAATAGTTTTCACACACACACACACGCACGCACTCACGAAGGCCCCTTTTGCAATGATTGTTCCTTCCTCAAAATCACACTCACAATCGTATATACAGATCAGTGTATTCATTTCTGATCATCACCGTGTCAAAGATTATCAAATAATAATATCCTAAAATAATATTGCATCTAATTTGATCAAAATTTACTGTCTTTTACGGCTCCACGATTTAATTTCATTTCACTAAGTATTATGCTTTATTTTATTACAAAAAATCCTGGTAACAGGCAAGTAGCCATTAGACTTATATATTTGTTATATATGCAATTCCCTTAATAACCAAATTTGCGTGCGTGCGTGCGTGTATTTGGTTCAATTCATCTACGTGTTATAAGTACGTCACGCATCTTAAAATAATTTTTAGCTGTTGATTCATCCAATTACAAAAGTTCCAAGAGTTTGACTATAATATATCGTATGGCCAAATAAATTATTTACTTGACCTTGACCTAAATAATAATAATAATTTTGTCATATTTGGAAAATGGGCCATCGTGTCGTTTTTCGCGTGGATAACTATCTTAATTAAATTTGCAAAATTCTTAATAGAATACTATTAATTTGATGTCCGTTTCATTCTTTCTAAAGCATGTTGGTCAAGTTAAGGATTATGTAATAATATTATTATTATAGAAGATGTACGTACGTGCAAATGGAAATAAAAAACTGTTATCGATACGAAGAGAAAATAGAAAATGGTATTTTAAGAAAAGAAAATAACAATATAGGATAACGTGTAAATTAAAAAAAAATATTTTTATAAATATAATTTTTAATATAAAAAATAGTTATTTAGGAGATTTTAAGTAAAAATATAATATGTTAAAGTTAATGTATAATTTTATTTTGGTAATATATACACAACTAATATTATGATAAATGTTCTCCGTATGTAATTAATTTTGTATAATATTTTATGTATAATTATTATACATGTATTATATTATAATGATAAATTAATTAATTGCAAAGAGATTTTAAAAATTGTGAATCAAATTGAAAGGAAGAAAAGACAATGGCGGAGATGGACTGTGCGCTTGCAAGGAATAAATTGGATAAAAGGGATTTGTTCTCCCTTTTTTGTCAAAATTTGCATTTAATATATATTATATATGTAATATATTATTAATATATTTCATATTAAAGAAAAAGGTAACACCTTGAGCGCCCTTAATCTCCTTTCTCGGCTTCTTTGATTTTGCCTCTTCTTGATCTTCACATATATATATATATGACAGAATTTCTAGATTCAGAAACGTAAAGAATTAAAAGAAGAAGAAAACTAAATACTGAAACTTATCAATCGTGGGAACGTATTTTCGGCTATTTTTTTATAATTCACAAAATGCCCCCAAAATGTTTTGAAAATTACAAAAAAATGGCTGAAAAAAAACGTTTTGTAAATTACAGAAACAACTCGAAAAATATTTCAAGTCATCTTCGCCGTTTTCATGATTCAGAGTTGATGATCGACTATTTCTATTTTTTTTTATATTTTTTGTAATATTTTTGTATCATATTTGTTGTGTCATAAGCAAAGATCTATTAAAAGTCCAAGAACCTAAAATGATATTTTGGTCAGAAAAATATGCGGGAGAGTCCCATACAAACGCCTAAATAAAATAACTCTAATATACAAAAATTTCTTTGGACAAATAATCAATTGTCCATAAAGAATTCTAATTCTAAAAAGATTTTAGAATATTGGAATAAACGTCATTTATAACAATCTTAGTCACAGTCAGACTATAAATAATCAAGATAAACATTATTTATAAAAAATAGATGTCATCTAAAATAATTCTAATCTCAGTTAGATTAGCATTAATCAAGATAATCGTCATCTATAACAATCTTAATTTTGTTACACTTTATATCATTCTATATTTCTTTATAAATAAGCAAGCACTCATTCATGAAAAGATACAACGTTTCTGATACTAATTTCAATACAGTTTATTTTATTATATTCAGTGTCTGATTTAAGTATCGGAGTGTTTGTACAAGAATCCCTGCACTTTTTGATTATATTCTTATTTTTTCAAGATTAGTAGGCTTGACGATGACATTTCCATTCAAAATACTTCATTATTGTATCCATACAATAACAATATCAGATCATATATACATTTATGATGTTTAATGATTTGTTGCCAATTTTTGTTTTATCTTTCTCTATTTTGTTTTACTATTTCACTCGCCTCCCAAATCCTTTCTTCATATATAGTATTCATGCTAATCGTAGTTTACATATTTAGCGTTTAATAAGTATTACTCTAATCTTATTTTTATTATTGTTATGTATAAAAAATACTGAAAGTAAAGAATAATGTAAACGCCACGCAGCAGCCCGAATGAGCGCCACATGGCAAGCCCCCATGGGCAACCAAGGGAGGCCACCTGGGGGGACGCCCCCCCGAGTGAAGGTCACTCGGGAGTGGTAGAAGGGTGTGCCCCCAAGTGACACTTGGCGGGCGTGCCAGGCGCACCCCCCCCGGCACGTGCGTAGCCAGGCAGCACGCGGCTGCCTGGCGGGGGGCCGCACCCCTAGCCTCGCCCCCGAGTGACCTCACTCGGGGGGAATAGCTCCTTAACGCGCAGCTCAGCTGCCAATGCGCGTCACTGCCCACGGCCTCCTATACGCGTGACCACACGTGCTTGCCCTCACGTGTTCCCATACGCGCAGTCGCCCCTGTGCGCCTGCCCACATGCCTCTTCACACCCGGCCCCGTGCACCAGCGCGCATGGCCCCTCGTGCTCTCCTTGCTCGCGCTCGCACATACCCCTGAGGTGCCACTCTCACGTCCGCGTGCCCCCTATTCTCGTGCCAACGCCTCCAGAAGAATCGGCCTAAAACTACCCCTACGAGACTCGGTTAAAACCTCTCCGAGATTCTTGCCGTGAAACTCGTAACACGCGACACATGGATGCCCCTCTTGTTGCTATAAATAGGAGGTCTATTTCCCTCATTTGGTATGCAATCTCTTGCTCTCGTATTTAAACTTTTGTTTTCGAGTATTCTACTTCTACTGTAGCATCCCAAAAATTTGAAGACAAGTAAAAATAATTAATTTGGGTGTTTGAGGATATTTTAAAATATTTGGAGATTTTTGAGAAAATATTTATTTATGATATTTTGAAAAATAGGAAATTAAGATGATTAATTAAATTAATTGGATGTATTTATGAAAATAATAAAATAAGCTATAATAAAAAAATAATAACAATAATAATCTAAATCATAATAAAAATAATAATAATAAAAGAGTTAATCAAATTAAATTAAATTAAACTAATTAGTTAATATATATATATATATATATTTGTATGTGTGCGTGGCGTGGCTCATCCTTGGCCATTCCAATTTGTGGCTTAAAAGCCACTCAAGTGGATATATATAAGGCAAAGCTTGGGCAACAAGCATTGAAGGCAATTTAAGGGCGTTCCAGTGGCCATTTCGGCCACTTTTGTTGCCAAGAAACAAAGAGTAAATGAGAGAGAGGAAGAGAGAAATTAAGGGAGAAGATGAAGGGCTCGCGAGCAGCACTTGGGAAGGAAGAAAAAGTGACGAAAATTAAGAGATTTTGGTGATTAATTGGTGTTTAAAATATTCAGGTAAGTGGGTAAAAGTTATATAAGTATTATATGTTTAAATCATGGATTTTATACGGTTAGATTATACAGTTTACGCGTTAGAATTAACCAATTTAAGTCACGGTTGTATTATTTGATAGGAGACGTTTTACTTTGCATCGGGAGCACAAGAATATTTTAAACTCCTAACCCTCTACTCGCGTTATTTATTTCCCGTGAAAGTCTTTGAGGTTTCTTGTAGTCTAAACCCTCCCTCACCTTGACTCAGTTCCACGCATCAATAACAATAATCCGCGTGGTAATCATTTAATGACTTTTATTTTTTTAATGGGTTTATTGTTAATGGAATGAGCTAAGCAATGGCGTCATGGTGTCTTTCATTTCAACTGTCACGGAGCTTCGTATCGCTCCGCTTCCCTTGGGAATGATGCCATACCCGTTGGGCTAGGTTCTTAGAAAGGTTGTTTATGGTTTAGTGGGGTTTTATTAATAATTTATTATGTATGTTGAGATGGCTTTCTGTGAATTAAAAGGAATGAGAATGGTATTGTGATGATATGTGGATATGTACATGAAGGGTTATGAGTTATGGAGAAATGTTATGTAAAGTTAAGCTGGGAAGATATAAAGTTAATGTGTCGGTAAGTGTGTCTAAGGGTAAGGGTACAAAGTCACTGACTGTTGACCGTGGGTCGTGGCAGTTGATGGCTGGATGTATGGGCGCCAGTCATCGGTTGTTACGATAAGCGCTAGACGGCCAGAAGAGCTGATACTCCAGATTCCCGCCTTGGTTTGTGCATTTCATGATGTGTGTGCCACAAGGGGCTGGGTTGCATTCACGTGGGGACACGCTTTGTGTGTGATAGGATGTGTGAGCATTTACATGACCCGGTTGGTCTAAGAGCCAATTTGGGTACCCTAGGTGAGCATATGCATTTAGAGGCATCTCGCATGTGTGAATTCTTATGTGGGCGTTAGCATGGCCTGATGCTTGGTTTATGGGGGCTTTGTCATCACGTTTATACTACAAAAGCCGTTGCATTTCTTATTTGTTGCATGGTGAGAATGTGCGTTTTAGGTGATAAGTATAGGTGGTAGGCGTGGTTACGATAAGACCTTGGGGTGAGACCCACGGCGGCGTGGTCCACGATAAGACCTTGGGGTGAGACCCATGGCAACATAAAGACCTTGGGGTGAGACCCACGACAACAGTAAGACCTTGGGGTGAGACCCACGGTAACAAATTATGATGTGAGCAACAGGAATGGGCAGGTTAAGGACATAGTATGGAGGTAGCTTATAAAAGGCTGCCAACAGATATGTATGCGGGATTCGGGTGCCAATGTGTGACTTATATGGGCCCCTGGTTCCTTATGTGCAGTTAACTTTATGTTATGCATGTAGAAGTAAGGTACATGTGGATCATGGCATGGTGTGGTTGCATTGGCATGAGTTGCATGGGGTGTCATGGAAAGAGTCCTATCCTAAGCCCTCAGCCTTTCTTTTCTAGAGCTTGCTGAGTCTCGCGACTCATGTTGTTTTGCATCATTCCAGGTACGTTCATCGGGGTTGGGTCCAGATCGACGTGTCATGATAGCAAGTGCAGAGCTCTCTCGAACCTAGATCCTGGGTGTCGTGTGTCTGGATGAAAGTAATGCTTTATGTTTGTGAGATGGAGGCATATTATGTAAGCCTAAGTGGGCCCAAGTGATGAAAGGTTTGTAAAGATGTTTATGAGATGTTATAATAAAAAGAGATTATGATTTAAATAAGGGTTATGTTATTGTGGGTGTGTTGTAGTTGTGTCATTATTCGATATCATTTTAATAATGACCCTCTTACGGATCCTCTATCCGCGATAGGGGTTTCGGGAGGCGGGCCGTTACATCTACGGTGATCTGACTTAAGTATTGGAGGGTTCATGCGGAGACTTTCGCTTGCGCCTCTAACTGATTCTTTTCTAGCAGGTCACCCATCATTCTCTACCAGACCAAGGGACTCACCCATCGCTGTTTCTACCCCCAAAAGACCGATCCATCGCTCGGATACGCCACAAGAGGGTCACCCATCGCTCGGATCGTCCATAAGAGAGTCATCCATCGACAGTTTCCTTTTTTTACAAATTTATTGTTGTAACCGGGTAACAACAATTATATTATATCTAATGTTGTCTTTTTTATATAGTATTACACATAATTTTGATTTTTGTCATACTCGTAGATGACAAATGTTAGTGTTACTTAGAAAAATAATCCGAAAAATGGGTGAATTGGGTTTATAAGATTTAAAAATTTTCTTTGGAATTTTCTGTTTTTCAAAGTTGAGTTTAATTGACTTTATTGTTGTTTTTCAAAGTTAAGCTTAAAATAGAGTTAGTCAATAAAGGGCAAATTTTGACACATTTATTGCTCAACATTAAGAAAACAAAAATAGATAAGTAGGAAGATGTTTGTAGTACTAAGAAAGATTGATTTCCATATATGAAGCATGCGATTGCCAAAATAAAAGTTAGTTCTGAAAGCAATGAAATTTTCTTAGCAAAGATAAAAGATGAAGCAGACTATGTAAATCTAATTTAGTGAAAAACATTAATGTTTAGCGAAGAGTTGTAGGTTTGTCTTCAATGCCAAAAAAGAATGTAAGCACTCCCGCCCGAATATCCCAACCACCTGGTCTATCCGAATGAAAGCGCTTACATAAGGAAATAGAAACAAACACAAGACAAAAATATCCTGACATGTATACATAAGAAATACAATAGCGGAAGCAAAAACAGTAAACATGCATGCCCACAAGTACCCCGCTGGATCAGCGGTCATAGAGTATATAAAAATATACAGACACCTGTGTCAACAAATAAAAGATACAAGGACCAACCCAGCACAGTCAAAAAATAAATGACAGAAGTTCTAAAAAATATCAGATATGACGGGACAGCTAACTGTACACCCTACCGACACGACTGGCTGCTAGGTGGCGCGGTCCTCACCCTCGGCCTTCGCTTTACCCTTACTTGGAATGATGGAAAGTAAGGTGAGTCGCAAGACTCAGCAAGTTATATGAAAATGAAGGCTATAACATGAATCGAAGAGGAGATCATCCCAAATATAGACCCACATGTACACACAAGCCATGTGATGCAACAATACAATAGTGTCGCATAATAAAAGCACATACCGGTCCTTGGGGCCCACATAAGACACCTGACACCCAAGTCCTATACCAACCTGCCGCTGCCCTGGAAGGCAACATAGATCTCTAACAAACCTATGCGCACTGTCCCGGGTTGGTACTCCCGTCACCCATATCCATGTCCATTCTCTCGACACCCAAGCTGTAGGCTCCCTCGAAACGATACTCCCGTCCGAGAACTAAATACTACGAGTAACCTTGCAATGCACATAAAATGCAATGGCGTAATGAGTATCAACGTGATACATGGCGCCCATACATCCAGGCATCAGGCCATGCTCCGCCCATATAGTAAATCACACGCGATGCATATGCCCGTGCTGGATGCATCATAACCAAGCTAGAATGTTCGTGACTAAGTATACCCAAATCATGATAATCCCAACATGCAGCCCGTACCCATGTGCACGCCAAATCATGCAACAAGAATAAAATGTAACAAGGCATGCTATAATCACATAACGGCAGATCTAGTCAGCAGTACCTGGCACCGGTCAACGGTCAGTGACTAGGAGAGACTATATGACGGCCTAAGATAGACCGTACGACAGTTACACCGTCACCGAACAGCCAATCCTTGCCCCCACTGCACAACCGCTTTAGCCTATAAATAACAAAAAATCCAATAATAATACCTGAACAGCTAAGAACCTAGCCCCGGGTGAGTACGGCATCATTCCCACAGGCTTGGGGGTGGCATGAACCCCCGTAGGCAATCAATGCATAAAATCCTCGAGACAAACTTAATAAATTAAAATTTTAAAATACACTGTTTAAAATCCCATAATTTATTAACAGTCGAAACAAACTAAGGGAGATCAAATAAATTGACAACGAAAGAATCGACGAGGTGGATATGAAGAACTTGCCTTTACGAAGATATCCTTAGACTTGTTTCAACCCAATACGGTAAAAATTACACACACTGCAATACCCCAATAATTTGCCAAAATTAACAAAATTTGGCTCTAAATGAAATTCTGACCGTACAGAATATTAATTACTAGCTTCTTTACATACCTAGAAAATTAACTCTTGAATTAAACTTGATTTAACCCAAATTTCAGCCCCAAAATCTCTCAAATTTCTCCTGCGCGCACGCTGCTGTTCTCCCAAAATGTTTGTTGTTTCATTTGCAAAAAGGAACGCCCGAATTGGGCTTTAAATAGAGGCAAAAATGGGTGGAGGAGACGCAGCCACGTGGCAGCGCGCGGGCCAGCATTGGAGGCCATCGCCTCTAACCGAAACAACGTCGTTTCGAAAGTCTGGCTGATTAAAAATCAGCCCAAAACCTCGGCCTCGCGCGTGCGCCCCCGCGTTTCGAACCCGCGACCTCGCCTACGCCCGCACGCCCGCGCCCACGCTCGCCTTTAACCATATAGCGCGCGCATTTAATTTAAAGGGACCCTTGGTCACTTTTACGACAACCGCACCAGCCACCCCCAACTTCCATTATTTACACACTCACCCCCCTATATTAATTACACTAACACCCGGAACTTCAAAAAATCACACAATTTGATTTATTTCAATTTTTTTTCTTATTCCAGAAATTTTCTAAAATAACATAATTAATTACCCTAATTTCCTATTTCCTTAAAATCACATAATTTATTTTTATTTATAATAATAAGTTATTTTAATATTTCTTTTAAATTAATTTACCCCGATAATGAGTAATTAAATTAAATCGCAATTTACGGGGCGTTACAAATCCTCCCCAATAAAAGAATTTTGTCCCCAAAATTCCTACCTGGCTAGGCAAATAACTGAGGGTGAAAATGTAACAGCCCACTTCTTCAGGGCGTGTTATGCCTTAGGAAATTTGGTCTTATTTATTATTATTTTTTTATCTTTACATTATCCCAAAATTCCCTAAGACCTTATCTAGTGCGAGATATTTACACTAGAAAATAAATACAAAATGGAAGCTGAATCGAACCTGCTCATATAATAATAACTAGACATGACATTCTTACAAAGTTGATTCATAAGCGTCTGACAATAAATACAATGTACATAATTCTTAAACTACTCATATTACAACATAACATGGTACATTTACTCGCTTCTTGACGTCTCGCGTCACTACATATCACCAATCTCGGAATCATCTCTGCAAGTCCCGACTGGAACGTTGAATGTTCCAGGGTCGAACTCAAGTTAGATGATGAACCATCTAAGTAAGGGTACATAATGCTATGTCATGAGTGTATACAATGTCTTTCATCGTAGGTGTCAACTGCACCCCTCATGCTACCTACCATTTTAGCGGCCACCTCTTTCGAAGCCGGGGTGTATGGGTGCACCCTTGGTAAGGCAGCGGTGCCAGTTCATACTCCCTACGGCCTCATATGCGTGTGATCGATGATATCAACGTGTATTTAGGCATGTTAATATGATTAAAACATTTCTGAGAAAGTATCACTTACCTTCTCAAACTTATCGGACTACCTCGATATTCGTGCCTTGCCTCGATTTGCGTGCCAACCTCAAAATTTGCACGAGTCTCTTCAACTTCAGCCTCAAAGTATCCTAATCACCATAATTATTTAAATAAACATTAAAACCTATTTTTCCATAATTTCTGGCATTTTCTATAATTTTCTCTCTATTTCTTCCTATTTTCCTTCAATAATTCTAAATTAAATATTTCTAAAAATATTTTCTCAAATATTTCACTACGAAAATTCATAAAATAATATTCTTGAATTTCTGGAATTTTCTAAGGAATTTTATTCACCTTAACTTAGCATTTCGGATTTCCTCGGTATGCGTGTCATTTCCTCGAAATGCGTGCCCCAGCCGTTTTCTCTCCAAAATCTCTGGGATGTTATCGAAATATAATTTCCTATCTTTTGAGATTTTTCTGAGATTTTTTCGACATTTTTCCCATTTTCTTTTCTTTTTCTTCCTTTTCTTTCTTTTTCTTTTCTTTTTTTTCTTTTCTTCTTCTTCTTCCTCCTCTTCCCGCCTCCTGCGCTTGCAACTTCTTCTTCTTCCTCCTCCTTTTCCTTCTTTCTCTTTTTCTTCTTCTTCCTCCTCTTCTTCTTCTTCTTCTTTTTCTTTCCTTTCTCTTCTTTCCTCCATGGCCGAAACAGCACTGCCCACGGCTGCCGCTGCTGCCAACGCCTCCGCGCGCCTCCACCTCCAGCGGCTTCTGCCTCTCCCAGCCACTGCACCGACCGCATCGTCGCCTACCACCGCAAGCTACCATCGCGGCAGCTCCTCAGCCTCGCGTCCAGCTTGCTGGAGCTCGCTGCCATGGCCGCGGCTCCACTGTTTCGGGTCGCCTCCCAAGCCTTCAACGACCCCTTCGACCTTTGCGCCACCATTAGCAAGCCGCCCCTCGCCGCAAACCTTCGCTCGGCCGCTTGATGCTCAGCTGCCATGGCCAAGGCTTGCAGCCATGGTGCCGGCCAGCTTCCCTCCCCCCTCTCTCTCTCTCTCGGATCGCCCAGCCCGAGCTTGATCTCTCCCTCTCTCTCGCATCGCTCAGCCACTGCTCTGCAACTCTCTCCCTGCTTCTTCCCATTTGCTTCCATTAACCTCTATTTATAGGCCCATGCCCTGCCTTGGCCGCTACTCCACATTAATTGCACATTAATTGCTTCAAATCTTCAGACGCCACCTATCCATATCTTTTACAGAATTCTCGTGGCCATAATCTTCCCATTTTGCGCAATTCTCGAATGGAAAATCATTGTTGTGGCATGGAATGAGCTTGCAGGGAATGGGTGAAAATGGCCTCATACGCACGCCCATATACATATTATATATATATAACTATATATTAAACTAGAAAAATTACATATTTTAATTTAAAATTTATTCCTATTTTACTTATAAAATACCCTAATTGCAAATATGCCCTCAAACACTTAATTAAGTTGTATTATAATACCGAAAATCTAAAATTAATAATTCAAAACTTAGTCAAAAAGGACGATTCGCCCCACTGACCTTTCTGGGCTGTCGTTTCATCCCGAAACTACTGAAGGGTTGCTCGTTACGCAAAACCGGAGCCCCCTTAGGGTTCCGTTGATTTTTCGAGAGCCTCCTACGACGATTCGATTTTACAGCCTAATTAGCAGCTGTATTTTAGCTATACCGAAAACTGTTCCCGATCCGATTTTTTTTGATACCATAATTCCTAACTTGGAATGCATATCAAGACCATATCATTTTCCTTAGACAATTTCACTCCGAGGCATTCCCTGCGGTTGATCCGGTACCTGAAATTGCTATAAAATCAATTTTTCGGTATCCTAAACTCATCGAAATTACGTGGCAACTCATACGAACATGGGGTATTACAGAAGTCACCTCATGTCCTCCTCTAGCTCCCATGTAACCTCCTTAGGGGTATGTCACTGCCACTGGACCTTTACATAGGGAATCGTGTGGTTGCGGAGCACTTTCTCTTTCCGATCCACGATACTGGCAGGCAACTCGGTGTATGACATGTCCTCTTGCACCACGAGCGGGTTATAGTCAATAACATGCCCGGGATCCGCCACATACTTGCGAAGCATAGAAACATGAAAAACATCATGTACGTGGGCTAACTGAGGGGGTAAAGCTAACTAGTAAGCCAACGATCCGACTCGCTCTAGTACCTCGAACGGTCCCACATAACAAAGACTCAACTTGCCAGATACTCCAAAGCGATGACCACCCCTCATCGGCATGACTCGAAGAAACACATGATCACCCACATCAAACTCCAAATCCCAGCGTCGTCTATCTGCGTAACTCTTCTGACGGTCCTGAGCTGCCTTCATCCTAGCCCGAATCAACTGGATCTTCTATATCGTCTGCTCTACCAACTCTGGTCCAAGCAACGCTCGCTCCCCAATCTCAGTCCAACAAAGCGGTGATCTACACGGTCACCCGTACAACGCTTCAAAAGGTGCCATCCCAATACTGGCCTGGAAGCTATTATTGTAGGCAAACTCCACTAGCGACAGATGATCATCCCAGTTCCCTTGGAAATCCAGTACATAGGCATGGAGCATATCCTCTAAAGTCCGTATGGTCCACTCTGACTGCCCGTTGGTCTGAGGGTGGAAGGCTGTACTGAAAGTCAACTGGGTCCCCATAGCACTCTGCAACGCCTCCCAAAATCGTGAAGTGAACCACGATACTGGCTGGGACTCCGTGCAGTCTCACCACCTCATCGATATATAACTTGGCCAGTTGATGAATAGGATAGGTCTTCTTGACGGGTAAGAAATGCGTTGATTTAGTCAACTGGTCGATAATCACCTATATCGAATTAAATCCCTAGCTGGATCGCGACAATCTCGAGACGAAATCCATAGCTATGTGCTCTCATTTCCACTCTGGCATAGATAAAGGTCGTAACAATCCTGCGGGTCTCTGGTGCTCAGCTTTGACTTGCTGGCACACTAAACATTGTAATACAAACTCTGATACGCTCCTCTTCATGCCGCTCCACCAATATTGGCGCCGTAAGCCCTGATACATCTTCGTCGCTCCAAGATGGATAGTATAGGGAGAACGATGAGCCTCCTCTAGGATCCTCTACTTGATATCACTATTACTCGGCACACAAATCCGTCCTCGGAACAGTAGCAAGCCATCGTTCCTCTCGTTGTACCCCAACGGCCCAAATCTCTCCATATCAGCCATGATCTCGCCAAGCTCCACATCCTGTCGCTGTCGATCACGAATCTGACCCTCTAGATCTGAATGGATACTCATGGCAACACAATAGAGAATAGGACTGCCTGATGCCATTGAGATGGTAAGGTCACTCATATGCTCCAATAAGAACCACCCCTATACCATCATAGCTGCAACTGACGCTCCACTGCGACTCAATGCATCCGCTACCACATTGGCTTTACCTGGGTGATAAAGGATCTCGCAATCATAGTCCTTGAGCAACTCTAACCAACGACGTTGTCTCGTATTGAGTTCCATCTGTGAAAAGAGGTACTTAAGGCTCTTAGTAAAAAAGTTATAATTATTTAACAAAATAAAATAAATTACTCCATAAAACTTAGAAGCACCAAGTTTAGATGTTGAGATGGTTGCTGATGAAGGACCTGATTTCAACAATTTCTTGTTGGACACTGAAAAATCAAGGATAAAGAGGCTCATATTACACTTCGAAATGCATTAATTGAATATTTGTGGGAGGAATATACTAATTTTGAGAATTAAATGACATGATTAATTGCATTTTTTGTTTGTAACGTTTTTTCGTTCAAGTAATCTCCTATGAGTCTTGTCGTGTTAAATTATAAATTTTGTAGATTGTGATATTATATAAAATATCGTATTTAATTTTTTTAAATAAATAAAATATTTTGTGTAAATATGTGTTAATTTTTTTTTACATATTTAAGCTGAAATTATGTAAATAATTAAATAAATTTTAAAAATAAATTAATTGTTATGAATTAAAAAAATAGAAAAAACACTGTTCATTTGATGTAAAATTTGATATAATGGGTTAGAGATGAATTAGTTGCACCATTTTAGAGCAAAAGTTAGACTATTTTGAAATTTTGAGTCAGAGATCGTCTTAAAATTTTGATTTTAACAATTTTACAAAGTGAGATAAAGAACGAAATTGTATATAATAGAATAGAACGTAAGAGTAAAAATAGTGACATATAATTTATTAAATTTTCATTATATGGGAAGATATATAAATAAACGTAATATAATTTTACTTTATCTTGATAGAAAATAAAAGGAGATAAACCTGTTAAAAAGAAAATAAAATTACAATTATATCACTTTACTTTCAAAATAAATAAATAAGTACACAGATAACGAAGTAACATGGTAAAAGTAATGAACATATTTATAAATATATTGGCTTCCTCGTCTCAGATGCACACAAAATAGTGGTACGGAATAGGACGCGAGGGTATCGTGGGCACTTTACTTCCCCCCCCCCCCCCCCCCCCCCACCCCGCTTTCATTATAAAATATCCATCTAAAACATAACCCAGACACAATTTTATTATAGTATTCTTGGCTTGTATCAATTAATTCTAGCTAGCTTTCTATGTTTTGGGTTTCTGTGTACAAGTGTAAAATGGGTGGACATGATCTTGTTTCCTTCGAGCCTGCAATTGGGGCTCATAAGCGACAAGATTAGTATTGATGGAGAGCTTGATGTTTTGGTTGTCGTTGATCTTATTAAGCGGGTGTTTGGCTTTTTTTTTTTTTTAATCTTTAAGCTATTTAATTTTTTAACTTAAAGTTGAATAGTGTTATATGTATTTCCCACATCACCCCGCATGGGCCAGACTCGGTTCGATAGATCGGCCCAATCACCCAAGGCCAAGAAGGCCCGGACGACCTCGTTAAGGAAAGTCCAGCCTGCACCAAAGATCCGGAACTCGTAAAGCGAGCATATGGCGAGCTCCCGGTAATCCCCCAACGAGCTCCAAGCAATCGACTAACGAGCTCCTGAAATATCCTCCAGATCGCTGGCCCATCCAGGTCGCTGGCCTAAAACCTCCAGCTCGCATGAGTGGCAAAGCTGCTGAGAAGTCAAAGGTAGGGTCCGATCACTTTATCTGTAACAGCCCATGCCCCTCGTAATGAGAATCCCACTCCCGATCTTGTGAAGGCGATAAGAACTGTTTGTCCCCCATTATACAATCACTGTATTTTTATATATTATCTAAATTGTAAAAGTCCCTCAATATAAATGAGAATCAAAGAGACCATGAGGGGCAAGGACAAAAAAAAGAATAATGAGATACCGCCACTCTGAGAGAATAATCAGACGGCGGCCGTGGACTAGGCATCGTTCTGTCCGAATCACGTAAAAGATTCTGGTGTACACGCTTGGAATTTTGGGGGGGGGGTTTCCTTCCTTCTCGGTATTTTTGGATTGACTCACCGCGGCCCAAAACGAATCACGGTCGGCCGAAATCGAACGTCGACAAATAGCGTTTAAATTGATAATGTATTTGGATAAATATATTTTTAAACTATTAGTTAATAATTATGTGTTTGATTTGAAAAAGTTGATAAGTTATCAAAATTTGACAAAAAAAATCAAAATAGACATAATGTTAAATAATATAAAATTTTATCATTAAAGATTAATAAATTATATATAATTATTTTGTGTTATATATATAATATATTATTATATATATACATATATATATATGTTTATTGTTGTTTTGTATAATATATGTATATATACTTACATACATAAACACAGGCAATGTAACACCCCACTTTCTCGGACGTGTAACATCTTACGACAATTCTGAGATAATAAATTTTTCTTCTATTTAAAACTAAACCATATCATTCCTTATATCCATCCCAAAATTTTCATACATTTATCTTCAAAGAGAATCATCATATACATCAAATGCGGAAGCTAGAATCGAACATAACATCTTAACATTAATCATAAATCAATTCTTACATTCTAATTAACCATAAAAAAGGTTATACATCATCATTTCTCAAAACATTCAGAATTTAAAAGTAACAGAACTTAAATACATGAGTTACATGACATACATAGAATTCATGATTCAATTCATCATGCACTTTGCTAAGTGTCATTTTATGTCTCATTTATTTTTGTTTCTGCTACAATCTCCATCTGGAATGTTTTAATATTCCAAGGGCAAATCCCAAATTAGATGATGAATCATCTAAGTAAGGGAACAATAAACATATCTTGTGCATAGATGCAATTATGGAAAATGTCATTTTCTATTTTATTTTGATTTGAGCCGACCGTACCTTATTGCTACTCCTTATTTTTACAGTCTCCTTACCAGGCCGAGGTCTATGGGTGCACCTTTAGAATAACAGCGATCCCGGCCCGTACTCTCAAACCCTTATGCGAATGCATGATTAATGATATCATCATGTACATATGCATATTTCATCATCAATACATGACAACATGATAAAACCATTTACATAAAATCAAATTTTGGGTAGAACCACTTACAAATCAATCATTTTATAAAACTAAATCCAGTTGGAAAAGTACCATTTACCTTACAAAAAGATAATTTTGCCCCTAACATAATTTTGCTTCAAAATTCGCGTCGAACTTTCAACCGTACTCAATTATGAACCTTGACGTACTCTGGGTATCATAATTACTTAAGAAAATCAAATTTCTGATTTTCTCTAATTTTCATAATTTCTCTCATTTCCTCTTATTATTTCCTCAAGATTATAAAATAAATACTTTCTTATAAAATAAATACTTTCTTATAATTCCTAAAACAATATTCCTAAACCCCATAAATTTCCTCATAATTTTCAGAATCTATGTTCTATTTATTTCTTATTTTCTCTGTAATTTTCAAGCATCTATTGCCTCAAAAATTCATAATAAATACCAATCATGCATTTATCTTCCAATTTTATCATCATAAATTCTAAAATATTATTCTCATATTTTTGAAGAAATTTTTGAAGATAGCTCACATCCCCGCGGAGTAATTTGGTATTCTTCTATACTGCGACGAAGTCTCGATTTGCATATCCAACAATGCCTTCTGTGACGTCCTGGCCCCCACTATTGGGTGCCACCATAATCCATGATACAACCCCAGCCTGTCTCAACCAACATAAAGTATTAAAATAATATGGGCGCCCTGGGTGGGGTCCAAGCTTCACTGCCTTTAAACGGTCAAAAACTCGGGTTTAAAAAAAATACTTAGGTAGCGAAAACTCATCCGATTCTTGTACCCTATTAGACCATTAAAATATAAATTTAATTTTAAATAAATAAATGTCATCATGCCCAAATAACTATTTCAACAGTCAAGCATACCTAATTCTGACCGCAACCGATCGGTTCACACACACACTCTGAATTACTCATAGTGGGAACATTAAATTAATCTTAGCCAAATTTCATTTAAATTGAAGCCATCACCCGTAGTTAAACACAAAGCATTTATATATTACACAAGTGACATAAGAATTCAACCCGTGCCCTCACCGTTTGCAATCACGGTTAACTGATGTCCCTTTCACCAACATCACCTTTATTTTTTGGATCCCGAGCCATCTGTTGGGTTAATGAGGGTAAAGGGATGAATCCGAGGACTAAGTAAATGCAATATACAGTGTAGTAAATTATTAAGCAAGACATTATAGATAAAATTGAAGTGCAACATGCATGCAAGCCCGTCCACCGTACCCTGGTTTGGCTCTTGGTAACCCCACTGATTTCATCTAGGACCCCATTTCGAGACTCACACGGTCCATTATTTATAGCCTCATGCCTAGACATTTCCTCAATATCTTATGCAAGTCATGACAAAAGCAATTTACACACAAAACATACTAAACCTTTACCTCGATTAATTCGGAGAAAAAATCGAGAAAACATCCACCTAGCGTTGCCTTCTAAACTGCCATCTCGTGTCCAAATTCCAATTTTCGAGCCTTTGACACGTTCCTCGAGCCTCAAATTAAGTTCTAGAATTTTTCCCATTTTTTCAGGAATTTATAGTTATTTTCCCGTGTTTTTTTCCATTTTTTCTTTTATTTCTTTTTCATTTTTCTTTTCTTTATTTTCTTTTTTCCTTGTTTCTTCTCCCTTCTTCTTCTGTTCTTCTTCCCCGCGGCCCCTTGCTCGCACCAGCTCCAGCCTCCGCCTGCCTGGCCTTCGCCAGCCGCCGCCACAGTGGCCAAGCCCGCCATTTCCGGTTGCTCCTCGCTGCAACGCGACCACCAGCAATCGGCCTCAGCCGCGATGCCACCGCTGCTTCGCTCGCAGCCACCGCGAGCTTTCAGCTTGCATGCGCACAGCAACGCCTCCGGTCGCCGCTTGCCCCTCCAGCTCCAGCCACCGACGTCGCGACCATCATAGGCCGCCACCATCCCGAGCTACTGCACCACCTAGCATCGTCGTCGGCCTCCACGCGAGCTGCTACCTCGTCGGCCATGGCAGCTTCCAGCGCTGTCTCTGGCCATCACCTCACGATCGGTCAGCCGCCAACCTCTCCAACTTCATCGCTCTCCCTCAATCTCTCATGGCCAAAAGTTCTGCCCGAGCCTTCATCTCTTTCTATTTAAATTTCAAGAAACTTGGCCTCCAAGTTCGCACACCGCCCCCCCCCCCCCCCCCCCCCACACACACACATATATATATATATATATTACACTTATATAATTTATTATATAATAGAAATTACACATAACCCATAAATTAGTTATTTTAAAATTAAGGGTGTTATACATTCTGTCACAAATTTTTACACGAACTATTAAATCCAGCCTATAAGATTTTTCTAAGAATTTTTGATATTTTTCTCTATATATATATTTTTTATTTTTTTTTCTTTCTCTTTTTCAAATATCTCTCTCACTCTCAAATCTTTATTTTTTACAATATTTTTCTTTTTAATTTAAGTTTTCCAACCTTTCAAGTTTTCTCTATTTATAGAATGTTGAATTAAGCTTAGCATAATTGTAGTGATTCACTGTCTTTAATTATTTTGTCACATTTCTTAATTATTTTCTATTAAATCTCACTCATAATCTTTAATTATTTGTCCACACCCTACTTTGTCTCTCACATTTCTTAATTATTTCACCCATTATCTTTGATTATTTTGTCACCTTAATTATTTTTCACTAAATCTTCTTTTGAATAGATTATTCTTTCATTTAGTTCATTAATTTTAAGCCTATTTTCTTAGCCTACTAACTCTAAACTCATTTACTTAGCCTTTCATTTTTCAACTTAGCCTATTAACTCTAAATCCATTTACTTCATTTTTCAACTTGGTTTATTAACTCTAAACCCATTTACTTAGTCTTTCATTTTTCAACTTATCCCACTAACTCTAAGTCCATTAGTTTTCTTAATTATAATCTCTAATGGATGTCAAAAAATATTTTAAATACAAAATTAATTATTATTATTCTCAAAATACTAGGATATTACAGGCAACGGGGAAGAGAAACATGGACTTAGGAGATGAGGATAGGGACAACGACGGGTAGTGGCAGATGGGACGACAAACGGTCGAGGACGGAGGAGAAGTTGAAATAGATCAGGGGCTACCAACTGAGGAGACAACGAAGGCAGCGACCGATGTTGCAGGGGGTGATGGCCAACGGGAAGTGGTATGTAACACCCCGCTTTTCCCAAGCGCGACGTTAACATGGGATTTTGAGAATATTTCTTTTTTCAACATACATTCAACCTAAATCATTTCCAAAAATCATGTTCTACTTTCTCAATATATCAAACTTAAAATGAATAAACTAAGATAAGTAATCATTACATTTGCGGAAGTAAAATCGAAACCTTAAATAACCGCAAATTCCTTATTTATAACCTAATAACATATCGATGTTCAACATGATATCATCAAAATAATACATAACATCTGAATATCACAAAATATGGTCAAAGACCTACTAAACTTCCATAACGTAAATGACGGCTAAATCTTGATGACTTCTTTTCCCTTGGCGTCGCTGTTTTCAATTGGAACATTTGAATATTTTAGGAACATAATGAAAATTAGATGTTGAATCATCTAAGTGAGGATTCAAAATATTTTCATAAATATATGCAAGATCAAGAATAAAATGACAAATCCCGACATGTGTCAGCCTAAGAGAATCTCTTACAGTGCTTAACCCATACCTTGGGGAAAAAAAATAATCTCTTTAAAGGCAACATAACCACATTGACGCATTGACAGAACACAGTCCTAGCTTAAGAAGGACAACATCAACGCATCTCTCCGACATGTTGGGAACAATCGTTACCACTCTCGCCATAAGAGGGTCAACATCAACGCATAAACCCGGTTCACCATAATCACATCAAAGATTACGTTCCCACTCAAAAGTATTCCAGAAACACTACCTATTTTCACACACATGCCAATGCTATAACCACAACATGTAATGATGCATTATATAAAATGACATTTTAATGCACATATTTTAATGCACATGTAAGAAAATATTTTGGATGAACCATCCATATGAAATCAACCTATTACAGGTCAAACCATTTGAAATCAAGTATTCAGATGCCCATACCATTTACATGAAATCAAATCTAGTATTTCGATAAGAATACTAACTTGAAACCAAATAAAAACATTTGCTTGAAAACAAACCAGGTATAGGGTCGAACCACTCACAATAAACCAAGTTTTTATGTAAAAACACTCACAATATAACCAAGCTTTGGTTAGGAACTCTCACCTTGAAGATTTACCTATGGAAGTTACTGTTTCACAGCAACTGAGTCTAAGTTTCTGCAGAAAATACGAGTTTCGGTAAACAAAACTTCTAATATTTTTACATAGGGTTGAAGGACATTAAATAGGGAGTAAATCTGAAAAATATCAGGGCAAGAGGGCCCCACAGCATCCCTCACACACCTTGAGAAGGTGGCCCACACGCAACCCCTTCCTGGCACGTGTATTACACGCGCCGCCCTTATATTTCGCACAGCTCCACCTTCTTTTGTTTTTTCGACCATAACTCATTCGTTTTAACTTCGATTCGACCATCGTTCAAACGTACGGGTTTTTTTCTTCCCCATCTATAAGAATATTATAAAAAATTGAACTTACCTCGTAATTTTTCTAATTGTTTGGCACAAACTTCGGTGAAGACCTAAAACTCTAGCGAAACCCATTCTCCTTCGTTTCTTCTCTGATTTCTTCCTTTTTTTTGTGTGCAGAATTTTATCTCATCTCTCAAGAATAAGATCCTCACCTTAGAATCGCTCAATCCTCAAACTCACTTGGAATGGTTTGTGAACAACCCCATGTCCTTATTTATAAATTTTTTGGGCCAATCACGCATCGCCACATATCCCTATACTTGATTTAAATAAGCTTTGGACTCTATAGTGATCCAAAGTTGGAATGAAATGTTGTTTGAAATTCAAAATGATTCAAATCTATATTGGATTAAGTTTTGAAATCCAAGTGATTTATTACGCTAATATTCCAACCTTCTTCCAAATGCCATTTTGGCCTTTATTTTAAGTCCTCAAAGTATGATATTTTTACCACTTGAGCCCTTAAGTCTCATGCTTCTCAATTGACCCAATAAATTTGAAAAAATATCATTTTCAACCCCTTTTCAACTAGAATTAAAAATTATACTTAGGTTCGAATGCATGTTTTGATCGCAAACCCTTTTGTTTCATCCTGAAACCACTTAAGGGTTATTTGTTATGCAAAATATGAACTTTCTCAAGATTCCGTTGAGTTCCCGAAAGTCTCTTATCATCATTCGATTTTTCAGGCTATAACTTAGCTATATCGAAAATTATCTCCCTCCTAGTTTCTTCCATGCTATAAATCTCATCTCAAGATACTCATCAATGATTTATCTTTTTCCTTAGATATTTATATTTTAGGGTACTCTATTCTGTTGATTCGATTATTAATTAACTAAATTCTCCAACCGATTTCTAGCTCTTTAAATTTACTTAACACTATGTAATACGAGGTATTACACGGTTGGTGGGGGCCACAATGATGGCTAATAGTGACGGCGGGAAGAGATAAGGGGATAGGTAGCGAGAGACAGAGTTTGAAAAAGAAAGATATGGCTAAAAATTAGTAAAAAAAAAAAAAAAGAGTAAAATGGTAAATTCATTAACATTATTTTACAACCCCCCCCCCCCCCCAAAAAAAAAAAAAAAAAAAAACTTTTGCAAAACTCTGTGATAGCAATATTTAAGGTGTTTAACTTAAACGTTAATGAGGTGTACCTAAACACCTCACTAGCTTCTACTTATCCACTTCGGTCAAATCGATAACCTAAACACCGTCTAAACCAGTTTGGAGGTAGTATGTACTTTCTCATCCGCCACACGCCCAGGGCCGGTCTATTCTTAACAATGTAGCAACCTACATAGGTTATAAGCATTTGTCCATTGTCCTTGGACTGCTAATGAATTTGCTTACTGAAGCATATATGAGTGTATATATATATATATGTAGATCTTGTCGGATCACTGTTTGTTATTCTTTGTCGTTGAAGATGATATTTGGGTTATGATTGACAAATTCACCAAGTATACCAAATTGTTTAAATAATAAAATAGTGAACTAAATATTATTTATACAGAGATTATATATTAATTATTAAAATTAATTAACCCTATTATTATTATTATTTAAATTATTCAAAAAAGTTATAATCAAACTCAAATTAAATAAAATAAACTTAATTAATTCAATTTAAACAAATCAAAGAATAATAGAAAAAAAATCAATACTAATGTATCATAGAGTATTTTGAATTCACTTAAATCAATCTTATTTAATTTATTTAACTATTAATCTAATTTTAATTATCTATATAATGATTGAACACTCCTAGAATAATTGATATTCTTTCTCGAATCATACCAATTACATTGATAAATATTTAATATCTATTTTGAATAATAATAATAAAGATCAACTAATTCATTATGATTAATTATTATTTAATGTAATTCCACACAAATTAAATCTTTACGCCCGTTCTTATTATTTTTTTATAAAATTTTTTATTTAAGTCAAATCATAAAATTTTCTTTCGTATCTTATTCCACGACAACAAATTAATTAAATATTGATCAAATATTTAATAACTTTAAAAATAATAAAAAATTATTTACATTGATAAAGAAAATTAATTCAAATAAATATAAATTGTCAATAACTCAAGTTTCTTAAAAAATCCTAATAAATAAAATAAATTCATGACAGATTTAATGAAGTTCATAAAAGATAAATAAATAACAGGTTAATGCTCCTTAGAAATCTGGAACAGATCTGGGTCGGGCGGATCTGATCTGCCCAACAGCTGCTGCTCGCTTCCGCTTCTGCTGCTGCGTGTGGCGTCTCTGTGCCGCTCAAGCCTTGCGGCTTGCTTCCTTCTCCCTGAATCCGATTTCCGCTTCGGCCGGCTTGCTTCCGATTTCTGCTTTGGCCGCCGCTTTAATCCTCTGTCCTCCTCCAATCTTTCTCCATCCTCTGCCTTTATGTTATTATATATATATATAAAGCATGGGAACCGTAGTCCTCCTGACTTCTCCAATTGCAATTCTTCAAATCAATGCCACCAATTATCGCCTTCTCCTTTTAATTTTTTAATATTAATTTTTAATTAATGTATAATATTATAAATTAATAAAAAAAATCTTCTTTAAAACTGAATTTCTTGAATTTATCTCTTTTGTTTGATCCATACAAAAAGATATTTAAATTATATAATAAAATTAAAATTAAATATGTATAAAATTAAAACCTATCGAGTTGTTATTTAGACTTCTAATTTTGTTTGTTATCATTGCCCTGGTTTAGAATTTGTTGTTAGTTTTGTCGTTTCCTTTTCTACTAAATCCTCTAATTTGCGAACCCAAAATCTATAATTTAGGTTGTTTCAATGTTTAGCTTGGACAAAAAAACAAATAAAAAAAATTTAATATCTACAATAAATTAATATGAAGATGGTTGGGTTAGCAATAATTTGGTAGTTATATGATTATAAATTAATTTTTTAATGAAACAGCTTTATTTTTTAAATTATTTAATATTTATTACATTTTAAAAATTTAAAATTTCAGATGTATGTTATCATTTCATTTATATCAACTTTCCATGCATTATATTAAATATATTTTAATGCTTTTTTTTTTTTTGAGTTAGCATTTAATGGTAACAAAATTATAGAATTCTATGTAGCATAGCGTTACCCTAAACTAAATCATAATATTTGAAATATAATATTATCTCAACATTTTAAATAGCATTTATGATTATAATTTAGTTTGAGATGTTTAGTAAACTCTGCTAAATCGAGGAAGGACAAGTGATACCCCTAACCAAACAAGCCCAATTTCATATGGCAGCTTGTTATGCGCTAAGCCCATCTCCAATTCTTCTACCTATTTCTCTCTCTATTATATTATAAATAATTTATTTCTTATTCTAATTTTATTTAAAATACTATACGTGTTTCAACCATACTCTCTATTTTCCTCTCTATCCCATTTATTTATTAATAAATTTTAATTATATTTATTTTACCTCACTTATAATTTTTATTACTATACAAATTTATTATTTATTTGATAATTTAATAATAAATACGACGGTATTATATTTTTATAATATTTAATATATTTGTAAATAAATTTATTAATATTTTTTAAAAATAATTATTTAACAAAATTAATCAATAATTTAATACACAAAATAATCAAATACACACAAAATGAATAATCAAATACACAAAATAATAAAATACATGTACACACAAAATGTATAATCAAATATACAAAATAATCAAATATTCACATACAAAGAAATGAATAATCAAATGCACAAAATAATTAAATATTATACAAAAAATATATAATCAAATACACAAATTAATCAAATATTCACATATAATTAAATACACAAAATAATCAAAATATAATTAAAATTCAATACTTTAACATATACAAAATTGATTCAAAATATATAATAAAAATTTGTGCTGCTCAAATCACAAACCCAATTTGAAGATGAGGGAGTTGTCGCAGCTGGATGCTAGAAGAGGGAGTCACCGTTGCTATTGGTAGTCGGATCTGGTTGTCGGTTCTCCTTCTCCGCTTTCTTCTCCGTTGCTCCTCATCGCGGTCGCGTTGATTCTCCTCGCACCTTATTCTCCACTACTCCTTGTCGTGGCCGCCTCACGCTGCCTCATCGGTGCTCCTTCTTCTCAACAAATAGCCATTAAAAAAATATAAGAAACAAAAAATCACTCCCCACTTATATAGAGCCTTTTGAATTTTCATATAAGTTTGAGGATAAAATCGCTAGATAAGGAGGCTTGTTGGAGAGTTTTCTAGCGATCTCCTTAAAATATGACTTGGGGAGGAAATGAAGCCAGCGGCAGAGATGACCTAATACTCTCTCTCTCTCTCTTTCTCTTTCTCTTTCTCTTTCTCACTCCGTCTCCCTCTCTCCATTTAAATAAGATTAAGCATTATAATATTAACATTAATATTAATTATAAAATTATTTTTATATATATCGTAGCTGGCAAGCAAGTACGTACCACTCCTCCCGCTGTGTACCTCCTAACCGTCTCTTTTTCATATACTTACGCGCTTCCCCTCTATTATATATATATATACGCGCGCGCACAACACTATCTCTCTGTATCTCCCAACTCTCTCTCTCTCTCGATATTGATCGGCCGTTCCTTTTCCTGCGATGAAGAAGCTGATCCGACGGCTTTCGCGAGTGGCGGACTCGGCCCACTACTCTCTCCTCCGATCCGACTCTGTGCGTTTCGGAAAGCGGTGGCGGTCCAGAATGCGATCCGGCTGCTCCGTGCCGGAGGGCCACCTGCCGGTCTACGTTGGCGAAGAGATGGAACGGTTCGTTGTGAGCGCGCAGCTGTTGAATCACCCGATCTTCGTGAAGCTGCTTAACAAGTCGGCTCAGGAGTACGGTTACGGCCAGAAAGGCGCGCTTCGCATCGCCTGCCATGTCCTCGTCTTCGAGCGAGTCCTCGAAGCATTGCGCGTCGGCGACCAGTCCATACAAGAGCTGCTCGGCTCCTTGTCCGACGATTTTTTCTAGGTTCTGAACCTTTTCATCATTTTCTTTTTGATTTTGTTTCTCAGTTTTTCCTCTCGCTGTCGTTGCTCAGTGAGATTGGAGTAGATCTGAGTCGTAAGATCTAGATCGTTTTACTCCTGTATATATAATACACTGCGATCAATAGCAAGCTGAAGGAGTCAAGTTAGAGTCCTTTGGAAGTATTTTGCATTGATGTAAAAAGGTTTAATACTCTCATCAATGAAAACGCCTCTTTTATGTTCAATTGTCTCAAGATTCTCATCTGCTCGGCCTCCGAGAAAATTAAACGAAAGAAAACCTTCCAGCCTCTGTACCTTTTCCCCCGGCGGCGATGAAACCGAATACACAATTCTTTCAAGTTACTGCTTCTCTTCAAATATAATTCTCTGCAAAGCCGATCCTCCAAGTGAAAACGCTTAATCTATGGACACACACACAATGACACAAACGCTTCTCTACTCAAAAAGGTTTGTTATTGCGTACTACAGTATGGCTTCCTAGGTGGATATGTTGTTATGCTGGTGACGAAGGATAAAATTTATTTTCGGAGACTATCTCGTTCTCATTTGATTGACTGATTTGATCTCCCCAATTTATGAGTTATTATATTTATTTAAAGTTTATTTATCATCATACATTCAAAAATTTAAAAATAATAACTTGAAATTCCTTATAAAAAAAATTAATGTTATTACAGTTATAATGTCACGTACTTATCTTTCAATGGAGAAAGGCAGTCTAGAAAATCGTATTTCCATATAATTAGAGGTATGCACCTATTCATATGACTCGTAGTTATTAAGTCCATTTTTTTAATTAAATAATAATATTTATCTAAATTAAAGATGAATTTTTATTTTAATTGATATTTTTTATTAAAAAATGAAAAACATTCATTAGTCATTTAAAGAATGCTTGACTTTTGGTTTGACCGCTTATAAATTTTATTTTTAAATTATAAATTTTATAATTTATTTAATTATGTATTTATTAAAATTTAAAAGATTAAACATTGTCCATCTTATCAACTATTTTAACAATATTTTCAATAAATTATGCTCTCAACTTTTCTAAATAATTTGTTGGTAGCTACTTCTTAAACCAAATCAATTAGCAATTTGCACTTAAACAACTCAACTATTTCTATCATTACCTTTTCATCCTTATGCCCTTCATCATTGAGGCTTCTTCCGTGGCCTACCTTCCTTATTGTAGCTTCCATTTCTACCCATCACCTCTATCGTCGTTGTCTTTATCATTTTCTTATCGTCCATTGCCCATTACTGTTTGCTCCATTATCTGTCGTCGCCTCTTCATCCATTTCTCCATCTTTATGTGTGTATATATATATATATTAATAATTATTGTATTAATATATTTAATATTTTTATAAATTAAACATAAATTTAAATATAAAATATTATATTAATATATTTTTAATAGTTATGTATAATTTATTATAATAATTTTTTTAGTTAGATATTAATTTATAATTTATTTTTATTAAAAATTAATATATTTATAAATTTTATTTATATTATTTAATAATATGTTTATTGTAACCTTTTTGTTAAGTTCTATAATTTATTAATTTTTTTAAAATTAAATATTACCTAACTTATAAATAAAAGAGGCTATAAACTAGAAAAAAGGTAAGCCAAACTGCCTATCATTTTGACCATATACGCATCCCAAGCATTTAATCTCTTTTCCCAAACAGTACTCTCCCGACATGACACATGCTTTCCACTTTCAAACTCTAGACTTGTTGAAGCACAAGGCACGCCTCACCCCGAAATGATTACAGAAAAGCGACCGAGAGAGAATCGGATCGATGAAGCATTGACATACTTGTCCTTTATCAAACCCAACGGTGACGTACGATCGAGAGGCTATTTCTCTTTCCCCCACCTAATTTAATGTAGTAAATTTGCCATTCCACCTATCGGGTTCAGTAAAATTGCACACGACACCTTTGCATTTGTAAAAATGGCACAAATTCTTTTTTCAGTTTCATAATTATATATCACTCTTTTCTTTTGAAGTTACCTAATCACAATTAATTTTCTTTAAATTTTTAAAATATTACTTCTTTCTCCATTGTTACTATAAATAAAATAAAATTACAAATCAAAATTGGGTTTCTTTCCTTGATTTAAATACTCAAAACTGATTTAAAAAAACAATAAAAAAAATAATAACTCGTCACGTCGCCTCCTTTTCTAATTTTGGCATTCTTTCTCCCATCTATTTTTTCTTTTCTACAAGCATAGGCAACAATGGCCAACAAGTTGCATAGAAAACACACCATGGAAATTGATTTCTCCAAACACCCAATGGGTTTTTGGAGATCTATTTCTAAATAAATCCCATTTCAGTTTATGGAGAAATCAATCTCTAGAAACCAGAATCCGTCTTAGATTTTCTAAAGCTTAAGACAAATTTTATCAAACGTGCTTCTTTATATAAATTAAATAAAAATAAATAAAAGTTATCAAGTGTGCCCTATATTTTGTTTATTTGTTTTATATTATATTATATAATTAATAAGAGATTTTTTCTTCTTCATTACAATTTTTTCTTGAGATTGAGAATTGATTGATTAGCTTTCCTTTTCATTGACAGGGTAAGGCGGCAACTTTTTTTTGTCAATTTTTTTTTAATTTTTATACACATATATACATGGCTTAAAAAAAATTTTGAACCCCCCTTAGTTGTGGAAACACGTGGAAAGATAAAGAGAACACGTGGAGAAAGATACATCCCTAACTAAACATCAAAATATCTCATAAAAGAGAAGAAACAAAAAATATGATATGTTGTCAGAAGGTATAATAGAAAAAAGAAAATAAAAAAAGACAATAGAAAAGATGAAAGAAAAAGAAAAAAAGAAATTGTTTAAATATAAAAATAAAATGATTAATTTTTATAACGGTTGACTGTAAGAAAGATTTATACCATTTTTAAAAAATATATAAACAATCTATGTAATTTCACATTTCACTAAATCTTAAAAATAATTTGTAAAATTTACCCTTTTAACTAATATGATGATTAGTCAAGACAAAGAGGGGTTGGTGAGAGGATGGCTTTCTATGGGGTTTGGATAAGCATTTCCTAATTCAGTTTTTAGTTGGTCGCGTCATTTCTGCACCGCAGAAAGTCTAGCTCTCAACATGTATCATGCAATGTTCCTAACTTCTTTTTGCAGTTTCTTGGAGACAATCACTATCGTTTTTGGCTACATTTCTTGCAAGTTAGTCCGCAATCATGGCCCCATAGACCTAATAAAATATTTAGTATCATTATCATGTCACACTTTTATATTTATATATAAATCTTAAACTAAATTATACATCAAACAACAGTCTTATATCAAGATTCGATCCAATATTATATAAAAATGGGATGATATTGCAGTTACATCCGAAGTCTTAACTATTATTTCCTTTTCCACCCCTCACCAACCAATTGATGACTAATTGAGTAGCTTCTACCATAAACAACAATATCTCACTTAGTGTAACAATTTCTTACCTACGCACACACACACACACGCACATATATACATATAGTGTGTGTGTACAAATTATTTTGTGTCTTTAAATTAGGGGGTTGTATAGAGTCATTTGTTTTGTTTATGGTTTCAAACCAAACCAAAAAATAACTGTTACAATCACCTATAGATTTGAAAATTAATACTTTGGTAGGTCACTAGGTGCATATACTTAAAAAGGAGTGGGTTCAGTCATATATAATAATTTATAAAGAGCAATTCTTGAATGAAATTAAGGTGGTTGGAGAATGGTCATTTTCCATGGCTTTTCAGTTCACACATAGGATGATGATGATGATGAAGGCGGCCACCACCCCCCCACCCGAAACTTTCCTAGGAAACAAACAAACCACACTTGATTGAAATTGGACCATAAGTATTATCAAATGCTCAAGTTTGATCACTTGATTGAGGAGTTACATAAAGACACCGTTCCTGAAATAGACCCTTTTGGAATCGACGATTTTGGCATTGCCATCTTGCCTCCTGCCAAGCCGTATAGGGGGTTGGCTGCTTTGGATTCACACTAAATAAACCAAGTTATTCTTTCTCTTAATAATTGTGGGATCATGGGCAAAAAAATCATTAATCTACCAAAATATGGTATGATATCGTCTTATATCTAGTATTATTTATTATGATTCAAAAATATATGGGTGTCATGTCAAAGAGTTCTTAATAAAGAAAAAAACAAGGGAAATAATTTCTAACTTATCTAACATAATTTGTGACTCGTTGTTCATAAGACATAATTTAACTTTAATTAAGAGATTCGAATTGATACGAGTTAATAATAATCTATGACGTATATATTCAAGAGATCATTCTCGTTATTTCATATTTGTAAGAATTGTTTTTTAAGATAAAAGTAAACGACAACGTTTATAATATTTTTTACATTAAAAAAAAAAAAAGTAGACAACAATTATTATGAATACAACCCACACAAAAGTCAAACTGCATTGACTGGTTTATATTCTGAAAAAATTACCATGGCAACATTACATTTGTGGCGATTGTTTTTTCAGAACTCATAATAACATGTTCATTTATTTTGGTAAAAATAAGTTAACATTACCCATATTAATAATATTCGAGTTTGGTGGTATTTTGAATACAAAAAATATTATTTCCATTTGACCAACTGCCGGAAGAGAATTGGATATTAATGAATGCTGAAATATTCCCATTTTGAATGCAATAAATTTGTGGTTTGACAATTTCGAGATTGATTGATTCTATCAAATCCCCCTAATTTTAAATCTGAGCTCTCAGAATAAACAACTTCTGCTGGCCATGTGAAAATAAGCTGTTTACAGCTTATCATAACTCATACCCATATATATATATATATATATATATATTCAGATTCACAAACATTAATTAATAGCTGACTGGTTCAAGTCATCAAAAAGAAGAAATAGAGCTGCAATGCAAATGAATGAAGTGATGAGTAGATGATTGGATTTCATGAATTGGAAGCCTTGATTTCTGGCACCATGCACATGGGTTTAGCTAGCTAGTTAGCTGGCTATAGCCATCATCTAGATCTTCCACTCATCATCATCATCAAAGGAAAGCAGCAATCCTTCGATTAGCTTAATCATCTTTGAATAAGCCAAGGTATATATGTTTCCCACATTCTCATATGATTTTTTTTCTTAGCTTTCTTTGGGCAGAAGAAATATGCCCTTTCTTTTCAAATATAAGAAAGATGCCCTCCTTTTAGCATTGGATCGAATGATGAACATTAACATTACTTACTTTTAGTGTGTTGTTTCTTTCATCTTGGGCATCACATTGAGCCCCCCATGTGCCACCACATGCCATAAGTGTGCCCATTACACACAGTTTCCGCCTGGAAAGCCACACAATCAGTTTGCTTCTTCCTCTTTCTCTAACTTTGAAATATGAAATATGATTTTTGTTTTCGAGGATGGATTCAGAAATTTAAAACTTAGGGGCTAAAAATCAAGAAATCAATAAGAACATGAATGAAGAGAGAGAGAGAGAATGAGAAAGATCGAATTGATTTGGGTAAGATTATAGACTTGATTTTAGATAATATATTTGAATTGAAGATTAAGGAACTAAGGACTGGTTAAAAAGAATATGGTCTAACAATTCAAAAATTAAAAAAAAAAATTACTTTACATAGATTTAGGTTAAGACTAGCACGAGTTGAAGTCCAAGTCTAACCCACTCCATATCCATCTCTATCTATTTTAATGTAAAATATATATAAAGTCTGCCTGATTTGTTTACATGTGCTTTTCATGTACATTTTAAAAAAAATTAGAGTAGCTTTTAATTTGCCTCAATTCTTAGTGCACAAGGAACATTAGCATAATTGGAGTTATAAAGTTTGCATTAATTTGTTTGCATGTGTCACATAATTTAAATTATAAAGCATGATACAATAAATTTTATAATGATCACAAATTTAAAAGAGTAGTCATGATCATGAATCTAAAACAACTGCATCTTATTTATAAAGTCAAAATTAAATCTTTGATTGTATCCAAAACTTAGATGGAGATCATCAACCATTAGTTGTTTAAATACTAAAACAGTTACACCAATCTCTATCATCTAAATTAATAATTTATTTTGAGTTCCTCTTCTACTATGCTTATATTATATGTATCGTAATCAGTTTGATCAATTGAGTGATGACATACATGTTCACACCCCGAGGGGAAAATAATTAAATTAATGTCACCTAACCAGTATTAAGTATGTCCTTTTCAAACATCCCATATATGTGCGTAATAATAGGGCAGTTTTTTAATTGTAAAAAAAAAATTCTGAAGACTAAAGGGTTAATTAAATTTGAATTGTAAAACCAATTTATTAACAAATGTTTTAATTTTATTATAATAAGAGCATAAACTTTGGTTAAGGTGCATTGAATGCACTTGGTTTTTAACATTGGAATACTTCTATTGATTAGTAAAATATTTCAAAATATGATGTATTTACCGATGTTACAATAAACATATTTATAATAATAAAGTTAATAATAAAAAATATTTAGATTAAAAAATAATAAATACATATTATTTAAAAAAAATACGTGGTTAATATTTCTTGATGAATGCCCTAAAGATCTCAAACCAATACCGTATTAATTAGGATTTTAAATATACGAAAATTTATTAATTAGGATTTTAAATATACGAATATATATTCAGAAAAGTTCAAATTAACATTAAGGAGGCAGTACAAAAAGAAAGTTTTAAGTGTATATATATTCAGAATTATCCCAACAATAATGTCTTAATTTCAGTAGGTGCGCAGGTAGCAACATAAATTATAAATTTCCAACTATCTCTATATGTAGGATCATATTCTCTGTTAAGGCTATTGGGTTTAAGAATTTCCACCAAATTATCTTTTAATCTTTCTCCAGTTGTTTTGCTACAAAAGTTAAAGCCATATCTTTCCAGAGGTTAATATCTACATGTATAGATAGAATAGTAGATAGCACGAGATGTACTACAGATGAATGAGGATGAGGATAGAAGCAAAGTGTTGTCTCCTCTCGGAATCTATAATTGTGTGGTTGCTTGTGGGGTCTTGGGCCTAAGGAGGAGAAGAGGAAGTGGTTTACATCAGTCAATTGGAAATTAAAAACGGATAGAGCCCTAGCTAGCCACCATAACTGGGCATACATTATCTTCGAGGCCCACTACCAAGCAAGAGCCATTGAGACTAGTTGTAGTTGCCCAAGCCCAAACCACCTCGTCTATAGCCCAACATCAAAAGTTTTTTATTGAAAATATACAAGTCTATTAAATCCACATCATATTCATATTAGCTTTTAATTTTAACTAATATGTTTAGAGTTGTTTAATACTCAGAATATATAACATGTGCATAATTTTAGTTCAATTTAATTCAACATATTAAATTCATTAATTATATAACAATACAAAAATATATTTGTCCTTATAAAAAAACATTTTTTTCTCAAATAAAGTGATTATATTTAAGATGAAACTATGTAAGAGCATTTTGGTTTAATGAAACATAGAGGGGTGATATTTACTTGACAAGGTTAATTGCTCCCAAATTATTTGTGATTTGAGGTATTCACATGAACATTTCTTATTATTTAAAAATGGCTTTAGGGTTCCATTAGATTTAAATTTTCTGCCCAAACACACCTCTATTATAAACGGTTTTACTTAAACTCTAATTAAGTTAAATTAAGCTAATTAAATAATAATTAAGTTAAGTTTAAGTAAATTAAAATTTAAAAAAAACAAATTTGTGACCACGGGGTCCATATGGGAGAAAACCCATATTGAATGGAAATGACTTCTTATATTACACGAAAATGGAAATGGAAAACGGAAACGATAGAAAATGGAAATGTGAAAACAGACATTTTTTAAAAAAATAAAAAACTATAAATAGAGTCTGAAACGAGAATAAAAAACGTTTCAAAAATGAAAAAAAGACTCCTATGAAGTGTTTTCGTGCAACATAGATAGCTTCTACATTCATCTTTGTTAGAGTTGTAGGTTTATCTTCCATTTATCTTCCTTGGAAGAACCAAAAGTTTAGTAAATTGACAATATAACCCCACAACTCTAGCTTTTTAACTCATACATCATCTAAATTTTAAAATTTGTCTGATTAATCTCTGAACTTTTTAAAATTAGTTACAACACCCCCTCAAAGGGCCAAAGCTCAGAGAATACAGTGGTTAATTCAGAAATACCATGACTAATTTTGAAAATAAAAGAATTTAAAACTAAATGAACAAATTTATTAATTTAAAAAATATTGAGGTCAAAGAATATCTAGTAAATTAATTAACCCAGAAAGAATATCTAAGACATTCCATGAAATGCAGTGATGAAAGCCCATATTGATGAACATTTAATTCATTAATCTTGCGGTCGACTGTTAGGTAAGGAAATGAAGCGCCCCTAATAAATTGGCCATCTTAATTGGCTCCATTTAAAGCAACAATAAACCAACTCTTGACCAAGTGTAGGTATGTGCTCTTTTCTAGCATTCATGTGACAAAACCATATTTCCTAACACTAATAACTCATTAATTTATGGACACTAAAAGAGTTGGGAAATTTAAGTTGACAACTGATGGATGAATTAACTGAACCATTTCTTCTTCTTAGTTTTGGTAAGTCCAACCTTGTATTCTCTCACATTTAAAGATCTGTGGGCAAATGAATAGGTCTACACCCAGTTTGAGAGGCTGATTGGCTTACCCTTTTTTAAGATGGAGTTTAAACCTTCCACTTAAAAGTTGTGTAAAGCTTTAAAGATAGTTATCATTTAAGTTGATAACATGTTTAGATAAATGTGTTTTTAAGTTGTTATTTATATAGTTATGTATTTTGTTTGAAAAGCTAATAAACTATCAAAATTTAACAAAAAGACTAAAATTGACATTGTTGAATAATACAAATAATATTTATAAAAATATTATTTTTTAGTAAAATAAATTATAAATTAATGTCTAACTGATAAAAATTTTACTATTAAATGTTAATAAATTATACACAATTATTAAAAAAATATATTAATACAAATTTTATGTTTAAATTTAGATTTAATTTATAAAAATGTTAAATATATTAATACAATAGATATTAAAATATATATGTTATATATATATATGCATATATTTACAGAGAAGGGTGACAAACGACGACGACGAGAGGATGAGGAGATAGAAGCGACGACAATGGAAGTTGGGGGCGACGAAAGAGGAGATGGATGCAACGGCAATGAGCTGGGGCAATAGAGATAGAGGTGATGGCGACAACGATCGACTGAAGGCAGGGATGGACTAAAGAATGTTGAAGGGCAGAGGGTTGGAAATATTAGAGTTCTTGGAGGGTAAAATCATGAAATAATTGGTCAACGAAATAAACTGGTAATAAAGTTTTGAGAAAAGTTAGGGGGAAACTTTTCTAAAATGCTGTTAAAACAGCATTTAAGTTCATCAACGTTTAAACTCTTTAATTTTTAACAAACGTGTAACTAAATAATCTATATAATGATTAAACTGAAAGGGCAGCTTATAAATGGTCAAATCGCTAAGACAAACAGCTCTAGTTTTGAAATTTTTTTGGATAAGTTTAATAAGTTAATTTTTGACATTAAATATTTATTATATCAATCCCATGGGTGTGTTTAAAAGCCCAATAAATTCCTCAAAAGATGTGACACATATCAATATAAAACCATACCATTCTATGTTTAATAATAAGGCTAATAGTTAAAAAAAAAAATTAAACACTTTCATGAATTTGCATTGTAATCCAATTTTTTCAATTTTAACAATTAGGTCTCAATTGGTTCAATTGAATGTAATTTTATCCATCACATAAAATCAATTTAAGAGGCGTGTGTTCTAGGTAACCTAGCATACTAGGTGAAATATATTAATAATATACACAGAACCCCACATGTACACTTAAAAAAGAAAAAATGTATCTTCATTGTCATCGTCGACCGTTGTCAACCTCTCACAGTCGCCATCAATAACATTAGTTGCAATTTCTAACTATCACAACTGGATGTTCATCTTTTTAGACTACAATGGTGGTTTTTGAGAAAGAGAGACGATGAACAAAAGGAAGATGAAGACGAACAAGAGAAAACAACCATTATGCTTGCATGTTCATCTTCTTTGACCACAATGGTCGTCTTCGAGAAAGAAAAAAAATGAATAAAAGAAGACGACCATCGTGGTCACTTGTTTATCTTTTTTGGGCGCAATGGTTGTCTTCGAGATAAAGAGAGAGAGAATGAACATAAAAAAAATTAAAACAAATAGGAGAATATGACCATTGCGTCCGCATGTTCATTTTCTCCTGCCACGATGGTCATCTTAGACAGAAAGAAAACAAATAGGAGAAGATGACCATTGCAGTCGCTTATTTGTCTTCTCCAGCCATGATACTTATCAGAGAAAGAGGGAGAGATGTTATAATCATATAACAATAGCACCACAACCCAAGAAAGGGTTAATTGAGTTATTTAAAAAATTGATTAAATTTGAAATCTTTTTTAATGAAAAATGATATTCTAAAGCAAGTAAGGAATTTCTTGGTGCAATAAATAAAGAACAAAAGTAAAAGAAAAACACAATCACTTTATCGTGATTCTGTTTAAACTAAGCATAATCCACTCATTTAGCTTTTCAATAAGGATTTTTCAACCAATTTATTATAATCCTCCTATCTCTCTGGATAATCCCTCTAGTAACAAGTTAGGAATTTACAACATTTTGCTTAAACAACTAAGCGCTCTAACAACAAGCTAGGAATCACAATCATCTTACAAGAAATGTAGGCCCTTTAACAAACTAGCTAGGCAATACAACCTCTTACAATCAATGTAGACCCTCTAGCTATCTCTAGGTAAATACAATAGATTATACAGAAAATAAATTCTAAGAGATAAATCTCTTACATACAAAATTTCTCAAAATAATTACAAAGCTTGATAATAAGTTAATACAATATTAATATAAAGCCTTTGTGAGAGAGAAATAAATAAATAAAATTAAGTACAAATATTCAAGGTAATGAAATATAAATACATAAATTTGTGACATTTGATTGAGAAATTTGGAATATACTTGAAATGTTTTCTCCTCTTGTCTTATAGCTCTTTGATAGATTGACAACGAAGGTTCAAGAGCCTTGGAATACTTGAAAATTAGCTTGAGAGTGTTTGAGAGCTTTGTGGTGATTTGAATGTGCAAATGTATGCAATTGAATGATATTCAAAATGAGTTTTGGCTATTTATAGGCATTCTGAAAAATACTATAACGTTATTGTTCACAACGGCCGGATTTACACTTTATAACGATTGGATTATTGTTCACTGTTGTTGTAGTGTTTGATTTTTTCTTAATAAAATTTTTTACGCATTTTAAAATTACTTGAAAATTAATTTTAGTGAAAATAATGATTTTGGAAATACATACACTATTAAAAAATATTTTATAAATTAATCTAAATAATTCAATATTACAATTTGTATATTTATTCAAAATATTATTTTTAATTTTCAAAAACTAATTGCTAATTAAACAGAGGAAGTTGGTTCAACATTTTGGCATTAGATTTGCTTGATAAAATTAATTTTCATTTTGGTACTTAATAAAATACATAAATGTAATTTGGAACACTAATTATTAATGAAATAATTTTATCATCAAAATATAATTATTTTTCATCATCAAAATCATATTAAAAACAAAACATCAAGAAAGAGAAAACGAACATGAAAAGGCGACCATCACGACCATCTGTTCATCTTTTTCGACTGGGATGGTCATCTGAGAGAGAAAGAGAGAAGAAGACAAAGACAAACAAGAAGATAACCATCGTGAGAAGAAGAACATGCGGTCGAGATGGTCAGAAATTGCAATTGATACAGTCGACAACAACAGCAAGGGGCTAACAGTGATCGACGACAACTGTGGCAGCTACGCCGGCAAAGATATATATGTATATATATATATATTACTTATGTGTGCATGTGAGTCACATATATTATTAATATACTACATTAGGCAGGGCCGGCCCAAGGCATAGGCCTAGGGCCCCCAAAAGTTTGGGGCCCCAGAAAATACACCTCTCTCTCAAAGTAAAATACAGCCCCTAGAAAATACACCTTCCCCAAAGTAAAATACAGTAGCCAAATTTGAGGCCGCCCAAAAAATACAGTCCCCCCAAAAGTAAAATACAGCAGCTAAAATTTGGGGTCTCAAAAAAATACAGCCCCCACCCAAAGTAAAATATAGCAGCCAAAATTTGAGCCCCAAAAAATACAGCCCCCCACACACAGAGTAAAATACAGCAATAACTTGAGATAACAAACCACCTCCCTGCTCAAAAAAAATAAAAATAAATCGGGGGCCTCCAAAAAATACAGCGCCCAACCCTCCCAAAAAAAATTATTTTCACCTAGGGCCCCACTGGGCCTTGGGCCGGCCCTGACATCAGGTCACATCACCTAGAAAACACACCTCCTAAATCAATTTTATGTGGTAGATAAAATTGCACCCAATTGAACTATTAAGGTTTAATTGTCAAAATTGAAATGATTAAATTAGATTGCAAATTCACAAAAAGTTTTGAATTTTTTTAACTACTAGCCCTTAATAATAATATATTACAATATTTTCATCAAATTTTCGTTAAAATCATTTTGTCTGAAAGGAAAGTCACGTGAGATCATGTCACTAAGAGTTGGAGCTTAATGTTAATAAAACTTTGGCGATAATATAACTTTCTTTATTCCACAATTTTAAGTGTCCATTTAAGCATGTGGCGAGAAGCTAAACAAGTATTTATATTTTAATAAGCGCATTTTTTAAAAAGAAGTATTTTTTTTTATCAAAAAAGTGTTTATTTTTTAAGAGATAGAGAATTTATTTATCTTAAAAATAATATTCAGTATTTAATATTTTACTATACTATTTTAAAGGTTTTTTATTATTTAAAATTAAAGAAGCTATTGTTCATTTGGAAAGCAAAAAAGACATTTGGGACTTCAATTGTAACACAAAAGTAGCAAGTAAAAAAACAATTGATTTTTTTTTAAAAAAAAATAAGAACATGGATCACTCTATAGAAAAATTCAGTACATTAGAACCAACTAAGTCATTAAATTACAAATTATAAATAACCAGGATCAAGTTAAAAAGCTTCTTTGCCACCAAAATATTTATCGAATAATTTGGCCAAACATTAAATAATCACAATAAGGTCAATAAGGCAGTAGAACAGGTTATAAAAATTGGGAGATAAACTGATAAAATTAAAACTTCAAGGTAATAAATCTAAAAAAGAGGCCGGAGATGATTTTACCAGTTTGTTTTCCCCATCAACAGTTCAAATGAAATGTAATTTTAGGAGAAGTGTGTCTCTATCTCAAAGATGAATGGGGCCCTCCATCATTAATGGCTCACTTAAAGGAAGCTATCAAGAACAGGTGAATATAATGAATGCAGTTGATTTAATTAGCTGGACTAAAGGATGCTTACCAACCCAGAATTCAATGCAATTATTCAATGAGTTTAGTTGACTGATAGTAACTTGTAGCAGAGGAGATTGCTCCCCAAACCAAACCCCTCTCTCTCCCCTGTGGGCTCTTTGAAATCAGCATTACAGTCAGCTTCAGATGATAATCAATTCACTCCTCATTATGGTACAGTCGACACTCAATGCCACATAAGATGGTCCAACTCTTTTAACATTCTTTTTTTTTTTTTTTGGAGGTTGAACAGTTTTGCATTTCAAAATATATTTTATGAATCGAGCTAAAATGAGAAGTATCCACAAATAAATAATATATTAAATAAAAATAAACGACAGACTAAATTCATGTAGTTAAACTCACGTAATAAAATAAAATTTTGGTATATTCTTAATTTACAAACAAACACTTACCGTATACCCACAATCAATATGGAAAGCTGATTCACATCAGCTTTTCCTACCCATCAGTTGTTGACGCAAAAAAGACATTCATCCCTTGTATCTATCCTTAGCTTCATCAAAAATGTTGAGAGAGAGAGAGAGAGAGAGAGAGAGAGAGAAATTGAATTATTGGGTAGAACTCTCAAACTTATACCATGTCATTTATGCAATAATAAGTCGGGTATTCGGGTGAGTTTATCCAGTATTTACCTAAAGGATTAACAACTAATGATATGGTACAGGCCCTTACCTAATAACAGGAAGTGGGGGAGTTGCCAGAGCTCATGCTCATTAATGCCATGCTTAGGCATTCTTAATTATGCCAACCAGCACCTAGAAGCTTTGATTTTTCCTCAATAACATAGTTCATAGTTTGGTTAACTTCTCCTAACCACTACAACCATCTATTCAAACAAGAACTGCCTAAATATTGCTTTGAATATAGAGTTCAACCAACCCAAATTGCTAAAAATTTCAAATCTAACAAGCAACGCTGAATCCAGGCTAAGGAAAACTATATGAAGATCCAGTCCATCAACGTAGAGATTCATCTGTACATTTCTCATTTATTACGGGCTAGCTTATTAGGTATACAACTAAACTGGTCAGAGTAAATGTCATTGTTCGCAGAGGATGAAAGCAGTTTTCCTGAGAAAATTTAGGTAAAGGTTCTTTTCGTTCATTTATCCGTGCGTCTAAACATTCATATCCGGCTAAATGTTGAGAGAGACCCAAGAGGGTGGAAGACAAGAACTCAACACTGCATCCCAACCGGTCGCTCTCTCAAATTTATGGGGCTCTTCCATTCGCAATCCCAAGTCTATAAAACAAACAACATTTTCCACTTTGAATTCTAAACCAAAACAATTAACAAGGAAAAAAGAAGATTTAAGTACAAGGTTTCGGGTGTCAATCGCACAAAAGTCACATAAAAATCCCGGGTTCTACAGCATCAAGCTAAATTCCTCTAATAACCATGAATGACATAATATGATCATACAGTCTACTGAGTAAAAAATATGAAGCACAACAATGAATATGAGCTCGAGAGTATTTGGTCAGAAACAACAGAAACCAATAAATATTTCTTCAAGAATACTCCATATTCAACCACTGAAACACATTCAGGACATCAACTGCTTGTTCTAAAATTATCAAAGAAATTAATTGAAGATATGACAGTGAACTCTTCTGAAATGGTAGGTACTACCTTTATGGACAGTTAACAGAAATAATTTCATTTATTACACGTTAGGTGTATAAATGGAATGCTTTAACTGGCGTCATAACTAGTTTCATGCAGCAGCCATAAAGCTTAGGTGAATGGTTCTTTTCAGCCATTTATGGGACCTCCATTCAAAGATGATAATCCCTTCTTAAGTTTATTGGCAGTACATGATCGAAAAGCATGATATTCATGAGATAAAAGATGAAAATGTGCCAGGCAAGTAACCATATTAACATAGGTGGTGGTCTAAATTCAATTTCTCCATCCAAATTTCAAAGCATCATGAGTTTCGGAGAATCAATCTTCAGATAACATTTTTCATACCATAAGATCAAGTGGAGGTGTAGCTTTAGTACCTGAGAATTAAAGTTGAGGATGTTGACAATGTGGGTCCAGGTTAAATCAAAATGCCACAAGTACCACTCGAGCCATCATCTTGTTGAACCAATACCGGGGGTTTCAGTCTTTCTCCAAGATGAGGTTTGACAAAGGACAGACGCAATGCATTACAATGTGTCAAAAAAGGGGGCATTCGGACAGAAATATGATGCATAAACCATTAGCATACAGTGGCATAGCACATACTCTTCCTAAGATTCTACCAGCAAGCTTGGCAAACCCTCATTCTTAGCCATCACACCGATAGCAAAGTAACAACGCAGTAAATCAAAGAGATTTTTGCTCTAAAGATGTCAGATTTAGTTTTCCTGGAGTTCTATACACATCGGTTTGACATTGTTAATGCCATGCCTTTTGGAGGAACATAGAACATAATTCGACATAAAAAGTTGGTGGAAGATGATGAAAAGAAAAAACTATGGAAACTTATATTCGCTATTTCTATTAGGGGACACCAGTCCTAAATATATCGCATTTACAAAACTATTGTCTATCATTTACAAAAATCAAGTAATTGAATTTAACCGTGAAAACAGAACTAGACTTGTTCTCATATCGATATGTTAAGATCAATTCGAGGCTTCTTCATCTCCACGGGTGAAGGAACAATGGTGTTGCAGTGCGGGCACTTGGGGTTGTTCCTTGATATCAGCACATAAAGCAGGCACCTCGGGCAGCCAGCTGCAAATGATGAAAATGATTTCTCCTTATACTCCATTCCGCTTGCATTGATGGAAGAAGATGAATTTGAAGAGGGCGACAACGACTTGGCCATGGGCATCGACCGCTTCCTGGTGGTTTCTTCTTTCTCGGCTCTTTCAAGGGCAGATTTTACCTTATCAAGAGTGCACACGCTCTGGTAATTTGCCGGTGACGATGATGAAACAAGCTTTAGGTCCAAGCTGGTTTCATCAAAAAGGTTTAAAGGCAGTTTTGATGGTGGAGGGAAGTTAAGGTCTTGGAGTTTGGGAACTGTTCCATTGGATTGGTGGTTATGGTCCGATGAAAAGGATGATGTGTCCGAAGAGCTGCATCGTTGGAGGTACACTTTTCCCGTCTGTAATCAAAACCAAAACAACAATTGTCAAACCGAAAAACTTTTACCAATGGAGAAGGATGTTTAAAAGATTTTATTATCATCCATACAGAAGTTGCAAAAACATTTAACTACTAATTGCTACAAAGAATAAGGAGATTAATTATTCTGTTTTTGACGAATCACCTTAATGAATGATTGATGGATTATGCATAAAACTTACAAAAATCTTCATAAGCCATTATAAGTTGCATACAATCTACGAAAATGGTTAAAACAATATAATCTGTATATGATCAGAAGAACCTGTTTCAATATTATCTGAAGGAATTTTTATCCCCAAAAGAGAAGAAAAAACCCGTTATTCGGAGAGGCCAGTCCACATTTGAATGATGATAGAAGCAACCATTGAAAATTTTTTGTGAACGATTCATTTTAGTGGTTAATTAATGAGCACAATAAATAGGTATAAAATACGGATATCCCTCCCAACATCAATTCGCCTAAATGCTACTAATTTTTTTCCTTTTTACAAGAATTGCTGGTTATAATGAATATAAAATTGAAAATAAAAAAAAAATCACCCAGAATTGAATTCTAAAAGAAGGGAAGAAAACCAAGCATCAAAAACAAAAACAGCCAAAAATAGAAAAAGAAAAAGCCCCTTTCTCCTTGCCCACAAAGCATCACTCAAAGAAAATTCCGATTGTTTTCAGTTTGAACAAGTAGAAATTAACAAAACAGAGGTGAAATTCCAACTGCGAGCATTCAAAATTACAAATCCATGATTTCTTTTTCCCTCTGATTCTTTTCAAAACGGAAAGTTTCACAAAAATTACCTTCAAGTCGAGGCGCTTTTCCCAGCCAGAAGGAACCTGCAACTCGAGGTCCAATTCCTTGGTCTCCAAGGCGTAACACCCACCCAACAAATCCCGCGTAATCAGAGCCGTCTGATCGTCGTTCTTGGCCGTCTGACCCTCCTTCATCATCCGAAGCAGAGCCCCAACATCAGCCGCCAAAGCCATGAAAACTGATTTCTGGGCTTCGATCAAAACCACGAAAGATTTCTGGGTTTTCTCGGGGAGGAGCGTAGGCTCGATGCAAGGGCGAGTAAATGCAGGTCCGTTATATATGTATATAAGGGGTGGAAGAAGAAGAAGATAAAGATTAAAGAAGAAAGGGTGGAATTTGGAGGATGCATACGGAGGTTGAAATGGATATTAAATGGGTAATTAATGAGGGAGAGGAAGAAATGAAGGAAAGAAGGTGGGGATGCAATAAATGCGGGGGAGAATGGCAGTGGACAGCTGTGATTTCTTGTTGCGCCATGGCCATGCGCTTAAAAACAAACCCTTTTTCCTCCTATTCTTTCTTTCTTTCTTTCTAGATGGGCTGAATGAATGAATGAATCATTATGAATGAGGCCAAAGCCTCTTGTATATTTGTATTTGTATTTTTATTCGCATTTGCAATTTCTGTCTGTCTCTTTCATCATCATATCATCGTCATCGTCATCATCTAATGGGAGGTCAAAATTAGGGATTCCTTCTGCCTCCCTCCCGCTTGAATTTTCATTTCAATCATTTAATTGCTTCCGGCCTTTGAATTTGACTTCCTTCCCTTCAATAACGGCTCAATATTAGCCATGAATTCTGATTATTATGTAATCAATTTCATTATTCATTTCCATAAATTTGTTTATTATACACGGAATCGTATCGGTTTATCTGTCTCTACAGTTTATACATAAATAAAAATATTTCTATTTATACAGCTCCAAAATCTATAATCTTCCAATCAAACGAGGGATGTTGCCATTGCTAGAAGAGTTGAGGTGCTCTTCTGTTATGAACATTTGTTTTATTATTTTAAATTCAAACAAACACCAGCCTATTTACTACTCTTGATGTTTGTGCTTCGTGTTTAGATGAATCCTTTCGCACAAAATGTCAAATATATATTTGAGTTATCACACATCAATCTTAAAATCAAAATTCTTAATAACAGTATCTGTTCTGTTGCAATAAAATCACCTCTTTTTGTAGTTGATTAAAAAAAGCAGAGAATTGAGGAGGTTGATGGTAATCGTAATCCCATCAATAAATGCAAATTTAAGTCGGCATTAAGAGGGGAAATACCTACTCAATCTCTCTCTTCTTTATAGGGGAGGCGAGGGAGGGAGGGAGGAGGAAGATGAAATGAAGGTGCGGATTTAGGATTGAATTTGAATGTAAAGAGTGGACTTTCAATGAGCATTTATTATGGTGGAATTGAATAATTATTTTACACGAATTCTCAAACTTCCCTTCTCCCAAATCTTAGTAGAAATATATTAACATTAAGTGCTTGCCTTCTTTCTTGCCTAGCTTGTAAAATGTTTGTAATTAAGGATTTGCCCTCGGCTCCCATTCAATGCAATATTTAATATTGGTTGGAAGGTACCCCCTATCCCTATCCCTATGCCCTACCCCCACCCCCCCCGCCACCCTTCTTGCTGACGTTTCCTTGCATCACCATCCCCTAATTTCTTCTAATTTTCATTATATCAAAATAATAAATAATACTTTAGCAAAAATTGTGATCATAGATAGACATTACATTACTTTGAATGTCACTTTTTAATAAAAAATTAAATTAATTTGGTATGGTTATATTTATATATATATATATATCGATGGGATAAGCAGTGGCAAGTCTTGTCAGAAATGGGTGTGGTTGATGAGAGTTGTTCATAAAAAAGTCCACACATTTGGACTGGTGCAAGAGGAAAAGCCAAACCAAACAAGCTACTTCATAATGTCCATTTGTTTGGAACAATTTATTAGATGTTTGTTTCGCTGAATTATTATTATTATTATTATTATTATTATTATGATTGCTTCTTCTTATAAATTCCACACTAATTCTCATCTTTTATATATTAAAAATAAATTAAATTTAAACTTCAAAATATATATAAAAAAAAAAACAAAGAGTATGCTTACTGTAAATTAAATTTTAAATAATCTGTGTAATTGCAGAAAGAAATTTTAGAGATATTTAGGCGACATCGTAGCAATGATGAGGTGTGTGAGGGCGCACCATACGAAGAGGTGGGCCCGGCCACCATAAACGCACGTTTGGATTTTCTGGGAAAAGAGAAGGCTAGATTCATACGACTCGGCTAAGAGACAAACAAACACGCCCTACTTCATTCAACCATTAATGCATTCGACAGCTACAATAAATTGATGCAACGTAGAATCATTACTAATTCACTTCACGTTGCCCTAACCACCCCCCCGCCCCTTTTCACCTCTAAAATATTCTAATTTAACCTCTTTTTTATTTAAGCAGGGTTTCGAATATATTGTATTTAAATAAATATTAATTAATTAATTGATTAATGGAGATGAGAGAGTGATTTTGAAGAAATGGGGTATTTTTTCTAATTAGCTTAAATATTGTTAGATGAGAGAGTGATTTTGAAGAAATGGGGTATTTTTTCTAATTAGCTTAAATATTGTTAGATGAGAGAGTGATTGTGATTTTTTTTTTTTAAATTATAGATTAGGGTTAAGATTATTATTTTTAAATATTGTTTAATGAAAATTAAAAAATAGGAGGGACAATAATTCTTTTAAAAATTCTCTGACATGACTCTTAAATAGCGTTTGTTAAAGAAAAATGCTATTGATACATCATTGTGTACATTTTAGACTACACAATGATATTAAAATGTCTAAAATACCCTCACTTAAGGCAATGTGGCGAGATGGCGAGGTGGCATAAGGCGATGAGTACGAAGGGTATTTTTATCATTTATGATACATTATGTAGCTCAAGCTATATACAATGATATACCTGTAGGATAGTCATTTGTTAAAATGATCAAGATAAGGTAATAATATTTTCTGGACAAATATATGAAATGGTCAAGTATTCTAAGTTTTTTATCAAATTATTTGTTAATTTTTTTTAAATGCATTAAGAAACATATGAGTTTTTTTTTTTATCAGTAAGGTCCAAGATAAATTTATCTTGAGAAAAAAATAAATTTATCTGAACAATTTTAAAAGAGAAATTACGTAACTTCTTTTTTAAGAGTTATAAGATAAATTTAATAAATATAATAAAACTACTTTGTGTAAAATATTTTTTATATTTTATATTTTTTAACACATATTTTAATTAACAAACACTAATTTAAATAATAAATAATTTGGGGGATCGGATGAGAGTCACTTACGATTGCTTTTTGTGTGGTGAAGGCACAAAAACCAAAATTAAATGAATTCTGAATATTCAACTTTCATTTTATTGTTTCAAACTTTTAGAATGAATAATTACTTTTTTATTGTATCTTTATTTTTAGTTTATATTTTCATTTTTTATTCTAATAATCGATTTTCTTTTCAAATTTTTAAGGATAAATCACTAAAAAATAAAAACCCAACTTTTAACACATTTTTTCAATTGTGGACCAAATTTTTATTTTTTCAAAGGGTTAATTACTAAAAAAAACTTTGACTATTGTATCAATTCTACAACAAATTTTAAAAATTATTAATTTTGTATCAATTCTACTATACCACTAAAACTTACAAAATTAATACTGTTTTGATGTATTACTTAATAATTTTTGTTTTTATTTTTCAAATTCAACCTTCTAACTATATAATGAAAAACTCTAAAAGTTGTTTTACAGGGCCAGACAAGCCTACATACGCGATTAACGAGTGGGGACAAAATGACAAAATTACCCCACCCACTTTGCAAATTTGTAAAGTGGGCCACTGCCCTGTTCTCTCACCTCCCTTCCCATGCACACCGTCTCGTCGCTGTTTCGTTTTATCGTCGCACCTCACTGCCATGCCGCCATCACCACCTCACCTTGCTGACCGTCATTGCATCTTAAAGATGCAGCGATGGTAGTGAGGCAAGGCAGCAGCGACGAGACGACGGCCATGGGAGGCAAGAGGAAAGAGCAGAGCAAAAAAAAGATAGGGCAATTTTGTCTTTTTGTCCCTTTTCTATAAGCCTGTCAGTAAGGTTGTCTGACTCTCAAACATTTTCCAAACTCTAATTATGTGCAGAGTCAAGTATGAATAATTAGAAGATAAATCAATAATTAACATTCATTTGGTATATTAAGTTAGAAGAGGTGAATTGACCCTTTTTAATTTAAAAAAAAATTGACTTAATTTGTAGATTTAATTTAAATTAATTTTAAGATTGTTGTATCCCCAATATCAGAAAAATGAATAATAGTCTTGGATAGTGAAAAAGGCACTTTCGAAAAGTTCTTTTTGAAAGAACCCTTTAGGAAATGAGGTTTTTCTTTTTGAAATAAAGCATGACCAATCAGCACATGTCTTCCAGATCCGTTAACAAGTGTAATCGCAATGATTTTCGAGATTTGAGCCCTATAAAAACCAAGTTACAGTACTCAAAAAGAGACTTTTGGTTATCCTCCGTCACCTTAACTTTTCTTTTTGAATCCTTAGTTTTCTTTCTGTAACACATTTTCTCTCGATAACTAACTTAAGCATCGGAGGGTCTTCGTGGGTGGAGATCCTCCGCAAGCCTTCTGATCTTTTGTTGGTTGTTCACAATTCTCCCCAAAAAAACCCCTAGTCTTTCCTGAGAAGATTTTGATCCTCTCAAAAACTAGGCAATCACTCTTCTGAAAGAACATCAAATTCTTTCCGAAGGCCATTCATCATCATTTTCAAGAGAGGTCCCAAACTCTCTCTGAAAGTTTATACCATCTTTTCCAAGAGAGGTCCTAGCACAAGACCCATCCTTTTACAAAAAGCACTCTGTTGAAAAGATTCCTTTCGAGAAGCCCCAGATCTTTTCGAAAAGACTTCTTTCGGGAAGCCCTAGATCCTTTCGAAAAGACCCTCTTCCTTAAGTGACCTTTAGTTGGCCGACTCCTCGCAGTACTAGAATTTTTCATTACAGTTTTTTCCATTTCATAAAAATTCTAATTATTGTATTTTTTACAACAATAATAATTGTAAACACCCCCACCCGAATATCCCAACCACCCGGTCTATTCGAACGAAAATGCTTACATAAGGGAAGAGAAATAGACATAAGACAAAAATACCCTGGCATGCATACATAAGAAATATAACAGCGAAAGCAAAAACGGTAAACATGCACGCCCACAAGTACCCCGCTGGAACAGCGGTCACGGAGTATACAAATATATATAAACCCTGTGCCAATAAATAAGAGATACAAGGAACAACCCGGCACAGTCAAAAATAAAATATAGAAGTTTTAACAAAATATTAGAGATAACAGGGACAGCTAACTGTACACCCTATCGACACGGCTGGCCTAGGTGGCGCGGTTCTCGCCCTCGACCTTCGCTTTACCCTTACCTGGAATGATGGAAAGCAAGGTGAGTCGCAAGACTCAGCAAATTTATATGAAAAGGAAAGCTATAACATGAATAGAAGAGGAGATCACCCCAAATATAGACCCACATGTACACACAAGCCATGTAACGCAACAATATAATAGTGCAGCATAATAAAAGTACATACCAGTCCTTGGGGCCCACATAAAACACTTGGAACCCAAGTCTCATACCAACCTGCCGCTGCCCTGAAAGGCAACATAAATCTCCACAAACCTGTGTGCACTGTCCCGAGTCGGTACTCCCGTCACCCGTATTCATGTTGGTACTCCTGACACCCGAGCCATAGGCTCCCTCAGAACGGTACTCCCGTCCGAGAACTAAATACTACCAGTAACCATGCAATGCACATAACAATGCAATGGCATATAGTGAGCATCAACATGATACATGGCGCCCATATATCCAGGCATCAGGCCATGCTCCGCCCACATAGTAAACCACACGCGATGCATATGCCCGTGTTGGATGCATCATAATCAAGCTAGGATGTCCGTGACCAAACATAACCAAATCATGATAATCCCAACATGCAACCCCATACCCATGTGCACGCCAAACCATGCAACAAGAATAAAATGTAATCAGACATGTTATAAGCACATAACGACAGAGTTAGTTAGCAGTGCCTGGGATCGGTCAGCGATCAGTAACCAGGAAAGACCATTTGACGGCCTAAGATAGACCGTACAACAGTCACACCGTCACCGAACAGCCGATCCTTGCTCCCACTGCACAACCGCTTTATCCTATAAACAACCAAAAATCCAATAAAATATCTGAATAGCTAATAACCTAGTCCCGAGTGAGTATGGCATCATTCCCATAGGCTTGGGATGGTACAAACCCCTGTAGGCAACCAACGAATATCATCCTCGAGACCAGTTTAATAAATTAAATTTTAAAACAAATCGTTTAAAATTCCATAATTTATTAACAGCCAAAACAAATGAAGGGAGGTCAAATAAATTGACAATGAAAGAACTGACGAGGAGGATATAAAGAACTTGCCTTTACGAATATATCCTCAGGCTTGATTCAACCCAACAAGGTAAAAATTATACAAACTGCAATATCCCAATTATTTGCCAAAATTAACAAAATTGGGCTCTAAAAGAAATTCTAACCGTACAGAATATTAATTACTAGCTTGTCTACATACATGGTAAATTAACTCTTGAATTAAACTGAATTTAATCTAAATTTTCCACCCAAATTTCCCAAATTTCGAGGTCGCGCACATTGGTTTTTCTCCCAAAATTTGCTGCTGTTCATATGCAAAAGAACGCCCGAATTGGGCTTTAAATTCGGCCAAAAATGAGCGAATGAGAGGGCGCCACGTGGCAGCGCTGGAGCGGCCGCTGGGGAGGCCACCGCCTCAATCGAAACGACGTCGTTTCGGATGCTTTTGGCTGATTAAAATCAACCCTCACGCGCGCACACCCGCGGATTCTAACCCACGCCTTGCCCACGGCTACCCTCGTATGCAATCGCTCGCGCCCGCACCAACCTTCAATCTATATACAACTTATGTTATATTTGAAGTGATTTTGGGCCCTTTTCTAGCATTCGCACCAGCCACCCCCAACTTCCATTATTTACACTCTCACCCCCTATATTAATTACACTACCACTCGAAACTTTCAAAAATCACACAATTTGATTTATTTCAATTTTTTCTTATTCCATAAATTTTTTAAAATAACATAATTAATTATCCTTATTTCTTATTTCCTTAAAATCACATAATTTATTTTTTATTTATAACAACAAGTTATTTTAATTTTCTTTTTAATTTTTAAATTACCCCGATACTAATAATTAAATTAATTTATGATTTACGGGGCGTTACAATAATAACATGAGATAATTGTAAAATATGAGAATAAAGCACATTTACGACCAAGATTAAAGCTTACATACTTTGTCTTGGAGGAAAATTTTGAAATTTCTACTAGGTAGAATTATTAGCTTTTATTGAAGTTAAAAACCAATACACACTCTTAGCCAAACCAATATATAAAACCTTCTTGTAGGAAAGGATAAGTCTATCACACCAAGGTGAGAATCCACTTTCTTTGCCTTGAGAGAATTAAATGTTCTTATAAGTGTTTTTAGATTTGCTGTCATTTGTCTCACTATAGATCTCTTCATTTATAAGTTATAACCCTAAATTTAAAAATTAACAGTAAAAAATAAAAGAGAAAAAAGAACAATATTTGAGATTTATAGAATAAGGATCGTCTATTTTTCATTAATGAAATATTAACAACTCGTAGATATATAGTTTAAAAGAAAAGACATCAATCTTGAAAATATACTTTCAAGTCCCATGGAGGCCAAAAAGATTAAAAGGTGATCAAATTTCAAATGCAATTGGCAAAACACCATAATAATGATATACTTGTAACAAAAAGCCTATGTAAGAGAATAATTTAAATGAGATTTTGATTTTTAGTACAAGTATGATGAAATCTTTTTATTTATTTATTTGTGTTTGTACTTTGAAATATCATGAAAACTTAAAAAAGGTACATAGAATCGTCTTTATTCATACGTTTGACTTCCTTGGTTTAGACTTCTTAATGGGCCATGTTCAAAGATATACCTTGATTTAGACGCTTAAGGGATTTTGTTAAGATGCATGATTAACTATTTTGGGAAGGTTGGGACGTTTTAACGGATTCCTTCGAACATTTGAATGAGGCTTGTAATAATAGGAGATGGGTTTATGGAAAGGTCTGAATGTTTAAGGGCGAAGAGTTTGTTAGTTTAAGAAATGAGTGAATTAAGTCTTTTTTATTTTTTAATTTTTAATTTAAATAAAAATTTAAAATAGTAAATAAAAAGAATTAAAAAAATACGGTACACAATAATATATAATAGTTTGACTATCTCTACTCTACTATCTTGACTCTTCACTAAAGATTTACTCAAATCAACTTACTTTTTTAAACAAGGCATAGCTACAAATCTTTACAATAAGATCAGTCACAACCAATACCTTTTAGCTTAATTTTTATAAATTTACAAGGAGGATTGTGAATAACAATTTCAAGAGAATAAATAAATGATACCCAATTTCAATTAGTTCTTTTGATTACACAAATAGATAAATGAAAATGGAAAGCAATAAGCGCTCTCTTTTTGTTTTTTTTTTTTTTATGAATGTAGGCAATAAGCACTCTTGAATTCTCGAAAATATTTTTCTCTTTTCAAGTTCATAGTATTGTATTTTTCTTTAGATTTCAATCTTCTTTTATAGTGTTATGTTATTCAATGCTTCTGTTGAGCTGTTCTTCAAGAAAAAAAAATGTTCTTTTTTATTTTGTGTCTTAACTGCAATATTAATTTTGTCTTTACAAAACTTCAAAAATCAGTTAGAATATCACAACTTGTGTACAAGTTATCTAAAAATCATTTAATGTTCTAAAAAGTAGAAATAACTAGCATTTAATATTTACTTGACTAATTTTGATATTTACTCGACTATATAAATTTTGTAATCGATTATTTTTACAATTACTCAAGTATAAACTACCTTTTACTCAATTAAATTTTTGACACAGAAAAATTTGATACATGCTCAATTAAAAAAGATATTTACTCGAATACATAAAGATCTTTACTCGAATATAATTTTTCATACTCAATTAATGTTCCAGAGACTTGGAATATTTCAAGCATATATTTATTTGATTACAAAAATAATCTACTCTTGTACATATAATACACTACTCGATTACAATTTTAAATACTCGAATACAAATACATTCTAAAGACTAAAAGATTTTTCAAGGATTACATACTCAATTACAAAATCTATCCACTCTAGTATAAATGGATAATTACTTGTGTTGTGACATGAATACAACAATAAATTTGTTGAATGAAAACGTCGTCTTTAAACCGCTTGAACTTGCAAAAAATAATAAAAGAGTCAGAGGGTGCGGGAAGGTCCTCGTGCAAACACTCCGACGCTTAAGTTAGACACTAAGTAGATGAAAGAAACTATATTGAAATTAATATAAAAAACGTCCCCCTCTTTAGGAATGAATGATTTCTTATTTAAAGAGAAATATGGAATGATTTAAAATGTAACAGAATTATGATTTTTGCAGATAACACTTATCTTGATGGATGACGTTTATTTTGCCCTTCTTAGGGATAGAATTTCTTAGGGATGGTACTTATCCAAATATTTCATAACCATTTTATAATTAGAATTCGCTATGGATAATTATCTATCCTTTTCTTGGAATATTTAAAAGGATTTTTAAATATCGGACTTATCATATTTACGCGCTTTGTGCAGGACCCCCCACATATGGGAAATTTATGTAATTTAACCCAAAAAGATATTTTGGGCTTTTGAGCTTGCTTGACCTTTTAATGGGATTTTACCTATGACACAACAACTTGATTACAAAAATTATTACTCGATTAATCTATATATATTATAACAAAACAGCCGTCAAATTTTTTCCCGCCCATTTCTAGTTACTATTTTGATATTTTATTATGTTTTTTTAATTTTTTTTTCTTACCTAAAATAGAATTTTTATAGGTCATTAATTAAGTCTTGGAGATGTAGTTCTTGGAACATGTAAATGGTTTTTTCATAATTAAATAGTGTTTGGAGAATGTGTAATCATACTGGTATATGAAGAGCCAAGATAAATATTATTAATTTATCTATATTATTAATTTTTAAATATTAGCATAAAATTTTAATTGAAATAAATTACAGAAAAATGATACTTTTTTAAATTGGGAAAAATCTTGAAATATTAGGTAATACTATTAAATACCGACTGTCAAGTAAATTTTTTATTTGATTTTTATTTATATATAGTTTAATTAATTAATTTTTTTTTATAATTTTAAATGTTATAATTTTATATATAAATATATATATATTATAACAAAACAGTCGTCAAATTTTTTCCCACCCATTTCCAGTTACTATTTTGATATTTTATTATGTTTTTTTAATTTTTTTCTTACCTAAAATAGAATTTTTATAGGTCATTAATTAAGTATTGGAGATGTAGTTCTTGAAACATGTAAATGGTTTTTTCATAATTAAATAGTGTTTGGAGAATGTGTAATCATGCTGGTATATGAAGAGTCAAGATAAATATTATTAATTTATTCATATTATTAATTTTTAAATATTAGCATAAAATTTTAATTGAAATAAATTACAGAAAAATGATACTTTTTTAAATTGGGAAAAATATTGAAATATTAGGTAATACTATTAAATACGGACTGTCAAGTAAATTTTTTATTTGATTTTTATTTATATATAGTTTAATTAATTTAAATTTATTTTTTTATAATTTTAAATGTTATAATTTTATATATAAATTAAATGTTATAATTTTATTTTTTAACTTTATTTTTTTTGTTGCTTTTTAAAAAATGTGACATGTCTTAAATGTGATAATTGATTGCTAGGATAAATATGTAAAGTTATGGATAATCAATTTTAAAATTTTGATTATTATTATTTATATAATTAATTAATTATTTAAATTCTCTTTATTTTATATATAGTTTAATTATTTTAAATTTATTTTTTTATAATTTTAAATGTTATAATTTTATATATAACTTAAATGTTATAATTTTATTTTTTAACTTTAGTTTTGTTTGTTGTTTTCTTAAAAATGTGACATGTCTTAAATGTGATAATTGATTGCGATTAGAAATATGTATAGTCATGTATGTATAATTAATTTTAAAAAATTGATTATTATCATTTATATAATTAATTAATTATTTAAATTATCTTTATTTTATATAGTTTAATTAATTTAAATTAAATTAAATTATAATTTTAAATGTTATAATTTTATATATAACTTAAATGTTATAATTTTATTTTTTAACTTTATTTTTTTTGTTGCTTTCTTAAAAATTTGATCTGTCTTAAATATGATAATTGATTGTCAGAAGAAATATGTAAAGTCATGTATGAATAATCAATTTTGAAAATTTGATTATTATCATTTATATAATTAATTGATTATTTAAATTATTCTTATTTTATATATAGTTTAATTAATTTAAATTTATTTTTTAAATTTTTAAATGTTATAATTTTATATATAATTTAAATATTATAATTTTATTTTTTAAACTTTTTTTTGTTACTTTCTTAAAAATTTGACCTGTCTTAAATGTGGTAATTGATTGCGAGGAAAAATATGTAAAGTCATGGATAATCAATTTTGAAAATTTGATTATTATCATTTATATAATTAATTAATTATTTAAATTATCTTTATTTTATATATAGTTTAATTAATTTAAATTATTTTTTTTATAATTTTAAATATTATAATTTTATATATAACTTAAATGTTATAATTTTATTTTTAAATTTTTTTTTTACTTTCTTAAAAATTTGACATGTCTTAAATGTGATAATTAATTGTTAGGAGAAATATGTAAAGTCATGTATGAATAATCAATTTTGAAAATTTGATTATTATTATTTTATATAATTAATTGATTATTTAAATTATCTTTATTTTACATACAATTTAATTAATTTAAATTTATTTTTTATAATTTTACATGTCATAATTTTATTTTTCAACTTAATTAATTATTATCATTTATTTAATTCTCCTTTTTCCTATTAGTCTACACTGAAGATGTGTTATATGTTGGACTTGGAGAAATTAAATGCAAATTAAATTTGTGTTTTGAAAATTATGTTAGTGAGTAAGATTCAAATTGTGTGGCAAAGCATGGGAAAAAAGAGAAAGTTAATGGTGGCATATGATTTGATAAATTGAGAGAAATATGAGAATTTAAATGAAGAGAAATTAACAAAAGAAAGTAAATATTTCTCTCCATTCTCGTTCAACCCTTCCATTTATTCTCTTCTCCTTTCTCGATTATTCTTCTCAAATTTTCTCTTCTTCTTTACTTTTATTTAGTAAATTTTAACCGTATTTTTTTACCCAGTTTGATCTTCTGGTGTAACATAGCACCACTATTCTGTCAAGTGAGTGATGTGAATGCAACTAAGAAAAATTAGGCCTTGAGGGTTTGTGTGATATGCACATATGAGACAAATACACGTAAAAATTCCTCCCAAAAAAAAGTCTACCCTTGAATGCATATTTCAAAATAAAGAGGTTGGTTATCGTTTATTTTTGTTTTCCTATTATTGTGTAATTTTTTTATTTTTTACGCATTGCTTATTGTATTACATGATAATTTAGGTTTATTTTTACATGATTTCGGGATAGAGTTATGTGTTTTTAATTGTTTCTCTACCCTTGAATGCATATAAGGAAATCTTTCAAAATCTATAATATTTTTGTTGTATTTTCATTATTGTAACACGGTTATTTTATTTATTTTTTACTTCTTTATTGTGATTTTTATTTATTGTAACTATTAAATTATATAATTTTTAATTTAACAATTTTTTTTCTATTTTTATGATATCCATTCATCCATGCATCGTATGGGTGATCCGCTAGTTTTAACTAAACAAAAACTTGCATTATTTACTTGAATACAAATCCTTATTTAGTTGAGTACATAGAATCTTTACTCGAATAAACCTATATTTGTAATCAATTAGCTATTGATTTAATTGATGCTTACTTGATTACAAATAACTTGCACTTGATTATAAAAACACATTTACTTTGAATTTAGCTTAGGGTTATTTTGATAAAAAGAAATATTCAATTATACAAAAGATCTTACTCGACTATGTGAACTAAGCCATACAATTGTAATTATTAAAGCAAGTGTAATTGTAATCGAAGTAATTATAATTAATTTATAATTGTAACGCCCTGTAAATGGTAATTAATTTAATTTGGGGTAATTTAATTTAAAATAAATATCAAAATAATTTGTTATGATTAAATAAAAATAAATTATGAGATTTTAAGGAAATAAGGAATTAAGGTAATTGATTAATTATTTTAGGAATTTCTGGATTTAGAAAAAAATTGGAATAAATTAAATTGTGTGATTTTTAGAAGTTTCGGGTGTTAGTGTAATTAATATAGGGGGTGAGAGTGTAATTTATGGAAGTTAGGGGTGGCTGGCGCGAATTGTAGAAAGGCTGAAAAATCACTTTAAATATAACTTAATGTATATATAGGTTGGAGATGCATGCGGGTACGAGCAGTCGCTCGCGAGACGGCCAAGCAGCGGGCGAGGGATTGAAACCGGGCAGACGCGCGCGAGGGAGAGAATTTTTGGCTGATTTAAATCAGCCATTAGACGTCAAAACGATGTCGTTTTGATTGGGGCGGTGGCCTCCCAGCGCTGCCACGTGGTGCCCCCTCTGCTGGTTGTTTTGGTCGAATTTTAAGCCCGATTTCGGGCGTGTTTTGAGCGCAATTCAGCAGCAAAAAATTACAGAAAATAAGCAGCGGCACGCGGGAGAAAATTTGAGAAATTTTGGGGCCAAAATCGAATTAAATCCAGTTTAATTTACCAAGTATGTACCTAAGCTAGTAATTAATATTTTGTGCGGTCAAAATTTTGTTTAAGGTCCAATTTTATTAATTTTGACGAATAATTGGGATATTGCAGTTTGTTTAATTTTGACCGTGTTTGGTCAAACGAGTCTAAGGTTATCTTCGAAAAGGCAAGTTCTTTATACCCTCATTGTCGATTCTTTCGATGTCAATTTATTTGACCTCCCTTCGTTGGTATTGACTGTTAATAAATTATGGAATTCTAAACGGTTTGTTTTAAAATTTAATTTATTAAATTGGTCTCGACGACTTTATTCGTTAGTTGCCTACGGGGGTTTGTGCCACCCCAAGCCTATGGGAATGATGTCGTATTCACCCAGGGTTAGGTTCTTAGCTGTCAGGTATTATTATTGGATTTTTGGTTATTTATTGGCTAGAGCGGTTGTGCAATGGAGGCAAGGATTAGTTGTTCGGTGATGGTGTGACTGTCGTACGGTCTATCTTAGGCCGTCAGATGGTCTCTCCTAGTCACGGACCACTGACCAGTGTCAGGCACTACTGACTAGCTCTGCCGTTATGTGATTATAACATGCCTGATTATATTTTATTTTTGTTGCATGATTTGGTATGCACATGGGTACGGGCTGCATGTTGGGATTATCATGATTTGGTTATGTTTGATCACGGACATTCTAGCTTGGTCAGGTTGCATCCAGCACGGGCATATGCATCGCGTGTGATTTACTATATGGGCGGAGCGTGGCCTAATGCTTGGATGTATGGGCGCCTGTATCACGTTGATGCTCATTACGCTATTGCATTTTATATGCATTGCATGGTTACTGGTAGTATTTAGTTCTCGGATGGGAGTACCGTTCCGAGGGAGCCTATGGCTCGGCTGTTGGGAGTACCGGCAAGGATACGAGTGACGAGAGTACCGACCCGGGACAGTGCGCACAGGTTTGTTGGAGATCTATTTTGCCTTTCAAGGGAACGGCATGTTGGTATGAGACTTGGGTGCCAGGTGTTTTATGTGGGCCCGAGGACCGGTATGTGTTTTATTATGGTGTACTGTTGCGTTGTTGCGTCACATGACTTGTGTGTACATGTGTGTTTATATTTGGGGTGATCTCCTCTTCTGTTTCATCTTCAACCTTCCTTTTCATACAAACTTGTTGAGTCTTGCGACTCATCTTATTTTTCATCATTCCAGGTAAGGGTAAAGCAAAAGTCGATGGCGAGGACCGCGCCACCTAGCAGCCAGCCATGTCAGTAGGGTGTACAGTTAGCTGCCCCCATCTTCTCTGATATTTTGTTAAGAGTTCTGACTCTTATTTTTTACTGTGCCCGGTTATTCCTTGTATCTTTTATTTGTTGGCACAGGTGTCTGTATATTTTTATATACTCCTTGACTTCTGTTCCAGCAGGGTACTTGTGGGTGTGCATGTATATTGTTTTGTTTCCGCTATTGTATTTTTCGTATGTATGCATGCCAGGGTATTTTTGTCTTATGTCTATTTCTCTTTCCTCTATGTAAGCGCTTTCGTTTGGATAGACCAGGTGGTTGAAATATCCGGGTAGGGGTGCTTACAATAATAATTATACATAATATTTAGTTTTTACATATAAAATAGTATATTCCTTTATAAAATATTTTCAAGTTATAATTTATTTACAACATTACTCAATAAATAAAAATTTGACATTAAAAGATAATATAACAATATTTTAAAAAATTATAAAATTATTTTTATATATGTATGTATGCGGGGTAATTGGGGGAGGGCGCTATTACTCGACTTGATAATGTCACGCTCGTGTCAAACAACATAAGAAATACCAAACACTGGCAAGAGATCGATTCTGCTGTAACCATTTAGGCTTTCTAAATTTATCCACAAATTTTTGAATAATTTTTGTCAGTATGAAAATAAATTATATATATATATATATATTAAAAACACTTGTATCCTTTAAGACTAACAAAAGTAAAATTCAAATTTTAATTTGTTTCAATTTTAAACTACAGTCTATTCACAATTAAATTAAATTGTGTAATATATCCGGTATTCCACTATGAGGACGGCGGGGGAGAAGAAATGGAAACCAAATCAAAAATGTAAAAATACTTTTTATTTGTTGCTAACAATTTTAAATTAATTTTAAAAATGAAAATTATATTTTTCTGTAATATTAAAGATGAAAATTAAAAACGAAAGTTCTTCCAGTTCCAGCGCAATAAAATTACTTTAATTAGAATTCCAAAATAGGAGCAATTAATTTTACAATTTTTTGTTTCTTCTAAAAATCAGACAAGCTATTTTTTTGTCTTTAAAATTTATATTAAATTTGCATGAGTTTGTTGAGAAATATTAATAGACAATTTGAACTATTAATTAAGTCAGAGAAAATTATTCATTTGTATAAAATCTTATATTTATATCTTTATCTTATATATATAATATATTAAAGTAAGATAGTCAACCAAAGTATTTTGCCAAGTGTCAATCAATGTTGAATTTTTTCCCTCCAAAACTTGCATTAAATCAAAGGTAGTGATTAATTAATTATTAATTTTACTTTAATAATTATATCTTAACAAATTATTAAAGGTAGTCTTAATAATTATATCTTAACAAATTAATTAATTATTGATTTTAGTTTAAAATCAAAGGTAGTCTTAAAAATGTGATATCTTAACAAATTTATAAAAAAATATTTAAGGTTGTCAAATGCTTAAGTTTTACAATGCTAATTAATATTTAAGATATCACATTTTTAAGACTATAGCTGATATCAGAATCCATAATTTTAAAGTTTTGTTATAATTGAAAAACTCATGCATTGAAAAATTTATTTTTCCCCACATTTAAGAGTTTTAATTTATATTTATAAAATTTATAAATAAATAAATATAATATAATAAATAGAAAATAAATTATAATATTATAAATTTTATAATATTTATTTATAAATAAATAAATAAATTATAAATATTTTATCAAGTGACCTACTTAATGTGTTAATTATTTTTTAACATATTGAATAACGGTACATTGAATTAAGAGTATTCTTTATTAGCATATTAAATAGTGGATAATTAATTAAACTTAAATTTTGATAAAAAAATTGAGTACTAAAAGAAAAAAAAAACTATAATTATCAGTTTTGTTAGAATTATTTAAAATAACAAGTTTAATCTTTTATTTTTAAATTAAACTCTCCCGTGCATTGCACAGATTTATCACTAGTTGTATTTAATTGAGCTAAGTGGGTTATAATTGTCAAAATTAAAACATTTTGATAAATTTATAAATTCGTAAAAATGTAAGTTTTTTTTTTTTTTTTTGCTGTTTACCCTAAATATAATCATTTCATTTGCACGAAAGGCTATTTTTGTATTTAGTGTTAATAGCGATTTCAGTTTTTAAAATTAATTTAAATTATTTGACAAAATGAAAAGAGTTTTACAATTTAGGAATTAGGCGGGTAAATTTGATTAGGTATGTGACTACGAGCGAACAAAGTTACTGACAACCAATTGAGCACATAGAGAGAGGGTAAGACTGACCGACTGAGTGGCCTCTCAACCTTCGCCCTGAGAGCAATAATACATGATATATGAGTGAGTGCATCCATTGATTGAGACTGCTCATTTCGGCCACTTGAAAATCAATGCAACAGTTGGGCCACCGATCAACCTAAATTTCTTGGGTGTAATAGGTGAAATTTCTAACTTTAAGGGTCTTTCACATATTGTTCTATACACGTAGAATGGATTAATCACAATATATGGTAATGTATCAGATATGAGGCACAGTGCATGGTGCCCATAAGGAGCCACCTTCATAAAAAGATGAAAACTCTCACACTGCGACTGCCATGAGTTGAACCTGCATCATTGGGTATAATCTACTACCTGAGAACCAATTGTGTTACGCCTGTAAGGGCTAAATTTCTTGATTCATATCAAAACGGATTTTCAAACTTAAAGCGTGTCAAATAGGTCAAGCGTGGAGTCCAACTCGTTACTACAGCGAGTTGGGTTAAACCAAGCCCAGTACCCATAGAAAGGTTCGACGAGCCTTGGGGTCCGCCAAGCCCAAGAACCCTAGCTCATTAGGCTTTTTTTTTTTTTTTTTAAATAGGAAGGTTATAATTTTTATATTGCAATTTTGATTTTTAATTCTTAATATATAATTAATAAGTCTACTATTTTAAAAATTAATTAATAATTACAAAGAAGATGGCACACTGCAATGACAATCAATCAATAAAAAGTACATAAACAAGACAGTGGAAACTATTAAATATTTATAAATTTTAATATACTTTTAAATGTGTTATTGGATCATTAGAAACTACTAAAAGATTTCAATTACCAAAACTTTTAACTTTTAACTACTAGCTTCTAAGTTCTAAATTTTTATTTTAAAAGTGAAATTTCTATTTTTAAAATTATTTTTATATCATATTTTTTAAATAAATAAGATTTTTTTAAAATTAATTTTAAAATTACAAAAAAAAAAAAAAAAAAAAAACAAGCCAACCAATTTATGTTGGGCTTTGCTCGTTTAGGCTCATGAGCCCGATGTGTCAACCCATCCTAGGCAAACTTATGAGTTGAACTGAGCCTTGTGTTTCACTAATAAGTCAAGTCTAAGCTTTTCTCGTCTCTATGAGGCCAATGGATAAGGCCAAGCCGAGTTGAGTCAAGGTTGACCCATTCAACAAGCCTATTTGAACTTAGAAATTTGGGTTTAAACCCATGTTTATAAATCCAAATTTTTGGGTTTGCTGACAATTGGTTTTACTTTACACTTGTCATCAATGGATTTGCTGACAATTGGTTTTACTTTACACTTGTCATCAATGAGTTAGACAGATTGACAACCCTAATAATGAGGTTGTAAAGGAGGAAGACGATAGAAAGAAAAAATGGGTGAAGAGGAAGAAAGATAACATCATTTGAGAGGATCGAAACCAAGAGAGAATGTGTGAAAAAAAATGGACATCAATTGAAAATAATTAAAACCCAAAATGAAATCCCAAATCATATAATGGATAAAATCAACAAAACACTCCACTTAAACAACTCAAATCCCTAAATCACATGTTTAACCAAAATAACACAAACACTGGAATATAAGCATGAGGATCTTTAAGGGTTGAGAAAAAGATATTTGTTGCTAAACATCACTTGTATAGTTGTCTCCATGATAAAACGTTGAGATTTAGCACTCTTATTATCTTTAGGAAAGAAACCATATCACTAACCAATGACAATAAAAAGAAACATTTTTACCTTGTGATAAGGTTCCAAGGTCTCTCCGTAACCTATTTTTAATATTCCTAAAAAATCCTCACATAAAATCTCATATTTACCCTTAATAAATGTTGTATGTTCAACCACTCAGCATTTACTCTTTCAAGCGCGCGTGTACGCAATTTCTCACCCACCGTCGCTACAGCCACTTTATTCACTATATCACCATATCTGAACACTTTTACTCATCCACGCCGCGCAGCCATTGTTATTCAACATACAACATTACAGAACAACTATTACTCACTCAACACGAAAGATTACTAAGCAAAGTTCAGCTCATGATAGGCAAGTTAAGCATGGAAGATTATCATAAACAAATGTTTGCGGAGTTTTACAAAGAAGATAATAACTATTCATGTTCTGGCGAGAAAGAAGATGATGAAATACATGAGGTATTTGAAAATTTGTTGTATTTCTAAATTTATTTATAAGCAAGAGTTGGGAAACTCTGAAGGATACCCCAAATCCTCGGGGGGAATCAATGTGCCCCGAATCCTTCGATTCGGGGACTCCTTGAGTATCCGAACCGAAGGATTCGGGAACTCGATGATGCCCCGAATCCTTCGGTTCGGGGGAGTAAAGTAACCCCGAGTCTAATGATTCGGATATTTCATTACTTTAAATTATTTATGTTTTTTATTTACATAATTTTTATTTTTTGTTCATATTTTATCAGTCAGCTGTTGAACCGGTTACCAATCAGGTATCATACATTATTAAACTTTCATTTAGTTATTATGTGAACAATATTTTTAAATTATTTATGTTTTCTATTTACATAATTTTTTTTCATTTCAACAGTCATTTGATGCTATTGAACCATTTACTACCAATGAGGTATCATACATTTTTATTAAATTTTTATTTCATTATTATTTGAACAATATTTGAATTCTATTTTTTTATCAGTTGTTTAGCAGTAAAGAAGAACTTATTGGATGGGTTAGACAAGTTGGAAAAGAAAATGGAATTGTTATCGTGATAAAGGGTTCTGAATGTGGAGGTCCCGGAAGGCCATTTAGAGTTCGTTTTGCTTGCGAAAGAGGTGGAAAATATAGACCATCAAAAAAGAGAGAAGAATCAGGGGAAGAATTAAAACGTAAGTGTACGGGTTCAAAGAAATGTGATTGTCCATTTCAATTAGTTGGCCTCAAAGTTTTAGACAAAAAATAGAAGTTGAAGATTACATGTGGATTTCACAATCATACACCATCAACTCAACTTGAGGGTCATTCATATGCAGGGCGGCTTACAGAAGAAGAGAAAAAAATATTGAATACAATATCTAATAATCTTGTGAAGCCTAGAAATATTTTGATGGCTATAAAGGCACAGGACCATAGAAACGCAACTACTATCAAAACTATATATAATGCACGTCAAAGATATAGACTTATAGAGAAAGGTGGTCGATCACAAATGCAACAGTTGATGAAGAAATTAGGAGAATGTAATTATGTGGAATGGCATAGATGTGAGAGATCAACAGATTGTATTACAGATTTATTTTGGGCTCATCCGATGGCTATAGAGTTATTAAAGGTATTCCCCTATGTTTTAATAATGGATTGTACATACAAAACTAATAGGTACAGATATCCACTGCTTCAGATTGTTGGTGTAACATCCACTGAATTGACTTTTCCTGTTGCATTTGCATTTATGGATCATGAATACGAGGATAACTATACATGGGCAATGGAAAGATTACAGAGTTTGATGGAATCTAATATATTTCCGAGAGTAGTTGTTACGGACAGAGAATTAGCATTGATAAATGCAATACATAAAGTGTTTCCAAATGCTACCACTTTATTGTGTAGGTGGCATATATCAAAAAATGTACTCGCTAATTGTAAGAAGTTCTTCGATAGAAAAGAGACATGGGAGAAGTTTATATTAGGTTGGCAGCTTGTTATGTTTGCCTCAACTGAGAATGAATATGAACGTCGGCTTCATGACTTAACAGTTGAGTATCATATATATGACAATGCACTTGATTATGTGAGAAATGCATGGTTGAATAATTATAAGGAAAAGTTTGTTGCAGCGTGGACAAATAAGATAATGCATTTTGGGAATGTTACTACTAACAGGTACTATTTATAAAACTCAGATCTTATATATTTTTACTTATTATTTATATTATAATATACTCCAAAATTACGATATTTGATATATCAATATGATTTTGTTCAAGGGCTGAGAGTGCGCATGCGAAGCTGAAAAGACATCTTGGATCATCTCAAGGTGATTTTGAGTCATCATGGACAATCATCAACTCTCTTATTGAGTTACAGCATACTGAGATCAAAGGATCGTTTGAGAAGAGCTTAACATTGGTGCAACATAATTTCAAACCAGAAATTTTCAGAGAATTACGAGGTATTATCTCTAGAAATGCAATGAATATGGTGTTAAAGGAAACACAGATAGCTCAGAAAATTGGGGTGGATAAGATTTCATATGGATGTGTGATAAGAAGTACACATGGTTTGCCTTGTGCACATGAAATTGCAGAGTTCATCATTCAAGGACGACCAATTCCCTTATCAGTTGTGCATTCTCATTGGAGAAAGTTACATTTGATGCAGACTAGTTGTGATGAAGATATCTCATCTCTACTGATGATTGAGCCAGATATAGATACCATATATAAGAAGTTTCAATTAGAATCAGAGGCAGGTAAATTGGTATTGAAACAAAAGTTGAGAGAATTAGTTGATCCTGCTACAACTTCATTGATGGCACCAAGTGTTAAAGTTAAAACAAAAGGTAAGCCATCCTCAAAGAAAAAATATCACTTTGATAGTTCTACCAAGCGTGATCCATCTTATTTTGAAATAGTACAGTCGTCTCATGATAATACAACCCCAGTAATACAGAGTTCAAGTAAGATAGGGAAGGAATGTAAGCATTCAAAATCTCGTGTGAATGTGAAATATAGATTGCGAGGTTATGATGATTCTTTTCCACCAAACGTACAATATTTCATACACAATATTGTGAATATAGATTCTGATGGACATTGTGGGTTTCTTGCCATTGCGGCATTACTTGGCATGAGTGAGCAAAATTGGGGAGATATTCGTCTTAACCTGATTGAAGAGTTACATGTTTTTCGTGCTGAGTATTCACAATTATATGGATCTAATATGCGTGTAGATGAGTTAATACATGCACTCTCTTGTTTTGAGTCTGTTGCACCTCCCCAGCACTGGATGACATTACCTGACATGGGACATTTGATCGCTTCAAAGTATAATGTGGTCTTGATCCATTTGTCTAGACTTCAATGTCTTACCTATCTTCCGCTGAGATCAGTACCTCATCCATCACTACAACACAGAATTATTAGTATTGGTTTTGTGAATGATTGTCATTTTGTTCAGGTATTCTTATTTGTTATTATGTTGTGTATTTGGATTATTATATAGTTATTAGATTATTATTAATAATACATGTTATTATTATTTTTCAGGTGTTTCTTAAATCAAACTCGCCAATACCTCCTGTTGCACTCAAGTGGCATAGATATCGAGCTGATAGTGCACGAGAATGAGAAACACCATATATAGCTAGAATTGAAGCATTTTTGTCTATGATTGACAAAAATGTGGCAACTAAAGATATTATTGATTTAAGTGATGGTTGACAAAAATATGAATGTAATGTTATTGATTTAAGTGATTGATAAGAAAATTATGTGGTAATTTGTTTATCAAGTTTTATTTTTATAAAATTATAATTGTATTAGTTATAGTTGTTATTGTGTATTAAATATGTGATATTTTTATAAAATGTGATTTGTATGCAAGTACCATTCATATGTTTCAGTTGCTTTAATTTAGTTTATTTAATTTTTTTGAAATTACATCAAAATTTATATTCATTTTGTTTTAATTTCTTTTCCATTGCTTTAATTTTAACAGAAAATTAAATTAAAACTCTCCCGAACTTCAATATTTGGGGGGAGTCGATATATCCGAATCCTGTGATTCGGGAACCCGCAGCATTCCTGAACCTCTAAGTTCGGGGTCATCCTCAATCACCGAATCTAGAGATTCGGGAGGATTTGTAAATTCCGAACTCGAGGGTTCGGGAAAATTCTCAATCACCGAACTCATAAACTCAAAAGTATTTGAAAATCTCGAAGTTAAGGATTCGGGGCCATCCCCAATCACCGAAGAAAGAGATTCTGGAATTTGAGTGACTCCCGAAGGCTGCACGTCGATACCTCCTTGACAGCATTTTTAAGTATATTAAATTTATATTTTTTAAATTACATTATATTAAATTTATATTTCTTTACTTTTAATTTGTTTAGTTCCTTTAATTTTAGTAATTTTAAAAGTTAAATCAACATTTATATTTATAATTTTTTTTAGTTGTTTTAATTTGAGTTTTCTTAAATTTTTTTAAAAGTTACATCAAAATTCATATTTTCTTTTGTTTTTTTGTCTTCAACCACTTAAAATTTAATTTGTTTAGTTAAATATAAAAGAGAAAGAAAAATTAAATAAAATTACATTAAATTAAAACTAACAATAAAATATTATTACAAATCACTTAAATAACTTGATCCATTTTAGAAATACAGCCAATAAAAGTACTAATAAAAATAATTAATTGATTCAATGTTCCATCCTACTCGTGCTTGAATTAGACATACTCATCATGCTTGAATTAGTCTTGCTCATCTTGATTGGGGGGTTGAGAAGTACGATATGTGGAGGGTCTGGCAGCATCACACGGGGGCGATGGATTGAAACTTGTAGAAGATGATAAAATACGGTTTACGTGGATACACGTCTCTCTCCATGCATCTGAGGATACGGGTTCAACACTTGACATGGTAAGATTGAGAGCACGTAATGCAACATCATTACGCTGGAAAAAAAAATATATCAATGTTTTTTATTTAAATAAACTATATTCAATAATAACTTAAACATAAACTTAAAATCTTACTGCTTCAGCAAGACTAAGTAGATCTTGGCCACCTCTATCGAACCCTGATCTACGTTCAGGATTTTGTATCAATGCATGAGTAATAGATCCATACCACGGTAAGTATTCATATGTAAAGTGCCACGGAAATTCACAAGGTCTACCACGTCGATGTGGTGGTAATAAATGAATATCCCACCAATTCCAACTATCGTCAATAAATGCATAAATTACTCGATATGATGCCGTACCTGCACCCCGCTTAGCTTCAATAGGTGATAATGGAGGTGGAGGAATAATTTGTAGATACCCAAACTGTCGTAATACCCTCTCAGGATGGTATGGTTCGATAATACTTCCACATTTCAAACAACCCGAGAAAAATGTAATCTCTGGTAATGGGTGATATGCACGAGCCCTCCAATACGGCATCCAAATTACCTGCAAGTGTTTTTTTTAATGTAAACATTAATTTTAGAATATATTAATTAATTTATAAAATCATAACACAAAAATAAAATACCTCGTCTGGTGATAAATCATCAATCTGCTCCCTCACAGATTGTAAAGTATCATTATCACGAACAGGTAACCAACGAAGAGCACGTGGTTGTTCATCACTATATAACAAATTGTATTTATTTCTACTAAATTGAAAATGTTCATACACCCATGCCTGTAAATTTCATATAAATAATTATTAATATATGTTAAATATATGTACATACATAGAGTTATGAAATTAAAATAATTACCTCGAGTAAAGTAAGATATCCACTGATGCTCTTCACCTCTCGTCTACTCGCAATGTCAAGCTGTCTATATAAATATGCTAGGCATGCAGCTCCCCATGCATAACTACCAATCATACTCAAATCATCCAACAATGTCAAATAGGCCACTGGAATTAATGTACCTCTCTTATCTACAAATAAGCTACAGCCTAATAAAAATAACAAATATGCTCTACTGACATGTTGAATTTCTTCGTTGGAAACTGAATCTAGTACATGCATGAATGTTTTTCTTAACCAATCTAACTTTACAAATGGTCCTCTATTTTCTGCTATCTGTTGGGCTGCTATATCTATTGAAATTCCAAGTAAACTAGATAATAAATCACGAGCTTCGTTACCACTCAAATGATAAGGGATAGATACGGGCCTTCCAGTGACTGGAATCTTCAAAATAGATGACACATCATATAATGTTATACTCAGCTCTCCAAATGGTAAATGAAATGTATTCGTCTCTGGCTGCCATCTTTCTGTAAATGCTGACACAATCGTAGGATTTATAAAACGATACGTGCAATCTATCAAAGGTGATAAACTAGAGGCCATAACGATATCACGAACACGTTGATTATTTAATGGCCATTCGGGAATTTTTAATCCATGACTTCTACATTTTAATACACCTCTTTCCTGTTAAAATAAAAAAATACTTAATTATTTCAATTATAATAATAACATTGGTGTAACAAAAAAATAATATAACTTACCTCTCCTGACCATATTACAAACGCAACGTGATTTTTAAAGCTTTTCAGAATGGATGGATCCTCGGGGCCTCCAGGTAATGGTCCAACAGAAATATCATCGTGATCGGATGGTTGCTCTTGCTGACTAGCCTCAGTAGCATCAGCAACAATGGCAATAGATGGTGAGGCATGTGGCTCTGAAAGAGATGAATCTACAGGTTCTGATACATCTAGTGGCTCACTAGTACCCTCTACTTTTCTCCTTCTCCTCGATGCAGTGGGACGTTGTCGAGAGGAAGAAGCAAGAGCTCGTTCTTCTTCATTTCTTCTCCCGCGTACCATATCTATACAATATAACACACAAATTATTAATATTTTGCTAAAACACAAGATTAATTAAAAAAATTAATTAGGCAAGTTTCAGGGGTTGGGGTTACCCAAACAATAGGTTCGGGGGAACTCGCACCCCCCCCCCGAACATCGTTGTTCAGGGAAAAAATTTTCCCCCGAACAACGATGTTCGGGAGAAAATTTTTCCCCTGAACAACGATGTTTGGGGGAAAAAATTTTCGGGGGGAAAAATTTTTTCCCCCGAACAACAATGTTCAGGGAAATTTTTTCCCCCGAACATCATTGTTAAGGGAAAAATTTTCCCGAGTTCCCCCGAATCTCAAGGTTCGGGGGAACCTATCCCTCAAACGCCCAAGTCTGCCGAATCAAAATGAACAATAAACAATATGAATCAAAATGTTTACCTATTTATGCGATTTGGGGGACTCCAACAAGCTGGATGAAGCAAACAAAGTGGGCGAGGCTAAGTCGGTGGCACTGTCACAGAAGACGAAGACGAAGAAGAAGAAGAAGAAAAAGGAGAATGATGAGGAGAAGAATAGGGTTTGATGCGCGTGGGTGTAGTTTTTGAGGATTGAATGTGTGGAGGGTATATTTGACATGTAAATGGTTGCAAAAAGGAATAAGTGTGGCTGCAAATAGTAAAATTAAATATTTTAGTTAGAATGGTTACAAAGAGCAAATTCTATGGTTGCAAATAGAATTACCCAAATTAGAAATATATATATTATAATTATTTTAAATTTATATTCCCCCTCCCACCACTGAGAATTTGGAAAACGGTTATTTTAAATTTATATTTCCCCCCTCCCAATCTCATTCCTCCCCACCCCATCTCCTGCTACCACCGAGAATCTGGAAAGCCATCCATCCCAACGAAATTAAAAATTATATTTGCTTTAAATGTCTCCCAAACTCCTAGTAAACTCTCTCCTCCAAGACCTCCCTCACTCCAACAAAATTAAACCCATCGTCTCCTCCATCCCCTCGACTGAAAATCTAAAAGCCTAAACGTCATTTTTCCAAACTCTCTCATTTTTATTTTCTCTCAAGAATACATCTATAAATCATTAATTTTATAAAATCTAACCGTTTGATCTTGGATTTGATCGTATTTTCATCATGAAAGTGGCCTCGATCTTTTAGATTTTTTAGCAATTATTTTTACTTTTTCAATACAAATCCATGATATATATATACACGCATGATTTAGGTTTAACATTTCTTTACATGAATTATAATAATTTATTTTTTATTTAGATATGAAAAAAATTCTCATAAAAAGAACAAAAGACATAGCAAAATTCAATTTCTGAAGCAAGTGGGGATTGAAAACATTCTAAGTATAAGCATGTTGATTTAAACAATTTTGAAACAGATCCAAGATTACAAAAGAATATTTCTAATTATCATCTTAATGAGAGAGATGAAATTTGGCGAGCCTATTTATTGAGAGGTCCATGTCAACCACAAGAGCACTACTTTCCACACAAAAAATAATAAAATGAAATGTGTCATTTCCAGCCATAATGGTTTGATGAGTTCAGTAATTGGTTAGAGTATAGCATTAAAAAATATGCTACATTTTGTTTGTGTTGATATCTTATGAGAAAGTATGTTAGGGAGCAATGCATTGAAGGTAAATATTTTGTTTCAAAGGGGTTAAAAAATTGAAAGAAAAAAGACGAACTTCAAAAGCATGCAGAGGCCCCACGAGTGCTCACAATCATGCTTGGAGCAAATGTCAAGATTTAATGAATTAAAGGCAACATATTGAAACTCTTTATTCTAGACAATCCGAACAAGCTCAAAAGAAGTATCGAATCCGTTTGACTGCAATAGTAGATTATGTTCGATTTCTTTTGCGTAATGGATTGGCATTTCGTGATCACAATGAGTCCGAAAGTTCATTAACTTAAGGTAATTTTTTGGAACTTCTAAAATTTCTTGTTGATCACAATGAAAGTATCCACAATGTTGTGTTGAATAATGCTCTAAAATTTTTTGAAGTAACAACTCATGATATCCAAAAAGAAATTGTGAATGTAGCAACAACTGAAACTACTGATGCAATAATTCATGATCTTGGAGATGATTTCTTTTTTATTTTAGTTGATGAGTCTTGTGATGTGGCAGTCAAAGAACAAATGGTCATTTTTTTGTATTATGTGAATAAAGAAGGAAGTGTCATTAAACGGTTTCTTGGTATAGTTCATGTTAATGACACAACTTCATTATCACTTAAAGCAACAATACAATCATTGTTCTCAAAGTATAGGTTGAGTTTGGCAAAATTACGTGGTCAATGCTATGATGGAGCTAGTAAAATGAAGGGAGAATTTAATGGTCGTAAAAGTCTTATTTTAAGAGAGAATCAATTTGCTTTCTATATTCATTGTTTTGCTCATCAACTTCAGTTAGCTTTTGTAACAGATGCAAAAAGTCATAGTCAAATTGAGTAATGGGGAAATTAAAAGTGGAGACATTGTTTAAATCAAGAAAGTAGTCTCCAAAGACCCGGTGATACGTGGTGGGGATCACATTAGGTACATTGATGAACTTGATTGTTTTATATTCCTCTGTTATTGATGTACTGGAAATTGCTGAAGAATATAGTACAAGTTCAAAGCAAAAAGGTGAAGCTTGTGCTTTATTGAGTTTAATTCAATCGTTTGAATTTGTATTCAACTTGCATTTGATGAAAAATGTTTTGGGCATTACAAGTGAGTTGTCACAAGCATTGCAAAAAAAATTTCAGGATATTGTAAATGCAATGACATTAGTTAAATTATCCAAACAACATTTACAAACTGAGAGAAGATGGATGGGAATTGTTACCTGATGACTTTTCCTCTTCTTCTTTTTTTTTTGTGAAAAACATGAGATTGTAATTTCAAACATGGATGATGTTTATGTTGTTCTGGGGCGCTCAAGACGTAATATTGAACATCATACTAATATGCATTATTATAGAGTTGAACTTTTTTGTTGGGTAATAGACAAACAACTTCATAAGCTCAACAGTCGTTTTATAGAGACAAATATTGAATTCCTTCTTTGTGTGGCATGTTTGAATCCAAATAATTCTTTTTATGCTTCTGATAAGGATAAGTTGATTCGTATTACTCAGTTTTATTTATTAAATTTTTTTAAAGTTGATCTTATGGCACTTAGGAATCAGTTGGAGACTTATATAATTGATGTGCTATTTGATAATGAATTTTTGAAAGTTAATGGGATTGGTGGTCTTGTAAAGAAATTAGTCCAAACGAAAAAGAATGTCGTATATCCATTGGTGTATATGATTGTGAAGTTAGCTTTAATTCTTTATGTTGCTACTTCAACCATTAAAAGAACTTTCTCAGCCATGAATCTCGTTAAGAATCGTTTACGCAGTTGAATTGGTGATCAATGGATAAATGATTGTTTGGTTACTTATATTGAGAAGAAAACATTTGATACAATTGACAATGAAAAAATCATGTAGTTGTTTCAGAATATAAAGACTCGACGAGAATATCTATGATTTTGTGAAGAACTAAATACAAGTACAATATTCTGGCTTTTGAAACTAAAGAATTTTTTTGGGAAACATGTGTTTGAGTTTATGTAGAAATACTATAATGATGTTTGGTATAATATTTTGACATCATATTACAATACCTTTTTTTATTAATATGGATAATTGTTGTATAACTTTAAGTTTTGCATTTTTTGTCATCCTTGTTCGCCCTTTCTACTTAAATATTCTGGCTCCACCCTTGGTGATGAGTCGTCAACCATCAACAACGCAATAAAGAGTTGAGAGAGAAGAAATAAGATGGTAAAAAGAGGAAAGAGAAAGAGAAGGTAGAAAAGAGAGAAAAAAGAGAAAATATCTTTAGTTAATAATATTTTGCTTAGTATATTAAAGAGGTGTATGCTATTTTTAAAAATAAATGGATATCATTGCAATTTAGTCAAACCTAAAAGTAGTGTGTGAAATTTATTCTTATTTGTATATTTATTTTATTATTCAAGTAAGCCTTAGATTTTGTATATATATCAAAGTTTTTCTCGATATTTCCAAAATGTCCTTGTTTTGCTTAAAAATACAACTAAAAAAGAAGAAGCTATTATTGAGCCTTAAACATGACTTTGAATATAATAAGAACACTTAAAAACATCATCAATTAAAATGAACTTAAATAAAAAATAAAAAATAATCACAAGTATCAAGCTACATTTCTCAAAATTGGGTCTTTCATTTTGAAATGCTCTATCTTTTTATTTACATGTGTTTAACATGGACCATCTCTCTATTATATTACATATATACTTTATTAAGGAAAAAATTTTCCAAACCTCTAATGGCTTGGATTATTTCACAGAGATCTCTATTTGCTTTAGAAATAGGTCTAAAATTCCCAATGGTTTAAATTTTTTGTTGAGACACCCTATCTGTTACTAATCATGTTACTTAAATCTCTAATTAAATTAAATTAAGTTAATTAAAAAAATTTAAAACTCAACTTAACCAAATAAAATTAAGAAAAACAAAAAATAGCAAAAACAACATTTGTTCTTTAGCCAAAGCTACTAGTACTAACCTTTGTTGCTATAGACAACAAGTTTTTCATCATCATTCTCTATCATCGACCACCACCTTTTGCCTTCTCTCTCTCTTTGTCTTTCATTTTTGTAAGTATTGTCGTGAGTTATTTTCATTATTTTGCGCTAAAGACATTCCTTTTGACCGAGGATTGCCCATTTACCTATGTGCTATTTGGTCTCCTCTTCTTCTTTATTTTATCACACTTTAATATAACACCTCACCATTTAGGTGTATTACTATCTCAAGAATTTGGGATTCTTTTCAATAATTACACTTAAACTTAACGTTTTTTAATATTCTTTTTTACCCTTTAACAGAACATGTTCGATAAAATTAAAGTTAAGGTAAAAGATTAGAATAACACATGAAACATAGTCTAAATTGTAACCTAATAAAGAAAATACATAACTTTGAATATGTATTAATTCAAAATATAACTTTGAAGATACATCCATAGAATATAGGTCTCTTCATAATTGATAATATAAACTAGGTACAAAATGATGTGAAATACAAAAATGCCTTTATAACAAGCTAGCCATATATATTTTCTTTGATTTTGTTGTTATTGACTTATATGAGCCATTTGACTCTTTAACAGGTTTGAATATATTGCATTCAATGTTGAATTATTTAGTGAGGAATAAAAACAATCGTGTATATTTATGAGCATGATATGACTTGGTCTAGTCATAAAAATTCAACGTCTAATGCATAACCCTTGGTCAAGATGTAGTTACGATAATCATCTCACTGATCGTCGCGTTGGAGATAATGCAAATAAACATTTAAACTAACTTCTAATTTGAGTAATGGTCAAACAATGACATACATGCAATTAAACCAAACACTAACATGCTCAATGCAAATAATGTGTTTTCAGGCATCACAATTAATAATGAATACAAGTTACAACAATGAGCAATGGCATGAAATAGATCACATTTTTTGGGAGAACCATTTACCTTAATTCACTAACGGGTGGTTAAAGCTCGCATCCTCCATTTGCATGCCAACCTCAAATGACATGCCTAAAAAGCTTGTCAAACCTCGAAATTTCCCTAAGACGTGCCCTTCACTTCAAAATAATTTTGCAGGATTTTTTATACTTTGTTTATCATTTTTCTTTTCCTTTTTTTCTTCTTTTTTTCTTTTCTTTTATTCTTTTTTTTTCTCCTATGCACATGCATTACACGTATTGCACCTACGCATGCTAGCCACACACCCTCTAGCTTGCACTCATGTGCCAAAAAACTAATCATCATTTTTAGTTATTTTTTGTCATTGACCGGTTGTTGCTGTTGTGAAATAAAGAGAAATAGAAGGTGAATATAACCAGACATCAAAAAGTGCATATCATTAAAAATCAAAGCCCTATATTTATAGGTAAAAATTAGGGCTTTAGGGGTACAATAGTCATTCATTAATAATTAATAATTTATAACACTCCCCATTGAATGACTATTCTATACAATAACTGCCTCATTAAAAACCTTGTTTTGGAAAACCCAAAAGAAAAAAAGCTACCACACATTAAAACCCAAAGGAAAAGAGTACAGATAAGTTGTAAAAGAACTTGGAGTGTCAATGCATTGCCTCATTAAAACCACGTTAAGAAAACCCAACGGGACAAAACCTGAGTGAAAGAAAAAGAGTACAGCTATTTCTCCTAATGTTGATCACTGAAAATCTTTGAGTCGACGCATTGCAATCCCATATACCAATTTATTGAATTTAGATGTTGGCAATGCCTTTGTAAATAAATTAGCCACATTGTCACTTGAGCGAATCTGTTGAATATCGATGTCACCGGTCTTTTGAAGCTTGTATATATAAAAGAATTTTGGAGAAATGTGTTTTGTCTTGTCCTTTTTGATATAGCCTTCTTTGAGCTATGTAGTACATGTTGCATTATCTTCATACAATATTGTTGAGCTATTTTTCATTGAAGTTAATCTGCAGGATGCTTGGATATGATGGGTTATGTTCCTCAACCATATACATTCTTGACTTAATTCATGGATTGCAATAATTTCAGAATGATTTGAAGATGTTGCTATCAAGGTTTACTTCATAGATCTCAAAGATACGGCTATTCCTCCACGCATAAACACATATCCTGTTTGTGATTTAGCTTTATATGGATTAGAAAGATAACTTGCATCCGCATATCCCACTAAAGAAGATCTAGATTTTTTTGAATAAAATAATCTCATATCATTGGTACCTTTTAAATATCGAAGTATGTGTTTAACACCATTCCAATGTCTTTTAGTAGGTGCAGAGCTATATCTTGCAAGGAAATTTGCAAAAAAAAACTATATATGTCTGATTGAGTACATTTTGCTAAATAAATCAATACTCCAATTGCACTAAGATATGGTACTTCAGGACTAAGAAGATCTTTCCTATCTTCAAGTGGGTGAAATTGATATTTTTTTATACCGAGTGATCAAACGACCATAGGTGATGCCATTGATCTTTTTTCCGACCATAGTGTTTTAAAACATTTTCTGTATATGAAAATTGATGAATAAATAATCATTCAGGGAAATGCTTAATTTGCAAACCAAGACAGAATTTGATTTTCTCCAAATTTTTCTTCTCAAATTCATTTTTCAAATAATCTGTAGTTTTCTTGAGCTCTCTAGGAGTTTCAATTAGATTTAAATTGTTAAGCCAACTTGCTCATATTAATTAAGTTTTGATGATTAACAAAAGAGAATTTTTAATATACAAATTATAGTATTTTTGGTGATTAACAAAAGAGTATTTTTCTTAAATATATTAATTGTAATACCGAATTATTTTTTATTAATTTATAAAATATTTTTTTCATAGCATATGTATTACCAAAAATATTATTTTCCATTAAAAATATTTTTAAATACTTTTTAAATTAATTTATAAAATATTTTCATAGCATATGCATTATCAAAAATATTATTTACTATTACAAATATTTTTAATATTAATTTATTAAATATTTTTTTATATCATATGTATTATCAAAAATATTATTTTCTATTAAAAATATTTTTTAAATATATTTTAGATTAATTTATATAATATTTTTATAGCATGTGTAACTCAAAAATAGTATAACAAACTAGTTGCACCTCCTATGTCTTAAATCCTAGACCTTTAACAAGTTTCAAGCATTCCCTTACCCGTTGATCTACAAGCCCTCATAGGTATTTGAGTGCATATATTAATTTTAAGTTATACTAAGTTTTTCTGCTATAACGGTCAGATTTTTGACCATTATAAAAGTTCCAAAAATGGCTATAAATACCCCTCAAACTCATTTTTTGAGCATCCAAATGTTTCTATTGCATATCTAAAGCACTCGAAAACTCTCAAACGCTCTCAAGCAAAGCATTTAAGCAATCCGGGGCTCTCGAAGCATTATTGTACATCCACCGAAGAGCCATAAGACAAGAGGAGAAAAGTTATTCAAGTATTCTACGACAAATCCAAACTTCTCTATTTGAGGTTACAAATTTATTTATTTATTTAAATATTATTATTTTGTATAATTTGTTCTTAATTGTTTATTTATGTACAAGTGTGGACAAATTATTTGTAACATTTAAATTAATATTGTGGATTGTATAGGTTTCCTAGAACCACTAAAATCTAGGTGAATCTAGTTTTCAAGGTAAGCTAGGAAGAAAATCTTGGTGTAATGGTTGCCTAGAACCTATTGTAATCTATGTGTGTATTTAGTTTTTAATGTGATCTAGTGTGGAAACCTTGGTGATTTTGATTTAGTGGAACCCTAAGGGTGGTTAGACCTTGGAAAAGTAGATTAGGTGTGTGTGGAAATACCAAACCACTATAAATTGTGTTTTGTCTCATATTATTTATTCTTGTTATATTTTGTGACTTGCATTAATTATTAATCTCAAATATAATTTATTATATTTATCAAATATATATTCTTAAATAATTATTAATCAAGAATATTCATTAAAAGGGAGACAAATTTTAAACACTCAATTCACTCCCCATCGAGTGGCCATAAGGGACCAACATAAATCATTAACATAAACTGCTACAATTGCAAATCCAATATTTGTTTTTTTTATGAAAACATAAGGGCAAATATTGTCATTTTTATAGCCTTTTTTCAACAGATACTTGCTAGGGTGATTATACCACATACATCCAGTCTGTATAATGATCTTTGCAATTTAATTGAAAACATATTCCTAGGATATGTATTTTTTGCTTCTAGTACTTTAAATCCTTCAAGGATTTTCATGTATATGCCACTATCAAGTGAACCATATAGTAAGCAGTTACTACATCCAAAAGGCACATGTCGAGCCTTTGTGATACAACCAAACTTATTAAAAATATAAATGTGACAGTGTCTATTATGGGAGAATATGCTTCCTCATAAACTATATCGGAGGTCTTTGTGAGAAACCTTGGGTTAAGAGTCGGGCTTTGTATCTTGTAATTTTATTGTTTTCATTTTTATTTTATTTTTTTTGAGAAAGACCCACTTGTATCCTACAGGGATAACATTTTCAGGTGTTCGGACTATAGGTCTAATCACTTTTCTTTTTTTTAAGGTAATCAATTTCGCCTATATGGCTTCTTTCTATTTTGGCCAATCATTTCTATTTTGACTGTCTTTAACAGATTGTGATTTAGAATCCTCATTTTGCATAACATCAAAAGCAAAATTAAAGGAGAAAATATTATATATGTCAATATTGTTTCGTTCCCATAATTTGTAAGATAACAAATAATTTATTAAAATTTCATTATTTTTGGACACTTGTAGTTCTTTAGGAACTAAAATATTTTCATTTGATTGATCAATCTTTTCTATAATTTCTTTTGACATTTTTCGTTGGTTTTTCTCTCATTCCTTTTTCTCGAGGTATAGTCTTTTGCATCAAATGGTCTACCACGCTTATGGTGTACTTTTGATTCATTTGCTACAACAAATTATCCTACAGGGACATCAATCTTTGCTGGAATATTTTCTGTTGTATATATGATTTTGTCACTTTCTTGGTATCAACAAATGCATCAGGAAGTTGATTTACAACTCTTTGGAGGTGAGTAATTTTTTCAACCTCTTGCTCTCACATTGATTGATGGGGGATCAAAGTGAGATAGAGTTATTTCATTCCAAGAAATTTCATGTTTTTCAGGATGTAGTTTTGCCCTTCAAAAGTTAAAAAAGTCATTTCATCAAAATAACAATATGAAAAACATGTAGTTTTGCCTTCCAAAAGTTAAGAAAATCATTTCATCAAAATAACAATATGCAAAGCATGCAGTAAATAAGTCACCTATTAAAGGTTTGAGGTACCAAATAATAGATGGTGAATCAAACCCAACATAAATTCTAAGTCTTTGTTGGGGACCCAATTTGGTACATTGTGGGGGTGAAATTGGTACTTGAATAGCAAAACCAAAAACTCGTAAATGAGAAATATTATGTTCTTGACCAAATGCTAATTGCAAAGGTGAGTATTGATGACAAACAATTAGTCTTATACGAACCAATGTCGCAGCATATAATATGGCATAACCCCAAATAGAACTTGGGAGTTTTGATTTCATAAGTAATGGTCTAGCAATTAATTGAAGATGTTTAATAAACGACTATGTTAAACCATTTTGTGTATGGACATGAGCAATTGAATGTTCAACTTCAATTCCAATTGATGTACAATACTCGTCGAATGTTTAAGATCTAAACTCACCAGCATTATCAAGACAAATTGTCTTGATTGAGTAATCAGTGAATTGAGCTCGTAATTTTATTATTAGAGCAAATAGTATAGCAAATGTTGCATTTCTCGTTGAAAATAAGCAAACATGGGACTATCTGTTAGAAGCATCGATTAAAACCATAAATTAACAAAATAGTCCACATCGTGGGTGTATCCCACATATATCTCCATGAATTCTTTTTACAATATAGTTGGAGATTCAATATTAACCTTCGTAGTAGAAGGTTTAATAACTAACTTGCCTTGTGAACAAGTACCACATGGAACATCATTAGGTAAAAGAATCTTCTAGTTCTTTAGAGGATATCCATGTGAATTCTTAATTATTCGACGCATCATTATTGTTCCTAGATGTCCAAGTCGATCATGCCAAAGCATAAAGGTTTTTGAGTCAACAAACTTCAGGTTTGAGACATTATTTGACTCAATTATTTTTATGAATATGTAATACATTCTAGATGGAAATGCTGAGAGTTTTTCTTGTATCAGTTTTTGGCCAAATACAAAGGAATTAATGCAAAGATATTCAATATTATTTTCTTACTTCGTCTCAATGTAGTATCTATTGTAGCGGATATCTTTAAAACTAAGGAATTTTTTTTTTAGATTTACTAGAGTAAAGTGCATCATTTATATATAATTTTGTATTATTTGGCAAAATAGTACAAGCTCTTCTAGAGCCTTCAATAATGTTTGATGCACTTGATATTGTGTTAACATTATTTTCTGTTAATGTTAATTCCAAAAAATATTTTTTTTCTCAAAGAATAATATGTGTAGTTGTACTATCAATTAGACAGATATCATGACAATTTAGCATGAATCTACAAACATATTTGCAAAAAAAATTAAAATTTGAAATTCATAATCATTAATATTGAAAAATACTTCAACTATCTTTATGAAATAATAGCAACAAGTAAATTAAAAGTTTCAAATTAAACTATTGAATAAACAAGAAATACTAAATCATTAAAAATAAACTAGTCATTATTTTCTAGCACACCGCCCCCAATCAAATGATCAATGTTGCCATTTGGTTCCATAAAAAAATCAAAGACATCTAAGTGAGTCACATCAATTGGACCATCTCAATCAAGAAAATGTCTCCACATTTATTTTTCCTTAATTTAATTTTGGTAGAGATCAACGTGATGTTTTGTTGTACGACAAGTGCATGACCAATGCCCTTTTATTCCACATCTATGATAATTTTTTTCATGCTTCTTATTAGATAATATGTTTTCATTTGCTTTGTGTTTTTTAAAGTTGTTGTCTTTTTTGCTGATTATTTTGTGCATGGGCTTTTCCATGTAACGACCAATTAGGGGATCTAGGCGTTTTTGGGTATTTTATTTTAGGCTCAAAAATTTTGCTTTAGTTAATTAAAAATTAGAAATATTTTTTTTGAAATAAAGTGTAACTAGAAATAAAAATTTGGGAGCCCATTCAAATGGGATTTAAAGATGTGGGAAAAGTTCAAATGAATTGGACCACTGAGATGTGTTATAATTTTAATTGTGAATGAAGGGGGATTGGGCTTTGGAATTGAGTTAGGCCCAAGTGTAAAGTTGATACAAATAAGTAAAGGTTGAAAGAAGAACCGTTGGGCCTTAATTTAGTTGGGCCTAGTTTATTTGAGATGGATAAATATGTTGGACTTGAGCCTATTTGCAATTAAAGATTGAAATTCAATATGAAATTGAAATGAAATGTAAAATGTCTAAAATGGGTTAATGACTGGTTATGCATGGTAAAAAGGTAAAGGCAAGTGTGTAATTCCAATTGGGTTGAATAAAGAATATGAGAAAAGAAATAGAGAAAATGGCAAATGTCAATAGTACCCTTGGACCTTTGTTTGACTATTGTTAGGTGAGGGGTAGATCTGTCAATTTCTAAGGCAGGCACAGCGTGCAGCCTCTTCCTCTCCCTTTTGTTCTCCTTTTTCTGTGCACTGATACCCTTGTACCTTTGCAACAATTTGTTGTTGATTCTGTCTCTTGTTCCATTGGCCATCACTTTATTCTCATTCTTTAACTGCTACATAATATTCTTCATCTCCTTCTTTTACTTCTACTCATTGTTACTACTACATTGTTGTTGTTTTTCTTCTTCTTCATTATTGTGGCGGAGTAAGTTCAGTGGAAAGAGGCTAGTGGTGTTCTTCTTGGATTTCTTCTTCTCTTCAAGAAAGTTCTTCTTACACTCCATTCTTATTTTCAGTGCAAGTTTTCTTGTTTATTTCTTGTTCTCGTGTGAGTCTCCTTGTTAGCTTTCTCATTTTAGTCACTGTGAGGGATTATATATGCTTATATATATATATATATATCTGTTGTTGTATGTGTTCCCCCCTCTACTGTTGTGTCATTGGATTTCTTTACTTATTTTCTCGTGGTTTTATCGATGTCTCTTTGGGGTTTGAATCATTCCAATTCTCCTTCGTGAATGGCATTTATATAGCTAGGGAAGGATGAGAACCTTTGCTCGTTCTGCATTCGAATGAGTAGTGTTAAATATATATACGTGTATATCATATCCGAATGAGCCCACTATTCTATCTGAATGCCTTTGAAAATGTTGTAAATTCATCCAAACCACTCCAATTAATTCAAATGGCTCATAAACCCATTCGAATGCCTTAGCTTATTAAGCCACACATCTGAATATATACATATACCATTCCAATTCGAATGTTACACTCAATGATAACCATTTCTGTATAGATCACAATAACAGTAGTTTCAAGCCCAATTTAGACCTCTATTCATTCTGAATCTCTGAAAATTCAAAACACAAAAGTTGTAGATATTTTTCTTGGATTTCTATATCATTTTGAATCACCTAAATCGGAGCTCGAACGAGAGAGTTATGCCCAAAATACCAAATATTGTCGAAACTGTATAGTCACATTCGAATGTATCGCAATAACAGAAACTTCAAACCCGATTTCAACCTAGATGAAGCCCGAATATCTTAAAACTCAAAACATGAAAGTTGTATATATTTTTCTTGGAGTTCCATATCATCTTGAATTATCTCAATTGGAGCTCAGACGACAAAGTTATACTTGAATTACCAAACCATGTCAAAACTGTCTAGAATAGCCTCATTCGAATGAATGCCTCCTACATCCAAATTGATATGATTTTTGTCTATCATTAAAATGCAACAATTCCCTCATTCGATGAATTTCTTATCATTCGAATGTGCTAGAAGTCATCTGAATGTGCCTTTCAAACTTGCGATTTACTGTAGCGAATCTGACCATACTTCATTCTTTTTGGTATATCTCCCTGTGATGATATCCGATTTAAGATCTGTTTGATGCCTTAGAAATTGGACTTCATAGGCTTTGATTCAATATACTATTTGAATGATTTGGTTATGTTTTGAGCTCATAGCAACCTGATTAATTTCTACCATGAAATTCATAGCTTACTATTTTCATGTATTTTGACCACCTGGTGTTCTTTAGCCTATAACTTTTTGTTCACATCTCCGAATTGAAATAATTCTATTGGGATGTAAACTAGATATATTAGGCTTCATTTTGATATATTACCCTCCTTATTTGGCTTCATATTGAGCCCGTAATGGCCCCTTCAATCTTGGCAAAAAATATGGAATCTTACTGTTTGATTTCTGCATTGTTGTAGTTTTTGTGGAATAACTTTTTGTGGATAATTCCGATTGTAAATCCGTTTGATGTTCCCGAAACTAGAGTTCTTAAACTTAAATTTCAAAATTTGGTTTGGGGAAATTGATAAAATAATTAACCCGAATCAGTCCTTTGAAATCACCCCACAATAAATCTAAGATTTAAGGAATCGTTGATATGAAATTCTTTTTGGGTTGGCATTTGTTCTTATGATTGAGCTATGTGCATGAATGTAAGTAATTGTATATTAACACTAATTAAATGAATTCAAAGAAATTATAAGATGGAAAAAATAACATATTAAATCTATAATATTCCTCAAATGTTGAATCAAACTTTAACCTTAAATAGCATCTCTCAAAATTATCTTTGTGTTATAATTTACATATTGAACGTGGTAAATGTTATTAAGTAAGATATAATGAATTATCTGATGATGGTAGCATACCTGGTATGGGTAAATGGTGTTGAAAGTATGAATATTGAGGAACAAGAATTTAAATGCATGTGGTTGGCAAATGCATACATGTACATGTTACATATATATATTTTGCGCGGAGGGAAAGAGTGCCCTAGAGCACCTGGCACGGGATGAGGTGACTATAGCTCGGCATGTTGGGTCTATATTTATTGTGGGGTTTTATGGAACTTATACACTTTTGCATGCATCGATTTATGGCTTGAGAGCCAAGGAAATTGATATTGATAATGAAAGGATGCACTATTGCATGTATTGATTGATGGCTTGCGAGCCTGTGAGAATTGATATTGATATTGAAATTTTATGCATAATTCCATAGTGATACATGGTGACATGACATATTAAGTTGAATTGATAAATTCATGAATTATGAATCTTATATATAATTGTGGAGTCCTTTATTACTCTTCTTGGCGTCATCATGTTCTTGGATCCTATATATATATATATATATATTGTTCTTTGTTCTCGAATTTGCTGAGCCTTGTGGCTCACTTGATCTTCTTTACCATTCTAGGTAAATGCAAGACTATTATTGTGGGCGAGTCCAATAGGACTACAGCCAGGGATAGTTGTAAGTACCCCCGCCCGGATATCCCAACCATCTGGTTTATCCGAACGAAAGCACTTACATAAGGGAAGAGAAAAACACACAAGACAAAAATACCCTGGCATGCATACGTAAGAAATATAACAGCGGAAGCAAAACGATATACATGCACGCCCAAAAGTACCCCGTCGGAACAGCGGTTACGGAGTATAAATATATATATACAAACCCTGTGCCATCAAATAGGAGATACAAGGAACAACCCGGTGACTGCACTCTCACCCTGCAATTAAAACACAAAACAAAACACAATAAAAATTTTATATTTTATTTATTTATTTAGGCGAGAGGTTTATACTCGTCAGTGTACGAGTGCAGTTGTAGTTCAAATTTAAATTTATACTTTCTGGATAAGTCCAGGTCGTCCACTGAGAGATTTATTTATGGCAAAAGAAAAAAAAGAATGTCACACACACCCACACGCATTTAGATGGATTGATAACATGATTTTTTATAATTTTTTTAGATAACAAATACTAGAAAATAAAGCAAGACAGAAGTTGAAATAAATACTAAACGTGAGAATATGAAATTGGAAAGTACTTGAGTTAAGACAATTTCAGTGCCAATCCGTTGATTCCCAAATATTAGCATAAAAGATTAGCAACATTAATTTAATTTCATATATGAGGATTTGTTATTAAATGCAATTAAAGATAATGATAGCTTTAGTTTAAGCAATCCCCATACATGATATGCGGGATTCTAATTTAAAAAACTACCATAAATTTAATTACAATTAATACACAAAACAACTAAATTAATCATCCGGGTTTGGGTATGATAGCGTTTCCAGTTCTAGTAACTCTCATGCGTGACATGAAAGCTCTAAGTTAGGTTTACGCTTCAATCCAAACCTAGTGATTTTTCAATAATCAAAACAAACTCATATTGAAGTTTAAACCAATGTTACTCATTTAAAGCGTAGCTTTCTTTGGGAATCATTGGCGTTAGACACTGTCCTTGCCTTAACCCAAGATTAGATTTAGCTACTCATCTCTATTAAATTAATTGACAACAATTTAAATGACATAATTTAAATAACAGAATTTAAATGACAGGAATTAAAATAGAAGAAACTAACCGGCCATTTAGGCGGTAGATAATTAAAATACAAGAATTAAAATTACAAGAATTTAAAGGCATAAACTAACCGTCCATTTAGGCGGTGAACAATTAAAATACAAGAATTAAAATTACAAGAATTTAAAGGCATAAACTAACCGTCCATTTAGGCGGTGAATAATAAAGTAATAATAAATGACATAAGAATTTAAAAGAAGAAAGGAAGAAAGGAAGAAAGTAAGATCACAAGAGAAAATACTAAAGAAAATGAGAGAGAACAAAAGCAATTCTCAAAGAGATAATTCTAAGGAAATAACTAAACTTTGATTCAAGAATAATAATCACACTTACAAATGCAATCAAGTGATCTATTTATAGGCCACAAGATGCAATACAAACCACACAATTTCAATTATTCAACTAGACATAATTATATCTAATGGGCACTCACACACTTAAAGTTAAATGGATTTTAGCTATAATACACACCTAATATTAAATGGATTTTAGCTAAAATACATACCTAATAAAGCATTCATAAAGTTAAATGGATTTTAGCTATAATATCCACCTAATAGTTAAGTGGATTTTAGATAAAAAACACACCTAATAAAGCTCTCACATAAAAAATAAAAATAGAGTTCTATAAATTGATTTTTAATCTTCATTAGGATTAAAAATAATCCTTGGGCCTTCTCCAAATAATATCTTCCATGGGTTGCTCAAATTGGACCTTAATTCTTCATGGGCTTAAATTCTTCATGGACTTTAATTTTTCATGTGCTTGATTTCTTCATGGACTTGAATTCTTCATGGGCTTGATTTCTCCATGGGTTTGATTTCTTCATGGACTTGAATTCTTCATGGACTTTAAGTCTTCATGGGCTTTAATTCTTCATGCCTAAAAAAAAATAAAAATAATTTAATATTATTAATAAATTATATATTATATATATGTATTACACATGGCACATATATATATATATTATATTATATTATATATATTACATGAATGCATATAATGATGTATATGTATTATATATAATTTTATATATTATTATTATTATTATTAAATTTTACTTTAAAATTTCATTTCATTCATTTTTCAATTTAAACTTGCATATAACCATAAAATATATATTAATATCTAATTTAAACTATTTTTAAGATCAAAAGAAGGGTATAATTATAACAAAATTTTTATAAAATTAACCACTAATCACCCGGCACAGTCAAAAATAAGAAACAAAAATCCCATCAAAATATCATAGATAACGGGGGCAAGCTAACTATACTCCCTACCGATATGGCTGGCTGCTAGGTGGAACGATCCTCGCCATCGGCCTTCGCTTTACCCTTACCTGGAATGATGAAAAGCAAGGTGAGTTGCAAGACTCAGCAAGTTATAAGAAAATGAAGGCTATAACGTGAATAGAAGAGGAGATAACCCCAAACATAATCCCACACATACACACATGCCATGAGACACTACAACACAATAGCATAGTATAAAGAAATCACATATCGGTCATTGGGGCCCACACAAGACATCTGGCACCCAAGTCCCATACCAACCTGTCGCTGCCCCAAAAGGCAACATAAATCTCCACAAACCTGCGCGCGTTGTCCTGGGTCGGTACTCCCATCACCCGTGTATCCATGTCGATACTCCCAACACCCGAGCCATAGGCTTCCTCGGAACAGTCCTCCCGTCTAAGAACTAGTAACTACCAGTAACCATGCAATGCACATAAAAATGCAATGGCATAGTGAGCATTAACGTGATACACTAGCGCCCATACATCCATGCATCAGGCCATGCTCCGCCCACATAGTAAACCACACGCGATGCATATGCCCGTGCTGAATGCATCATAACCAAGCTAGGATGTCCGTGACCAAGCATAATTAGATCATGAAAACCCCAACATGCAGCCCGTACCCATGTGCACACCAAAGCATGTAACAAGAATAAAATGATATTAGTCATGCTATAATCACGTAACGGCAGAGCTAGTCAACAGTGCTTGGCACCGGTCAACTGTTAGTGGATAAAAAAGACTAGCTGACGGCCTAAGATAGACCGTACAACAGTCACTCCGTCACCGAACAGCCGATCCTAGCCCCCACTGTACAACTGCTCTAGTCTATAAACATCCAAAATCCATAATAATACCTGAACAGCTAAGAACCTAGCTCCGGGTGAGTATGGCATCATTCCCACAGGCAAGGGGGGTGGCACAAACCCCCCCGTAGGCAACCAACGAATAAAATCCATGAAACTAGTTTAATGAATTAAATTTTAAAACTAACCATTTAAAATTTCATAATTAATTAACGGCCGAAACAAACGAAGAGAGGTCAAATAAATTGACAACAAAAGAATCGATGTGGAGGGTATAAAGAACTTGCCTTTACGAAGATATTTTTAGAGTTGTTTTGGCCCAACGTGGTAAAAATTATACAAACTGCAACACCCTAATAATTTGACAAAATTAACAAAATTGGGCTTTAAATGAAATTCCGACCGTACAAAATATTTATTACTAGCTTTTCTACATACCTGGCTAATCAAAACTTGAATTAAACTTGATTAAATCTTCATTTTTCACCAAAATCTTCTAATTTTTCATTCGCACGCCCGCTGCTTCTTTCTGGAATTTGTTTGTTGTTCGTACTGTAAAAATCGGGCAAAAAACGGCCTTAAATTGGCAAAAATAAGTGGCTAAAACGCGGCCACGTGGTTGTCGCTGGGAGGCCACCGCCTCAAGCCCAAAATGGCGTCGTTTTGGGACGCCTAGGCTAATTAAAAATCAGCCAAATTCCAGCCCTCGCGAGCGCAGCCCCGCGACCTCGCCCGCACCTACACGCTTGCCTACCGCCCGTTCTAACCGCTGCCTTCAAACATATAGCGCAGGCATTTATATATAAGGGGACCATTGGTCCCTCTTTCTGGAAACGCACCAGCCCCCTCCAACTTCCATTATTTACACACACACCCACTATAATATTTACACTAATGCCCAAAACTACCAAAAATCACACAATTTAATTTATTTCAATTTTTTTTCTTATTCCAGAAAATATTCTAAAATAAATAATTAATTACCCTAATTTCTTATTTCCTTAAAACCACATAATTTATTATTATTTATAACAACAAGTTATTTTAATATTCCTTTTAATTTATATTAACACAATAAATCAATAATTAAATTAATTTATTATTTACGGGTCGCTACAATAGTGGTGTATGGAAAAACGTCATAACTTCAAAAATCCTAATTAGTGATTTGGTGAAGTTTATAGTGATGAGGATTTGTTATGTTTATTGGCATTTGAGCATCTTATTATTTTGTATGGCCATCGAGCTTAGAGTCATAAGATATTTAAAATGTAATTAAATCTTATTTAAATTTTCGCTGTTAGAAATGAAATGAGTTGTAATTTGAGTTCAGTTTTGTTATACATCATCTCTGTAATGACATTCTTTTCGAGTATCTTGTGCTAAGCAAGAATACTCAGAAGCAGGCCTTACATTCCATGTCCGCGCCCATGTCTCCATTTGTGTCCATGTCCATGGTATGATGTTGCATTTATTTCATGCAATTCAGTACTATTTGCTTCAGGCAATGATATGGAACCAATTGGACATAACACATGCTTTTTCATCAGCAATTCATTATTTTGTTTAGCTACAAGCAGGCATGAAATGATTTTTGAGTACTTTTTAAACCCACACTCATGATATTGCTCTTGTCAAAGCACATTTGAGACGTGAAAAGTAGAGAAAATCTTTTCCAACATATCTTGATCATTAATTTTTGTTCTCAACAAAAGTCAATTTGGAAGTTATTCTGAACAATTTAGAATTGTACTCACTCACAATTTTGAAGTTTTGAAGGCACAAACGCATCCATATATAATGAGCTCTAAGAAGGACCACGGTCCTCTAATAATCAATTATTTCTTTCAAATTTTTTCAAAGGACTTGTGGATCTTTTACAGCGAAGTGCTCGATCTTCAATCCATCATGAAGATGGTGACGAAGGAAAATGAGTGCTTTTGCACAATCTTATTGGGATTGAGTGTTTCTTTCTTTTATTGTCTCCCCCAAACCCATTGAGATTAGATGAATCTCAACATTCAGAGTTCATGACAATTAGTTCTTGCCGGATATGTCGAGTGCAATAAACTCTAATTTGGAGAACATAATTAAATATTATATGATCATATCAATTTAAGAAAATAATTAATGTTAATCGGACATCACTTATATGCTTTCCACCAGCGATAAGTATTAGATCATACGTCACATATAGAGAACAAATATTCTTCGAGATATGTGCTACTTCAAGAGTATAATATAATTTGAAAATAATGACATATTTTGGACTATTACTACTTCATGAGCAATAATTTAATATTTTTCAGGGATATTGAAATTGTAATATCATATAATAGTAAATCTGATAAAAATTTGCTCTTCAGGAGCATATAATATTTTTCTGAAATATTACAATAAATTGTGCTACTTCAGGAGCAACAACATATATTCAATTTAATAAATTATGTTTTTCAAGAATAAGTAACATATTAAAAATGTAAAAAAAAATGTGCTTATTCAAGAGCAACACCAAGATATTCTTCTAGAATATTTGAAACAAAATGAAATTGTACTTCTTTAGGAATCACAATGATATAATAATCTTCTAGATTATTAATAACATCATTAAATTGTGTTTCTTTAGGAAACACAATTATAGATAGATGGCTAATTAATTGCTTAATAATAATATCATTTTAAGTATATCACATATAATACCCCGAGGGCCCAGAGAAGTTAGAATATATCGAGGATAGTGTAAGAAAGGAAACAACACCAGCTGGATACCTTTTGGGCTGAATGTTGGCAAAGAACTCCCAAGTTAAGCGTGCTTGACCTGGGGTAATCCAGGGATGGGTGACCCCCTTGGGAAGTTCGCGTAGGCCCATCAGGGTAAGTTGTTCCGGTTCTTCCTATCGCTCGAGCGGGATGTTACATCACACATATTAACATCATAAATTAAACAATACTTATAAACTGTGTTCCTAACCAAAAAAGGTTAAAAAGATTAGAAGAAAATAATATCCATACGAAAGATAGTATATGCATGTGTCAAACTTAAATAATTTGAACCAATTAATTTTTGGATTTGAAACATCCCATTCGTGCACTATTACCCCAATTTTAGGTTTCTTGAAATACATAAAGGATAGTGTTTGTTGCTTATTTGTTGAAAAGATAGTGTTAGTTATTTTATGCGTAAATTGTAAATATCACAAAGGTAAAATACTTGATTAATAAAAAAAAAATCGAATATTCAAAATTTGTCGTGCTATGAGCCTTATTGGACTTTCATGTCAAGTGCACACTCACACTACGAAAAGTTATGCAAGAACAAAAACCTTAAAAAGTTAAGAAGTCCAATTGTTGCCTCTCATTATACACAATTATGAAACAATTGAGAATAAGATCCATAGCTGGAGAGAGAAAGAGATTAGTAGACGGACAAAGTTGAAGAAAATAAATTTGAGATCGTGATTTCAAAATTTTGAGATCGTACTGATAACGTGTTGTGAAATAGAGAGAAAAAACATAAGAGATAAATATAATCATACCTTAAAAAGTGTATATCATTAAGAACTAAAGCTCTATATTTACAGGTAAAAATTAGACGTACAAAGGTACAATAGTCATTCATTAATAATTTACAACAACTGTTATTCATTTTTATACTATTTCTTTCTTTTTTCTTCATTTCATCCTCTTATTCTCTTTCCTTTCATTCTTTTTTGTTTTCTTGGCATGGAAATGACCAACCAATAATCAAATTGGTCTGAATTCCTATGGGTATGAGGATTATCCGTAAAGCCCTTAAAAGTCTCACCAAACACTCCCCAAATACACCAATTTTACCTTTTGCCCCTGCAAGAACAAAAACCCTTTCACTTATCTCTACTAATCCAAAAACTAGTTAATTTTGTATTTTCAATTTTGTCAAATCCCTAACTTATTTATAATTGATTTAAGTTGACCAATTGGTTCAAATATGTCAATCTAAGATTAAACCTTGTAGATCAAGGAATGTAGCTACTTGTAGCGATTGTAGCCATGCTAAAAGAGGTGATTGACGATAGTAAGGTGTTAAACCACTAAATTGTAATTTTTATTTTTTTTTAAATATATCGATGCCTTTCCCTAGTTTTGTAATTTCATTTTTGTCCCTCAATTGCTTCAACTTTTGACAATCCCCTTTTTAAGGCCTAAGTTGCTTTGGATTGATCTCTTAAGCCTAGATATTTTAGAAAATTGCACCTACGTCTCAAAAACTTTTAAAAAATTACATTATAGTCCAACTTTTTATAATTACCAATATATCCTTGAGATGGAGATCCAAATTAGCAAATTGCTCTTAAGCCATTTTCTTTTAGAAAAACCAATATTTCTTATTCTTTGATTTTTCTTAAAAATCTCGAATATTACATCAAAATTCCCTTAAAGAAATTTGATCATTAAAATTTTCTTTAGTTAAAGCTTCAAATAAAAGCACCAAAATTTCTCAAATTACAGTAATGATATCATTTTCTTAACATCATTTTCTTATAAATTTATGAGGTATTACTTTTTTTTCTATCTTCTAAATTTAGTGGGTGTTACACCCTATTTGTCTCTATCTCACCATTCTTTTCGTTTATTTTCATTTTAAACTAATTGTCACTATTATATTTCACTAATATTGCATTTATCATCGTCTTCACATTCCTTTGTTCTTCTTATTATTCATATATGATATTTAATTTGAAGTTTAGATTATCCTATTTTTGACGATTTTCCATATGATCCCAAGTCAAGCTAAAATCCAACATGCTATATACAACATCAATTTGTCATTGGATATAAAAACTACCATTTGTTGCCTTATAAATACACGCAATTAATATGTTGCCCGCATCGCCTTAAGGAAGGATTGTATAAGGTGGGTCTACATCGAACAACATATCAGCCTTTTATGAATTTAATAACTATATAAGAAGGGCATAATATTTAACTGGATTAGATTAAATTAAAGTGATCTAATCTTACTCTTATTGATCTAAATTTTTAATTAATTTTAATTGTTATCTAATCGGAAATAAGGGGTCGCCCGGACCAACTGAAGACATCTATTAAAACCGAGGGAGGAATATACAAAAGAGCGGTTGCCCTTCGCTCCCCACTCCCGAATCGGGAAACTCTCGTCAGTGCCCTGCTCCGCCGATCATATTCCAAGTAAATATGGTTTAAAAATCTTTTCTTTCTTTATTTTATATTCCCATTTGATGTCCCTCACTCGTCCCGATACTCTCCCTCTCTGTATCTCGCTTTGCGTGCGAACTACCGAAGAAGTCTCCCTTCTTTGCTCCTCGTCAATTCTCTGTGGGAGACAGAAAAATGCAGATCTTCGTGAAAACCCTCACCGGCAAGACCATCACTCTCGAAGTCGAGTCCAGCGACACCATCGACAATGTTAAGGCCAAGATTCAGGTCCGTATTTTGGTTACTTTACACTTCGAAGGATTTATATTGTTCAACATTTTCTTGTAATCTAGGGTTTTACTGTTGTTCTCTCGCTCCCCCCCCCCTTTGTTCTTTTCATTTTATTCTTTTCACTGTTTGGAACTACTAGCTTTTTCGTGCTCTGGCGATTTGAGGGCTTTGCTCAGTGATCTTGCTTGCTACTTGTTGTTTGTTAGGGTTTAATCGCCTGAAATACGGGTTTATTAATCTTGAAGTGTTTAGATATCTGATTAATGCTATGTAAGCTAATTAGCGAATTGGGCGTAAAGTTTTACCCTCTTTCCAGAAGAATCACAAGTTCCGTACAATATTGATTTGTGAATAGAGTGACTCATTTGACTGAATTTCTTGATTTGTTATTCTCCACTGGAATCCAATTCTATATTAGCTCCTCCTCTTAATTCTCATTATGCCAATAAACATATGAACACAAACTATGCTGATGAATACAGACTCCTGTGGTCCCTCTAGAAACAGAACCATTGCTCCATAACTGTATACATCTATGCGTTCTTATTACTGGCCTAAATTATAATGTCGCCCACTGAGTTTTCTGACTAAGTTGCTGTTACTTCCTCTTCCCTTGAGATTATACATTCTATTACAGATTCCCTTGGCTGGTAACCTAGGAAGTTTGTATTCTCATTTTATATGGGGGTATCCATGTTTGCTTCACATTGAATGTGGATACTTGTCAGAGATGCCAAGATATGTGTTGGCTATGCCTGATGATGTGTTTATTTTTCATTGTCACTTCCATTTTTGGAGATACATAAGACACATGATGGACATGTTTAAGGATGATTTGGAGTTTTCAATAGAGTTTTTATAATTTTTATTGGCATGTAGTCTTTGTTAAGCTGTTTTGCATGCTGAAGGATGCTTATTATGGATTAAATAGTATTTTTACATTGGATCTGTGGTGTTTTTCAGTGTTTTCATGTATTATCATTATTATAGATTGAATGGTATTTTCATATATGATTAGTGGCACTTTTTCATGATTAGTACTGTTTTTGGTTAATGGAAGATAAAAAGAATATTATTTTCTTGTTGTATCCTTGCCTATTTGTATTCTTATGTTTTCTTTTTACAAACTTCCATATGTTATGTTAGTTCACCTGTTCATTTCTCCACTGAATATTTCTTAGCTGATAGGTCTCAGTCTAAAAAGCATTAAGAAAATTTGTTGATTTGATAAAATGGGGATAGATTGCTTTAAATGCCCTGATGAGAGTGAACCTCAGTGAAATCCTTGTCATCATTATCACTAATCTTAATCCCACTAGTGGGGTTGTTTACATGATCCTAGCTCTCCAATCAGTTTTATTAGCCCTAATCTTTTTGTTGGACAAAAATGACTTGAAGCAAATCTCAGTTTAGATTAGGGGTGTTCGCAGTGCGATTTGGCCGGTCTGAATCATTTTCAGCATGCCAAACCGCTAGTGCGGTTTTTCAACCAAACCAGATCGCGTCTGGTTTGGGTTCGGCCAAACCGCGGTTTGAAATGCTATTTAAAATTACTAAAAAAGATATTTAAAAATGGTAAATAAAGATACAAATATTGATAAATAAAGACAAAATAGTGTAAAAAATAAATAAGATGGGCTGCCAATTATTATATTTTTATAATAATATTTTTTTTATAATTTTTTTTATTATTTTCTTGGGCGGTTCGGTTTAAAACCGAACCGCAAACTGTCCAAACCGCAAACCGTGCGGTTTGGACAGAATCCAAACCGTTTTCGACCGCAAAAAAAAAAAAAATCGATCGGATCGGTTTGGTTTGGTTCGGTTTGGCCGGTTTCCGCGGTGCACCGGTTTTTTTGAACACCCCTAGTTTAGATACCCAAAGGCTGGCATTGGATATGCATTTTATGATACATTTCCTTTGCATTGCTTCTTAACTGGTTACAAACTTGAGTTACCAAAAAAACATGGTTGTCAAAGGATCAAGGTGCATTGAGGTATAGGGATGCTTGGAGCATATTAATTGAAAATATGTATAAAGTACATATATACCATTATTTTTTATTTTAAAACTATAAAGAGGTAAACATCGTTAAATAAGATAAGTAAGGGGTATTAGTTTAATTAGCTTAAAATACTTGTATATATATTCTCTTATATTGTACACTTGGTAGAATGCACACATTATTTTATTCACATGGTATCAGAGCCATTAGACACACCCAAACCCTAACCCTAGGTCCAACCGTCGCCGCCATCGCTGCCGCTTCGGCCCAACATCACGACCTCTGTTCAACGTGGTTGTTCGTCTTCTCCGACCGTATGCAACAGAAGATGAAAAGCCAGATCTGAAATCGTTGCCGCCGTTTGCCATATCTGAAATCGTTGTTGCCGCACGTCTGCTTCTCCAACCGCTGACATGTCACGCTGTCGACCTGTCTCATTGTTGATTGACCACCAGCCTTCCTCCTTCAGCCTTCCTTGTGTGTTGCCGACCGCCGTTCAAGCTTGAAGAAGCTTCAAGCTTCTCAGTTCTTACCTAGATCTTGCTGCCTAGATCTTCAAGTTTCTCACCTAGCCTAGACATAGTATAAGATCTTCGCTGTTCACTTTTTCTTGTCCCTTGTTACTATGTTTCACTAGCCTCTTCATCAACTGGACATCAAGAATGCCTTCCTTCATGGTGATTTACAAGAAGAGGTGTATATGAAGCAATCTCTTGGCTTTATTGCTCAAGGGGAGTTTGGGTTGGTGTGTTGCCTTCAAAAATCCTTATACGGCTTAAATAGTCTCCTTGAATTTGGTTTGGTCGATTCAGTTAAGTTGTTCTTGAGTTTGGGTTAACTCGTAGTGAAATTGATCATTATATTTTTTATCTCTCTTAGTCTGGCTGCCACATTCTTCTAGTGGTATATGTTGATGATATAGTACTTACAGGGGATGATAATGTTGGTATCACTGAATTGAAGGTACATTTGCACCAACAGTTTCAGACTAAGGATTTGAGTTCCTTGAAATATTTTTTGGGTATTGAGGTACCTCGGTCAAAGCAAGACATCTATATTTCTCAAAGAAAGTATGCCTTGGATATACTAAAGAAGACATGGTTGCTTGGATGTAAGCCAACAGATACCTCTATGGATCCGAATATTAGACTGTTACTAGGCTATGGATACCTCTATGGATCCGAATAGGGGGAGCCTTTTTCTGATCTTGGGCGCTATTGTCGACTAGTTGGGAAACTTAGGGGTTGTTCTCTTTGTGTTTCAGTTTTCAATTTTGAGTTTTGAATTCATTTTCAGTTTTGTGTTTTTGAGATTGCTAAAAACACTTTTTTTTTGTCTATAGCATTTTTTATGTTTTGAAAATTTTGAGTGTGTTTGTGATGAAAACAACTAAAATAACTTTTTGTTGTTTTTGGTTTTCTTTACAAAATTTTTATTTGTTTTTGAAAATATGAAAGTAAACACGTTTTCATTGTTTTGGAAAACTGAAAACTGAAAATGGCTTGAAAACAACAAAGAAAACAAGGCCTTAATTACCTCACAGTCACATGCTGATATTTCATTTGCTGTAAGTGTGGTAAGTCAGTTTTTGGATTCACCTTGTGACAGTCACTAAGATGTAGTGATTCGTATTCTTCGGTATATTAAGGCTGCCCCTGGTCAGGATGTATTGTATCAGAATCATGGACACAGTCACATTGTGGGATATACGGATGTCAATTGGGCATGATCACCCAGTGACAAGTAATCCATATCTGGATACTATGTATTTGTGGGTGGAAACCTAGTCTCTTGGAAAAGTAAGAAACAAAGTGTTGTCGCCAGGTCCAGTGTAGAAGCTGAATATATGACAATGGCTGTAACGTGTGAACTAATGTGGTTGAAACAATCATAGATGTTAAAGGCGTGCCTAGGCGCAAGGCGTTAGTTTGGCGCCTTGATTGGGTCGAGGCAAGGCGTTTTTCGGGAGGCATGCGCCTTGCATGGCGAGGCGCTGGGGCGTGAAGCGTGCCTCATGAAACTAGCTATCAAGCAGCCCTTGCCCATCGTAATCAGTTGCCACTCTCAGTTCCAGCCTCCCCTCTTCTCGGTTCCAACCTGTTCTCGTGAGTGTTTTACTTGTTTTATTTGATTAGAATTAGAATTAAAACAAACTCGATCACAATTGGGTTCAACTTCGGCTTCGACTTCAGAGTGGCGAGTAACTTCGGAGATTGAAGAGGAGGAGGAAGGTGAGAAAGAGACTGAAGATGATGAAGACTTGGAAGAGGGATAAGAATTGGGAGAGGAAGAAGAAGATGAAGGCGTGATTGAAGGGGATGATGAAGATATTGACTTTGATGTTGATGATCTTTTTGATGATGATTGATTAAAACTTTTGTCGTGATAGAAATGAGAAGCAAACAAATAGATAAAAGACAAACAAACACCAGATTTACGTGGTTCAATCATAATGTGTGATCTACGTTCACAGAGAGAGGCAAACAATTTCATTATGAAGAAAACAAATCAATACATTCTCTTGATTTCTCTCAAACCCATGAACCCTGATTACACCCTTAATCCCTTTTCACCTCACCCCCTTAATCACACGAATGAGAATATATATATATATATATATCTCTCTGGAAGCTCTCATGAAAAATCCACATTTGGGTCTTGTCCCAAATTATTTGGGTCGGGTCAAATAACGGGCTTCATTTTGGAAATCAAGACATACTTCAACAACTTCTTTATTGATTGTGGACTTGTAGTGTTTATGTGTTTGTTTAGAATTTTGCATGATGATTGGTACTTGTTTGATTTTGAGACTTTGAGTTTGAACTTTGATGATGTTTTTAGTTTAGAATTTGCGTGATGAATAAATCAACTTTGATGTTGTTAGTTTAGAATTTGAAGATAATGAATCATGAATGATATGCATGTGTTATTATTAATAATTTGATAGTTGTTTATGATTTTACAAAATTTTGAGTTTTTTTTTTTCTAAAAGATGCGCTTCGCTCTGCAAAGGCGAGCCTTGCCTCGTGCGCTTGCACCTCAGGCTTAAGGATCCTTTGCGCCTATCGCCTTTCAGAACTATGGAAACAATTAATTGAGGAGTTAGGAGTTGCGCATGTCAAGTCTATGCAATTAATCTGTGACAATCAGGCTGCTATGCATATTGCTTCTAATCTTGTGTTTGCTGAGAGAACCAAGTATATTGAAATTGATTGCCACTTTGTTAAATAAATGTGCTCTCTAGGGATGTAGTTACAACATATGTGGGTTCCAACTATCAGATGGCTGATTTGCTTACTAAGTCACTTAGAGGTTCTCGTGTGAATTACATTTGTACCAAGCTGAGCATGATTAATATATATGCTCCAACATGAGTGGGAGTGTTAAATAAGATAAGTAAGGGGTATTAGTATAATTAGTTTAAAATATTTGTATATATATTCTCTTATATTATTCATTTTTGATAAAATACACATTATTTTATTCACAAACACAAAATCATAAAATCATTATTCCCAAGTAACCAACACTATAATACTTAACTAAATGTTATAAAAAATAAATAAATAAAATATTTTCATAATAGCATACAGCACATTAAAACAAACTTGTTTAAACAGATGAAATGAAAACAGAATTTAAACATACTTCAAGTAAATGAATTGTAAAAAGTTGAGAACTTAATTAAAAAACAGAATTTAAATAAAAAATAGAGAAAAGAGTAAAACATATTTTAATTGTTGGATGAGAATGAGGTTCCAAGTGGAAGGAGAAGTTTAAGTTAAAAAGGAGTGTGGAAGCTTTGCAACACTTGGCGAAGAGATTAAATCAGATTATTTTAAGTTGTTTAAATTATATTTCAGTTTTAGATAATTGTTGTAAATTTGTATTTTATATCTGTTTTATCTTATAAACTTTAGGAGATAGTTGTTCCTAGATTTTAGGAGTAGATTACTCAATTCCTTTCCTACTTTATAGGAAAGAGATTTAATTTGTAACTTGTATATATTTTCAAAGCCCTCTCAATATCAATCTAAGCAAGCATTCTCAATTTCCTAAGGCTTGTTTCATGGTATCAGAGCACAGGTTCGATCAGAAGCGACATTGACTTCTTTCAGTTTCGATCATGGCTGAAACAAACCCAAATCCAACCTTAATTGAAGCCTCAACCACTAGTTCTCCAAGAACCTTTCTCCCACTTCTATCTTCATCAAATCTCACTACAACACCTATTGATAACCACCCTCTACAAATTACTTAGCATAAGCTAAATAGGAGTAATTTTAGAGAGTGGTCTCAATCGGTAATGTTAGTGATCAAGGGCAAGGGCAAATCCGGTTATCTAACTGGATCTATCCTCACTCCACCATTCACGACAGCCACCTATGGCCTTTGGGAGGCAGAGGATTCAACTATCATGGCTTGGTTGATCAACTCTATGGAGCCTAAAATTGGGAGAACATACCTAATCTACAAAACAACAAAAGAGATTTGGGAATCAGTCCAAGAGATGTACTCGGACTTGGAGAATTCCTCTCAATGCTTTGAAATCCGATTTGGCATTAGGACAACCAAACAAGGTATGAGCAGTGTTACAGAATATTTTAATGTTTTGGTGGAATTGTGGCATGAAATGGATATGTTTTATACCATTAGTTGGGAATCTCTAGCTGATAACAACAGATACAATAAGATGATAGAAAATGATCGAATTTTTGACTTCCTACATGGCCTTAATCCCTACTTGGATGAAGTTCGAGGGAGAATCTTGGGCACAAAGCCCTTACCATCTCTTAAGGAAGTATTTGTGGATGTAAGAAGGGAGGAAAATAGGCATAAGGTGATGCTTTAGCACCAAACCGACCTTGTTTTGTCACACCAAAATTCGGCCCTTACCTCTATTAAATAGGGAGAACTTCTTCCCAAGACTCGAGGCAAGGAGAAAATATAGTGTGACCATTGCAAGAAACTCTATCACACTAAGGAGACCTGCTTGAAGATCTATGGCAAACTAGCAAATTGGAAGCCACGACCCAAGAAGGAGAGCCCCGGATCTGCATATAATGCTAAACCTAGTTTGAACCTATTCGAAGATCAAATACAAGCCTTGTACAAGCTCCTCAATCAAGGTACAACCCAATCAAGTTATAATAATCCACAGTCCACTGCATCAGTAGCCTTGCAGGGTGGGTAATTCCCAGCACTACTCCTTAGCTTCTAAAAGGTTTTCTAAGAACATGTGGGTAGTTGATACTGGTGCATCAGATCATATGACAAATTCTACACGTTCTATGATTGATTATACCATATGTAACTCCTCTCTCAATATATCTATGGCTGATGGAACCACCTCACCTGTTTTGGGAATGGGAACAGATCAAGCCTTGGGGAGGGTGATTGACAATGCTAAGGTGTTGAATGACCTTTATTGTCTTGCAGGAGATTTCCCCAATTCTTCTTCAAATAAAGTTGTCCTAAGCGTGACCACGAATGCCAAAGCCTTGTTATGGTATAAACGCTTAGGACATCCTAGCTTCCTTTATCTAAAATCTTTGTATCTCGATATTTTCAGCAATAAAGAGTAGATTCTTTCATGTGAACAATGCACTCTTGCTAAATAGCATAGATCGCATCATCCTATTCAATTGTATAAGTCTTCTAAAACTTTCCATTTGATCCATAGTGATATTTGGGGTCCCTCTAAATGCCCTAATATCATTGATTCTAGATGGTTTATTACCTTCATCGATGATCATTCTAGGGCTTATTAAGTGTATTTAATGGGGGAAAAATTAGAAGCTAGTAACATATTCAAAAGATTTCATAAGTTTATTATGAATATGTTCCAAACTTTTATTAAAATCCTTTGAACCGACAATGACTGAGAGTATTTTTCACATGATTTCACAAACTACTTGGCCGAGCACGGTATCTTTCACCAAAGCTCTTGTCCATATACATCCCAACAAAATAGGGTAGCTGAAAGAAAAAATCGACATCTCCTAGAGGTGGCTAGAGTTATGATGTTTACCACTAATGTCCCTCACTCCTATTGGGGAGAAGTTGTCCTCACAGCTACTTATTTAATCAACCGTCTACCCTCCAAAACTTTGCAATTCCAAACCCCCCTTGGCATCCTTTGCACTATGTATCCGAATGCCTCTTAACATTTTTTCCATTAATCCTATCCTACAGTATGTTCTCAAGGGGGAGCATCCTCAACACCTTGTGATAACACACTGGTAGAACTGGTTGCTTTCCCTATTGAGCCTGCACATTCTGTTCCCCCTTTCATTTTTCATACCTCTGAATCTCCTCATCATTCTGGGCATGAGAAAACAGGTTCTAGCCGTAAAGGTGGTCCTCATTAGCCTCCCCCACATACAATAGCTGATAACTCTATTTTTTTTACTCTAGAAGACCTAAAGACCAGCCAGAACCAAAGCAAGACCAACCATTACTCTCAGATGCTGGTCCATCAGAAGAGAATATGGTTGTTTCTGAGGGGACTGCTACATTTAGAAACAACACTGACATCAATGCTAGAGAGGAAGATGGTTTGGATTGGGCTGTTCCTATAGCTTTGAGAAAAGCAGTAAGGTCATGTGTCAAATATCCTATGTCTAACCATTTAACATATGCCAAATTGTCTCCACAGTTCACGGGATTTGTGGCCAAAATTGACAACACTGAAGTTCCTAACAATATTCAGAATGCTATGAGTGATCCTAAGTGGAGAGTGGTTTTGATGGAAGAAATGGCTGCCTAGTGGGAAACAAGACTTGGGAGATTGTTCCACTGCCTCCAAACAAGAAATTGGTTGGATGTAGGTGGGTATTTACAATAAATAAAACATAATGTAAATGGGAGTATTGAGAGATACAAGGCTAGATTGGTTGCCCAAGGCTTCATTCAAACCTATGAGATTGATTATGAGGAGATATTTGCACTAATTGCTAAGCTAAATTCTATCCGAGTGTTATTATCTATTGCTGTGAATTTAGATTGGCCCCTCGTCTAATTCGACATTAAGAATGCTTTCCTTAATGGCGATTTAGATGAGAAAATCTATATGAAGGTTCCCCTCGGTTTTGAGCATGCGGTTGATAATGGAAGTGTGTGCAAGTTAAAGAAGTCCCTTTATGGATTAAAACAGTCACTGAGGGCCTGGTTCCATAAATTTAACATGACTCTCAATCGATTATGGTATAAACAAGGGCAATCTGATCACACCTTATTTATTAAACCCACTGAAAATAAAAAAAAATGGCTATTTTGATTGTTTATGTTAATGATATTATTCTGACAGGTGATGATTTGTAGGAAATTGATAACCTAAAGAAGCAATTGAAGGCTAAGTTTGAAGTAAAAGACCTAGGAACCATGGGATATTTCCTAGGCATGGAGGTGGCCCGAAGCAAAGAAGGCCTATTCATCTCACAACGAAAATATACCCTAGATTTGCTAAAGGATACAGGAATAATGGCTTGCAGACCAGCTGGAACTCCCTTGGAATAGAGCAAGAAAGTAGAAGAAAATGGTAATGATGCTCTAGTGGTAAAAGAGAGGTATCAAATGTTAGTAGGAAGATTGATTTATTTGTTACTAACAAGGCTAGATATAGCCTATTTAGTAAGTGTAATTAGTCAATATATGCATTCTCCTACTCAAAGACACATGAGGGATGTTCATCATGTTCTAAGATACCTAAAGGGGACACTGGGGAAGGGATTAATGTTTAAGAAAACTAAAAATATGGGAATTGAAGGCTATGTGGATGCTGATTGAGCCGGTTCTAGAGAAGACGGCCGATCAACTTCAGGGTATTGTACCAAGGTTTGGGGAAATGTAGTTACATGAAGAAGCAAGAAGCAATCGGTACTTTGCTCGCAATAGTGCTGAAGTAGAGTTCCGTGCAATTGCTCATGGGATATGTGAGGTGATTTGGTTGGAAAGGCTAATGGAAGACTTGGGGATACCTTTATCTCAACAAATAAAGGTATTTAGTGATAGCAAATCAGTTATTAGTATTGTTAAAAATCTGATGCAACATGATTGAATGAAGTATGTGAGAATAGAGAATAGATCGAAGTTTTATAAAGAGAAAGATTGAAGAAGGAGGGATAAGTATGTCCTACATACCTTCCACTAATCAAGTAGCTGATGTTTTAACAAAAGTGGTTGCAAGACCATGTTTTGAGTCCCTAATTAACAAGTTGGGAATGACTTCTATCTGTTCATCAGGTTGAGGGGGAGTGTTGGACAAGAATGAGGTTCCAAGTGGAAGGAGAAGTCTAAGTTAAAAAGGAGTGTGGAAGCTTTGCAACACTCAGTGAAGAGATTAAATCAGATTATCTTAAGTTGTTTAAATTATGTTTCAGTTGTAAATAATTATTGTAAGTTTGTATTTTATATCTGTTTTATCTCCTAAATTTTAGGAGAGAGTTGTTTCTAGATTTTAGGAGTATACTACTCTAATCCTTTCCTACTTTATAGGAAAGACGTTAAGTTGTAACCTGTATATATTTTCAAAACCCTCTCAATATCAATCTAAGCAAGCATTCTCGATTTCCTAAGGCTTGTTTCATAAACAAATGAAATATAAAATCGAATTTAAACAAGTTTGTTTTAAAAAAATTAACATACATTCATTAAAAAAACAAAGCTCAAAAATCTGCACTGTGGAATGCAAAACAACAAGCTGTAAGAGAGAAACAAGAGAAATAAATTGTTACAACAAGAAAGTAGCAAAACATGTTACCCGAAGAAAGTAACACCCCTGAGACCAAAAATGGCCACGAGAGTGTGTGCTTGCCTCTGGCAACACTATTGGTGAAAACAGGTTGCTGGAAGTAGGCATATCTCATTCATCAGCACATGAGCCTCACACACTGAAGGCTGCCGGTGGGTAATAGCTCCAGTTGACCTCCGACTACCACCAGCAGGCTCGCCTCCCACTTATCCATGTGAATATGCTGTCATATCGATAATAAACACATCTCCAGTAACAAGTAAAGCAAAAGACTTCTGGAATATATAAGGAAAAAAAAAACTCTAGTTTGCCAAGAATGAAGCACCTATGAGTTGAATGGCCATTAGATAGTGGAATTTCCATGGATGATGCTGTCATGACCCAAGGAACAATAAAAGAACATCATGGTAAAATGGTTGCAATAGTTTGTCATGAGACTAGGGAGACGTATAATTTGCGGCCTAGTTTTGTATCGGCTTGGATATTACTTGTATTACCTTAGTATTTCATTCTCTTGTTTGTATTTCCTTTCCAGTTAGTTAGTTTGTTATGGTAGAATTTGCTAGGTGTCAATGTGCTAGAATAGGACAAATCAGTTAGTTAAAGTGGGTGTGATATGCTGTGGTAGCACCCACGGTTTAAGCTATATAAGCTTGATCCTTCTTTTGTAAAAGGTATGCTGAAAATGAATTGGATACTTTATTCTCTCTAATATTTCTCCCCCCCCCCCCCTCTCTCTCTCTCTCGGTGATCTCCTCCCTTATCTTCTTGCTGATGTCTCCCTCCCAACTGATCTCTTCCCCAAATTCTTCTCTTATCATTCTCGATCTTCCTTCCATACCCTAGCTCATCTCCAAGGTTCATGACAAATGGTATCAGAGTTAACGATTCTCGGTTGTGATTTCGTCAAATCCTATTAATATTCAATGAGTAGAGTTCGGCGAATTCCAGTGGTTCTGGAGTGATTGGAAGGTGAGTACGGAGGTGGTTGATCCATTATGTTAGGTGGTTTTGATCAGCAATTCAGTTGTAGATTAGAGACACTACTGCCCGAGTTTTGAAAACGAAGACGTCCATTGAATCTCAGAATTGATTCCAATGCACGAGGAGGTGAATGTCGGCTCGGATCTGAAGGAGGAGTGACTTTGGCTAAGACTCTAGCGGTTGAGTCAAAGGAATTGATTGGAAGTATTGCCGATTTTGGGAGGCGAAGTCAGTAGTGACGCTCGGTTATGAAACTTAAGAGTGTTGCCGACTTTTGGAGGCGACTTTGAAGGACGGTATCTGGCTAGTGATTTTCATATCCAATTGTGATAGAGGAGGTGACCAGAGGTTGACACGAACAGCTAAGAGGTCGTGACTGGTGCAGGAGTTCCAAGCGATTGCGGTTATGTAGCGAGGTTCTGGCGATCGCAGTTTGGTCGGGTAGGCGATCTTGGTCTTGTATCTTAGCGACGGTCCTCAACCTCCTTCCATAGTAATCTATCCTCAATTCTAGAAAAATCCATGGGTGCAACACAATCACTCAAGGAAGGTGTCGCGACCATTACCAAACGCGACCAGTGAGTAGGCAATTCTCGGCTTGAAATCCGAAGTGATCGCTATTTTGCAGTGGGTGTCACGATTTGGCCTACCAGTGAGTCTGGTGATTTTGGAATTGGAAGTGATCGCAAATTGGAGTGGGCGTGGTGTTGTGGTCGTACCCATTGCGAGCAGAGATTAATGACAGAAACAGATGAAGGATTTGGTGTGTGGTCGTATCAATTGTTGTCATCAGCTGAGGCAGCCTTTCGGGGAATCGCACAATTTGGGCGGACGAGGTGGGCCTCTCATTGATCGGAATTATAGACCGGTCGAGTTGGGCAGGACTCAATTACGAAGGAGGGTTAATTAGGAGTGGAGACATGGGTCAGTCGATTCCAAGCCATGGGAGATTGAGCATGGGCTGATAGCTAAGGCTAAACGTGGAAGGTAAGGCAGATTCGAGCCTAGCCGATTCCAGTGGTGAAGCCGGCAGTCAGTGTTTGAATTTTTGCAGGTGTAACAGGAGGTGACTTGATTGTGAAATCTGGTAATCTTGCGAATTGAAAGTGCGAAGTAGATTCCAATGAATTCCTGCACTTCTGACATATCCGAGTTGAAGGTCGGGGCAATCAATTTTAGTGATTAGAAGTCCAACGACTAATAGCAACGAATCAGTTAAGAGAGGTATGTATAGAACCCCTACCCTTAGTCTTCCAAGTGTCATGCCTGTGAGATGTCGACCATGGGGAGCAGGGTACACATGAAACAAATGGGGTCTCAATTGCAGCCGAAGGATGTTGCATTTTTAGTGGGATGGCCTGCTCATGAAGCCTTGGAAAACAGTGCGCACATGAGACAATTAGAGCCTCAATGGCAGTAAAAGAAGGCTGCATTTTCAGCTGGAAATAAGAGGAATCATGCGCAATTTAGCCAGAAAAATCAGGCATGGGGAAAGTTGGATAATGAGTCCAACCAAGTTGATAAGGAAACAAGAAGTGTGATACATGATATGAGCAAGGATTTCAGCCATATGTTACATGAGCAACTGCAAGAGTTTGCAATGATACTAACTAAGAAGTATCATTCCAGCTTTCTGGTTGAATTCTTCGATGATTATCGTGAGAGTTTTAACAAAGAAGAATTCTTAAAAATGGAGTAGCTTGTCAAGCCCTTGGATTAGGGCTTGCAAAATCGGTAGAATAAGACGTAAGAAATGATAGAAAGAAGAGAACAACAGATAAGAGAGAGGATAGAATCAAGAAAGAAAGGGAACTCTTTATTAACTTCCAAGATACCCTCAAGTGTGCCGTAGGTCCCTGCTTTATAAGACCTCTAGCTAGCTCAACAACTCCAACTACCCAACGGTTTAACCGTTTACAGCTTGCTATTAGTTCCTTTATTTCCCCATTAACCCTACATTTTACAATATTACATATTCCTCCCCTAGGGTCATGACAATCCCCACCCCTTCAAACCATTCTTGTCCCAAGAATGCTAAAGAAGGTCGACAACTCGAGGAAACTGCTTCAGTAGATCTGGGAGATACTCCCACGTGGTGTTGTTCGACGGTAAATGAGACCACTGCACCCTCACTTGAACTAAGGGTAGCTGCCCTTGGTATTGTACCCTTTTTTCCAGCACTGCTCGAGGTACAATTATCACTCCTTCCTTTTTTGCAGCAGATGGTAGGTCCTGTCCAGCAGACACAACTACTCCTCTTGCTTTTTTTTAGCAAGGATATATGAAATACAGGATGTTGATTCACTCCCTCCGGTAGCTGCAATCTATATGCCACTGGATCCACCTTAGCCTCAATTAGATATGGTCCAAAATATTTTGGACTCAGTTTAGAGACCGGTAGGTTTGTATAGGGTTGTTGTAAAAACCTCCTTACCTTGAGGTAGACCCGATCTCCTACCTCAAAAGTCCTCTCACTGCATCGTTTGTCTGCTGCCTGTTTCATTCTATTGCGGGCAGTACCTAGCTCCCTTTTTAGGACCCTTAACAGCTGCTGTCTTTGTTGGAAGTATTGCTCTACATCAGCCATAGTAGGTTGTGATTCTGACAGTGCATGCAATAATGGGGGTTGATATCCACACATAGCTTCGAAGGGACTTCTTTTGATAGCATTGTGATAAGTGGAATTATACCACCATTGTGCTAATGGTAGCCACTTATTCCAACTCTTGGGGTGGATGAAGCACATATACCTCAGATACGCCTCTAAACATTGGTTCACTCGTTCCGTTTGGTCATCTGTTTGAGGATGGTAGGCTGTTGACATACATAATCCCACTCCCAGCTTCTTGAATAACTCCTGCCAAAATGAACTTGTAAAAACCTTATCTCTATCCGATATAATAGTTTTAGGGATCCCATGGAAGCTGGCCACCCTGTCCAAAAATGTTCTGGCCACCTCTCGGGCCGTAAATGGATGAGATAAACTGAGGAAGTGCCCAAACTTAGTAAATCGATCGACTATCACCATAACAACATCCTTGCCTTCTAATTTAGGGAGTCCTTCTATAAAATCCATCGAAATGTTGTCCCATGTTTGTTGTGGTATGGCCAGAGGTTGTAGTAGACTGGGATAGGACATCTATTTGTGTTTACATTGCTGGCATACTGTACATGCCATCACAAACTTCACTACTTCCGTTTCGGCCAAAAGAAGAGTTACTTTACTTTTTGATAGGTGGCACGAATTCCTGAACACCTATTGGGGAGCAGTGTAGGGTTTTAAGAATCTTATCTTTCAAGGTAGTGCCGTCTCCTACCACCAATCGTCCTTTGTACCTCATCAATCCATTCGCCAATGTATAATTCGGGACTGTAGTAGGATTGACTACCAGCTATGCCATTATTTCCTTGAGCCACTCCATTTTTTCATAGCTTTCTGGCAACTCTATCATCCACTTCGGCACCACAGCTACGATAGATTGGTAAACTGCATTCTCATCTCGTCTAGAAAGGGCATCATCCACTATATTCTCTTTACCCCTTCTGTACTGAATAGTAAAATCCAAGCCCATGAGTTTTGAAACTCCCTTTCGCTGGAGATGCGTGTGCAGCTTTTGTTGTGCTAAAAATTGCAAGCTTTCATGGTCCGTTTTGATCACAAACGGACTGCCTTCTAAGTAATGGTGCCACTTATCAATGGCTTTTAACACCGCCAAAAGTTATTTGTTATAAACACTTAAGCCTAAGTGTTTTTGAGAAAGGGCTTGACTTATAAAAGTCAATGATCGCCCTTGCTGTACCAAGATAGCCCCAATTCCCGAGTTACATGCATCAGTCTCCATTGTGAATGGCTTGGAAAAATCTGGCAAGGCAAGGACCGGGGCCATAGACATGGCCTTCTTGAGGGAAATGAAGGCTGCTTCGGCCTTCGGATTCCACTGAAAGCCATCTTTCTTGAGCAGCTTAGTGAGTGGTTTGTTGATCATTCCGTAGTGTTGCACAAATTTCCTGTAATACCTCGTCAAGCCCCAAAATCCTCTCAACTCCTTTATTGTTTTAGGTCTAGGCCACTCGCACATAGCTTCCACTTTCTTTGGATCTGTTCCCACCCCTTTACTGTAGATAATATGGCCCAAATACTCAATTTCCTTAGCAACAAAAGTACATTTAGAAAGCTTAACAAACAATTGGTGAGATTTAAGGATCTCAAATACGATTCGAAGGGTGATAGGTTCTGGTTAAGGTCAGAACTATAGATGAGAATGTCGTCAAAGGAAAATCTGATTCATCAATGCTTGGAAGGTGGCAGGGGCGTTGGTTAAGCCAAATGGCATAACAGTGAATTCGTAGAGGCCTTGGTGAGTTCTAAAAGCTGTTTTAGGTATGTCGGATGGTGCCATTCAAATTTGGTGGTACCTAGATCTAAGGTCCAGTTTAGAGAATATTTTTGCACCAAACAACTCATCCAATAAGTCATCAATCAAAGGTATGGGAAACTTGTTCTTGATGGTACTAGAATTGAGTTGTCTATAGTCTATGCAAAACCTCCAAGCTCCATATTTTTTCTTGACAAGGAGAACTGGAGAGGCATAGGAACTTTGGCTTGGCTGGATGATGGCGGAGTCTAACGTGCTTTGGACTTGTTTCTCAATTTCTGTTTTTTGGATGGGGGGATACCTATATGGCTGGATGTTAATAGGGACAGAATTAGGTTTGAGGTGGATTGCATGGTCCAAGGATCTTTGGGGAGGCAAGGAATTGGGTTCCGCAAATAGATCCTTAAACTCTACCAGAATTGAATGTAAGCTGTCTAAATTTTGTACCTTCTTTGCGACTTGTATCTCCAGTGAGTCTATAGGTGGTGCTCCTTCTTTGGACTGATTTTCATCTTCCGATTTTACAGCTCTTATGGAATAGAACTGTGCTATTTGCCCCCATTTCTTCCCCATCATCTTCTGCAACTTTTTCCCGTCAATAAGCTTGCATTCTCCTTGCTCTAGGCTGCCCATTAAGGTCAACTTCTTCCCTTCAACTTCTACCGTGACTTCCAATTTATTGAAGTCAAATGTAAGGGGACTCACTGTCCTCATCCAGTCCATACCAAGAACAATGTCACACCCACCCAATTCTAGAATTCTGAGATCTACCACAAATTCTTGTCCTTGCATAATCCATGTGAATCCCACACACTTGTAGTGACTGAACATTCGACTGCCATTAGCTATAGTAACTGACAAAGGAGTCGTGGCTGTCAAATGCCATTTTAGGTCTGTAGCAGTTGATTTGCTAAGGAACTTGGCCCTTAACTTTGATTATTTGTCCCATCGAGCTGCCTTTTAACGCATGAAAGGAGATTTCTCCTCCTTCCCTTTGCATTTCTTCCTCATCCTCTTGCAATGCTTCTCCCTCTGCCACTTCTTGTTCTTCTTCTTCTTCTTCCCTTTCTTCTTCCTCGCTCATGCCTTCTATCTTCATCAATTGTCTTTTGCACTGGTGACCCGACCCATATTTGTTGCCACATTTGAAGCACAACCCCAGTTGTCTCCTTTGTTCCATCAAACTGCCTTTCCCTCCATTGTTGTTTACTATTGGTTTGGCCATTGCTTGATTAGGCCATGTTATTAATGGTCTAGAACTTCCTACCCCATATTGTTCGGCCAATATACTGGGCTTATAAGGAACTTTTTTCGCCGCCTAACCCACTGTTGTTGGAGTCATCATCTTTACCATGGGTCGTAGCTCCTCCTTCAATCCACTCACGAAAATTGATACTACATACTGATCGGTAAGTGCAGGTTGAATCATACATACCAAGGATCTTAGTTCTTCAAAACAGGCAAGGTACTCTATTACAGTACCTTTTTTCTTCAATTTACTAAATTCTTCAATCACATCCGTCATCTTCTTCTCTCCGAAACGTTCGCATAGGCCATCTGCGAAAGTTCTCCACCCCCCTTGCAGCCCTCCATCTTGGACCCACCCTTGGTACCAAGAATCTGCTACTTCGTTCAAGTATGCTGCCACCAGAGTTACGTTCTGATTTTCCATCATTTGGTAGAGCTGGAAGAATCGTTCGCACCGCCTTAGCCACCATCTTGGACTCTTTCCCTCGAACAGTGGTATTTCCAATCTTGGGGTAGGTGCATGGTTGTGTGACATCGGTTGCCCGGCTCTTCCCGTGTTTTCTCGAAGTAATTGCTACTCCGCCTCTTCCATGGCTCCTTCCGCGCTCGACCGATCGCCGTGATGCGGCAATATTGTTGCTAATCTTTGCCTTAGCGGAAATTCCGGTGATAGTCGGAATTAGGGCAGAGAGGCTAGCATATTTAACATACTATTAATTTTCTGCCCTTGTTGTTCCACTGTTTCTTGACACTTTTGAATCGATTCTTGGCATCTTTCCACCGTTTCTTGTTGCTTTTCCGCGGTCGCTTGCATGAGCTCTTTCCATTCCACCAATTCTTCCCTCGTTTGGCGCAGTACATCCTGGGTGTTATTCATGCCAAATTCCATAGTTTCCAGTTAGACCTCCAATTGTCTCAGACGCGTTCCTTTTGCCATTGCTTCGCGATCTTCACCTGCGTTGGTTTACGCTTGTTTCTTCTGCTACTGCAGCTATTACCCCACCGCCGGATCGACGTCTCTGATACCACTTTGTCAAGCCCTTGGATTAGGGCTTGCAAAATCGGTAGAATAAGACGTAAGAAATGATAGAAAGAAGAGAACAATAGATAAGAGAGAGGATAGAATCAAGAAAGAGATGGAACTGTTTATTAACTTCCAAGATACCCTCAAGTTTGCCGTAGGTCCCTGATTTATAAGACCTATAGCTAGCTCAACAACTCCAACTACCCAACGGTTTAACCGTTTACAGCTTGCTATTAGTTCCTTTATGTCCCTATTAACCCTACATTTTACAATATTACATATTCCTCTCCTAGGGTCGTGACACAACCGGAGGAGAAGTGCAACATCAGAGATGATATTAAAGGTGAATGGCATTATCCGAAGGGAATTTGTAATGAACAGATTGATAGGATAGCAAAGGCAAAAAGAGAATTAAAGGAATACACCGATTCCTTTGGGAAAGAAGTTCTTGATGGTGATGTTTTGGGGATTCTGCAACAAGATTAGTCCAACTTTAAGGAAGAAGGAGAGGTGGAAGAAGAGAGTGAGGAAAAGGAATCGGAGGATGGCACTCAATCAGTTGGCAGCCCTCTCAAGCACTCTTACTAGTGCTGAGACACTTGATATTTTTGATCTCTGGAAGCAGCAGAAGGAGGAGCCAGAAAAGCCTCGTTACCAAATACATGAGGAGATTGGGATTGGCCACACTTTACAAGAACAAGAAGCTGATGATTCCGGTGATGCATAGTCTAATCTAGTTGTAAATCATGTTAGGGAAAAAGGTTGAGTTGGAGGCCGGGCTTTAATGGTTGAGAAATCGTTGGCTGGAATTGAAGTGGCAGCAACTCTTAATGTTAATGTTCACAAATAGCCTTGGTATGAGTATTCAAGGCAAGTCTACAATCCTCCATTGCTGCATTTCGAGGCTGTTGATGATATTTTTGCAGTAGAGCATGGCTGTGGGTTGAATAGGGATACAATAACAGTAACTATGGTTGTAAATCTGGTCTCATTAATTGTATTTCTCCTTAATTGTATTGGATGGTAATTAAGTTTTCTCTAGGCCAATTTATACTTGGAATTGATCTTAGAAACCTAAGAACAAAGAAGAAGAGGCCTAGGGGGAGAAAGAGGGAATGAGGAATGAAACAGATAGAGAAGGCTGGAATTGGGTGAAGAGCAATGGCTACTTGTTGCAAGTTCTTGGGGGACAAGAACTCTCTCAAAGATTGGGGAATTGTCATGACCCAAGAAACAATAAAAGAGCATCATGGTAATATGGTTGCAATAGTTTGTCACAAGACTAGGGAGACGTATAATTTTGCGGCCAAGTTTTGTATCGGCTTGGATATTACTTGTATTGCCTTAGTATTTCATTCTCTTGTTTGTATTTTCTTTCCAACTAGTTAGTTTGTTATGGCAGAATCTGCCAGGTGTCCATGTGCTAGAATAAGACAAATCAGTTAGTTAGAGTGAGTGTAATATGCTGTGGCAGCACCCACGGTTCAAGCTATATAAGTTTGATCATTCTTTTGTAAAAGGTATGCTGAAAATGAATTGAATACTCTATTTTCTCTAATATTTCTCCCCCCCCCTCTCTCTCTCTCTCTCTCTCACAATGAACCCCTCCCTTATCTTCTTGCTGATTTCTCCCTCTCAACTGATCTCTTCCCCAAATTCTTCTCTTATCATTCTTGATCTTCCTTTCATACCCTAGCTCATCTCCAAGGTTCATGACAGATGAAGAGGACGATTCAAAGTTAAATCTCCTTTTTGGTTTTGAGTCTGTTGACATATCAGTTCTGTTTGATTAGGATAGCTAATGGAACATGCTAGTGCCACTATTTTTTGAGGTTTTGCTATAAGGCGCATAGGCTATGAGCCTAGGCAACTGCCTCTTAGATGGTACCTTACCTCAGCTATGAAGAGGTACACAAAGCTGTGCCTTTGACAACTATGCAGGAAAACTAGTGCTATAATGTCTTATGAAGTAATAGAAAACAGTCTGAGACATGGCATAATTGATCTCCCCCCCCCCCCCCCAATAGTTGTTAAATCGATATTCGAATCGAGAATTGAAATCCTTATTATATGAATCGTGAATTGAGAATCGAATCGAATCATAAGATTCGGTACACATTCTCAATTTCAACTATAAATAATATATATCCATAAAAAATAAATAACGTGTCCACCATGATCAATTTTTTTAAATATAAATAGATAAATAAACTTCTAAATATATTTGTTAAGTTTAAAATTATACCAAAAGGCAAAAGTATATTCATGTTGCCTTTAAATTCAAATTGCACCAAACCAAACCACTTTTAAAATAACAAGCTAGAAAAAAAAAAAAAACCCACGACTATAAGGTTATTAATAAACTCCATTGTCCATAATCTTCACTAGTTATCAATCATCTTCATCATTTTCATCATCTTCTTTGTTTTCAAAGATAGCCAAATCGAACGAATATTTGATTAAAATGCACATGCAGACGAAGTCGCACGAATTGGATGAATCAGGCGAATCATGCTATTCACGGTCCATTCGTCCACTTCATAGTTGATTCTAAGGGATTTTCGATTCACCCTATAAATTCGACTCGATTTCTATATGAATTGAGTCGAATCGTACGATTCAAATCGTGAATCGTAAGATTCTAACAACAGTCACCCCCCTCCCCTCTCCCCTTCAAAAAATACACACACACACACATATGGATTTGACCCAAGTTGTGAGATCATAGGGTGTGTGGGAAAGATTGTTTTCACGACTCGAATTCGTCACATGCCAATTTGGGGGGGGGGGGGGGGGGGGGGATGCTTATTGTTGCTACCTAGGCTTCCCTTATTATCATCTATTAGATAAAACAACATTTTTTTCCTCCAAAAATCACCTTAGAGGGAGTTTGTGACTCAAGCTGACATCGGTGGTTTACTGGAGAGATCTTTGATTTATTACCTAGTCTCATGACCCTAATAGTTATCTTCAGCTAGCGCTATTGGGTGAAGACCTATCTTGTTACAAGTGATACAAAAGCCAACCAAAGACCACTGTTGATTGGTGGAGGCCAAGAAAGTGTTTGGGACTAATTTGGGATAGATTGTGATATGAGATCTTTGACTTAGCAATGACATGAGGAATTGAATGAGGGAAGTTTGTAATAATTGTGATGACTCAATCCCACATTGGTAGGGATGACAATGGGACCTACCCTTTATGGGGCGGGTTTGGTCATAAAGTAGAAAACCTAAAATTAAAAGAAAAAAAGCCAAAGGAGATGTGGAGAAGGGAACTTTCTTCATTCGTGTTAATTGACTGGACATGGCAAGACTACATATATGCATACAAGGAGATTCCAAATCACATCCCCAACAGATTGTGATCTCCTAAGAATCATCAATCAATTGGAAAAGGAAACAAATAAAATCAAAGAAGCTGTAAATCCTCCTAGCTGTAATCCTAACTGTACATAGCCTAAAATAGAGAAGATTTTGAGACTTAAATGCTGAGATACTTGATCATCTACAGTAGACAAAGCCCTGAAGAGGCTTTTGTTTCATTATTGTACGTATATGTTGTTTTTTAACATTATAAAGGGCTTAGGGCCCATTCAGTTTGCTGGAATGGAAGTAGAGGGAAAGGAAATGAGAATGGGAATGGGAATTGGAGTGGAGTGGAGTGATCATTTCGTTATATTGTTATGTTTGGTACATCCGGTAATAGAATGACTAGTTTATTTCATTGTTATGCTTGGAATCCTAGACTCTAATGGAATGGAATGAAAAAAAATAACTCTATAACAAAAATGCACTTATAATAAAAAATAATAAAATATTATTTTTATTTTTTAGGGTGCTAATAATATATTTTTTTGGGTGTTACTAAAATATTATTTTTATTTTTTTGGTTGTTAGTAAAATATTATATTTATTTTTGGGTGCTTATAGAATATTATTTTTATATTTTTAGGTGTTAATAACGTAGTATTTTTATTTTTGGGTGTTAATAAGATATTATTTTTATTTTTGGTTGTAAATAAAATGTTATTTTTGTTATTGGGTGTTAGTAAAATATCATTTTTAATTTTTGGGTGTTAATATTTTTTTTATTTTTTGGATATTTTTAAAATATTTAAAATTTTTGGTATTAATAAAATCTTGTTTTATTTTTTGGATATTTTTACTTTTTGAGTGTTAATGAAACATTATTTTTGGTTGTTAATAAAATATTATTTTTTGAGCGTTAATAAAATATTATTTATTTTTTTGTAAGGATATTTTGTAATTTTCAAAAAAAAATTGAGGACAGTAATTGTTATAATGGTTGATGGAATTGAATGAGGACTCTGTCAGATCCTTGGATCTGAGGTAGGGTTTTTTAGGTAAAATCTTAGAACAGAGATTTGGAGGGAGAATTAGAACAGAAAGTGAGAGAAAACAGAGAGGATTGAGGAAGTACAAAGGAGATTGAGAGAGAGATTAAGGAGAACCGAGAGAAAGAGGTAGAATTTGAGAAAGAATCTGAGAACAATTTGATTATCATTCATCAATGCTATTCTCTAACTAATTTAGTCTATTTATCGGCTCTGCTCTATCCTTATCCTTTCAGTTACAATACAACTGAAAGGTACAAACAACAACAGTAGCAAAGTAAAACTATAACGAAATGCATATAATATATAATTACTATTATATCCTTGGGGATGTGACAATTCCCCCCTCCTTAAGAGAGTTCTTGTCCTCAAGAAGAAGAACTTACACTGACTGGCCACTATTCTTCGTCTAATCCCTTCTTTCACTATCTGACTTCTTTCTTTCTCCTTCTAGGCCTATTCCTCTTCGCTGCTATGTTCCTTCTCTTTTGCTTTTCCTACAATTGTAAAATGTAGTCCTCAAAGATCTCCATGACAAAGCTCTCTTCTCCAATTGATCTGTAAGTTCCAGTAATTTCCTGAACCTTAATGCAGTAATTACGCCAGTGAGTTTTATCAAGAATTACTCCGGCAGCAACCTGCCCTTCCATCAACTTCTGAACCACATAATGGTTCTTCTGTTCAGTCCGCTTCAGTTGTTCCTTCTGCATCATCCTCTGCTCCAAATCACGAATATACTTCTAGAAATTTTCAAAGCAGTCCAATTTTTCCAGTCGTGAGCATCTTCCATCATCCTCTAACCAATCTTGAACTTTCCTACATTGGATATTCACTTTAATTAAGCCACAGGTGTCCAGAAATGATCTGAGCTTTAATCTATTCTGTCTATACTCCTCCTGAATTTCTCCTCCTTCTTTGTTGGAAGATCTACGAAGTGGCTTTTGAACAGAACTTCATGCTCTACAGGTCGCTTAATCCCCTTGAACCGTCCATCCTCCTCAAACCTAATGGTCGCTTTACTCCATCTTGTGGATGAAGTGAGTTCCTCACACACTTTCTGCATTTTCCAGAATTCCTCACAAGCCTCCAACTTCTTCCTTTTGTCCAGGTGCTCGTTGAATACCTACTTATGCTCACCAAAAGTTCTTAGAGCCCCATACCTCTGGTCATTGATGATCGCACTGACTGCTCCCAGGTCCAGTTGGATTCAACAGTTTCAGACTTTGACAGTGCTTTAGAAGCATCTGCTGCTTCCTGCTTGCTAACTTACACTAAAGGTTCATTTTCAACAATTTTCTCCTCCAATGGTGTAGCAGTGACCTTTCTGGCAACTGCCATTCCTTTCTTGTCATCTTGAATTTCCTGGCAGGTAATTCATCAAGTTCTTGCAGATCGAAGGTCTTAGGTAGGATTCCAGCTCCTGCTGGAATTGGTTCTGCAGTGGATCTTGAATAAAGATCCCCTGGTATACTGATCTGATACAGTTTGGCCATCATAATCTCGATTGCATCCAGCTTTTGGTTGATGTTAGCAAAACTTTTCTTGAATGTTTTCTCCAATGACTACACTTCGTTCCAATTTGTGCACAGCTTCTCTGGTTGCTCCCATTTCCTCAATGTACTTACTGAATCTGCCTCAGAAATCGCTTCTAGGAGTCGCCTAGATCTGAATCAGCCTCCTGCAATTCAATCGGCTCTGGATAAGCTACTAAGATTTGCCTGAATCTGCATCTGTAATGCTTTCAGAATTTGCCTGCAACCAGCTTCCAAAGACCGCCTTGCTCTACTCGGTTCTGTTCTGTCTTTGATTCCTTCAAAATCAGATCGGGAATCAACTGGCTTTGATACCAAATGTCAGATCCATAGATCTGAGCTAGGGTTTTTTAGGTAAAAACTGAGAACAGAGAGATTTGGAGGGAGAATTAGAACAGAAAGTGAGAGAAAACAGAGAGAATTGAGGAAGAACAAAGGAGATCGAGAGAGAGATTAAGGAGAATCGAGGGAAAGAGGGAAAATTTGAGAGAGAACAATCTGATTATCATTCATCAATGCTATTCTTTAACTAATCTAGCGTATTTATAGGCTGCTCTATCCTTTCAGTTGCATGCAACTGAAAGGTACAAACAACTACAGCAGCAAAGTAAAACTATAAAAAAATACATATAATATATAATTACTATTATATCCTTGGGGTTGTGACAGAATCCATCTATATTTGGAGGGAATGCCCATTCCCTAGGGAATATATTCCATTACAAAGTTGCAACCAAATGCACTTTTGCCTCATTCCCATTCCCATTCCCTCCACCCCCATTCCATCCAACCAAACAACACCTTATAATTGTGAGCGGACCTCCAAGGCTACATGGTAAGGTTTATGTATGTCTTCCATTTTGCCTGCATCTAACTAACAAAGGTCACATTGGGCCCCTAAGTTTAAGCAGCTCTTCTCTTTTTATTTATTATCTTTTTCTCCCCCCTCCTTGATGGCATCTGGTGCTCCTCTCTTTATTTTTCATTTAAAAAATTTTTGTTCAATTAATAACACATTCATGAATATGTACTCCATAAAGTTGGAGTTTTGTACATTTGGGTGCTTGTGAGATTTTTATGCATACTGTATGAAAGTTATTCTTGTAGTTCTTTGGTTGAGATTGAGATTCACAGGAGTACTGTTTTTAGGGTTTTTCCTTTGTGTTTTTGTGAAGTTTTGTCTGGGTTTCTCATGTGTGATTTCAGTAAATTGGGTCTTTGTTTTGCCCTAGTTTCTTGTACTCATAACTTGATGACACTCCAATGATTTGATTTGTGTGTGTAGCTTTCCATGTTGTAATCTGTTTAGTTTCTGAGAAAATGAGGAAAAAAAGGAGGACAAGACATCTCCATGTTATTAATCCTCAGTGGTCTCAAGAACCATAAAGATAGAAACATAAGTCAGCTATTTTGATTTTCTTTCTTTCTTGCTTAAACTATAGTTTTTTTTAGCTATTTTTTTAGTAGGTATAGGTACCAAATATCCATTAGGAAAGGGCATGGGTGGTTAAACAAAATATCCATCTGGGATGGGTCCCTTCTCCAAACCCTCTCTATTGCCATCCTTACACATTGATAGTCTACTAGAAAGGTATTGGGTATATTACTTGTTCCTATGAAAGTAAGAGTTATCTTCAACTCTTACTTTTGGGTAAACACTGGTGATATTACAAATGAAGTAACAAGCTTACTTCAAGACTAAGCAAGTTACCTTCCAAAATCAGGTTAGCCCACCTACTGCTTGCTCTTTGTGGAAATAGAATGAAGGAAATTGTGAGAAGTTAGAGGTGGAACTCCAACCTGAAAAGCTAGCTTAACAGGTGGAGGGATCCTCCTCCTTATATATAGCCCAGGTCTCCCTTGTGGAGGCGATGTGAGATTCTCAACACCCCCTCCCATGCCGAAGTTTCTCCAGTAACTGATACATGCCCAGGTGATCGGGCAGGGTACTGGTCCATGACTACGACAGCCAAGGGTTAGCTCTGATACCATGTGAGAAGTTAGAGGTAAAACTCCAACCTGAAAAGCTAGCTTTTCAGGTTGGAGTTCCACCTCTAACTTCTCACAGAAATAATGCTACTAGTTAAAACATTAGTCACAAAGAAAAGGAAAAGAAGAAAAAAAAAAAAAAAAAACCCATTTATGTAAAATGCATCTAAATCACCTTATATCACTGGGAGTAATTTAACAAAAAGAATGTAATACTATGCTCACGGTAGGTTTTAAGCCATTGGGTTCATCACATAAATGAGCTAGAATCGTTCTCCACAGAAAGAACCAAATACTATTATTGACATATTCATATATGTATATACTAGCCATGAAAGGATCACACTCCATTTGCCAATTTCCTCTTTGCCTTCTTTCCCTTTTTCTTCTCTTTTCTTTTGTCCAGGGCCTCTGAATTTTTCTTCCTATCTATGTCAACATAAAGGTTTGAAACAGTTCCTGAACAAACAGTGCTGGTTTTTTTTTTCCCTATCTTATGTATTTCTACGTTTAAGCATGTTTTTTTTCAAAATGAAACTAATTTGCAGGAAATAAATTATATTCAGGGTAAAATAGCATCTTAATTTGTGACATTGCTTCAATAAAAGGGAACAGGAACATCAAATTGGTGTTCTCCCTTTTTATAAAAGATTAATATGTACAGGCCTATATTGCTAAATTGACTTGTTTTTAGTGCTTGACTAAAAAGTGCTACATCAGTTGATTTCTGCATGTTCTGGAAATCAAAGAACATCTATCTGTATATGTACTCACTGAAGGTCCTCCTTCATATTTAGTCAGGGTGAGTGAGTTTGTTTTGAATTCTGTGTCCTCACTTTATTATTTTTGATGAGTTGCTGCTTTCATGTTTGGCTAGAGCTAAAGGTTTTGTGTACCAGGACAAAGAAGGTATCCCACCTGATCAGCAGAGATTGATTTTTGCTGGCAAACAGCTGGAAGATGGTCGCACTCTTGCAGATTACAATATCCAGAAAGAGTCAACACTTCATCTGGTCTTAAGGCTCAGAGGAGGAACTATGATCAAGGTGAAGACTCTTACTGGAAAAGAAATTGAAATTGATATTGAACCAACTGATACCATTGACAGGATCAAGGAAAGGGTTGAAGAGAAGGAAGGAATTCCTCCAGTACAACAAAGGTTTGTGTTGTCTGTTACACTTGGTGGACTAAAATGTCTATTTTGTGATTGCCATGTTTTGCATGGTTCAGAATCATGACACTGGTTATGATATATGCATCCTGTTCTGGATTTTGAATTTGTGGACTATTATTTTGTATGATTCTATAGATAATATTATTTAAGAAATTAGAGGGGAAGCTTCTACAAAATGGTTACACTTTTTCTCTTTTATCACGATCTTTGCTAGCTCTGGGAGGATTGAAAAGATGCGAATATGTTGTTGTTCCAGTGATTGGGCTATGCATTAGTGCCATCATAATCTGCATGCTACTACAGGATGATACCATTATGAATTCAATGCATTCTCTACTTTGTTAGGATTTGAGAGAGATTATTCTATGTTACATGGACTCTTACTTTTCAAGCATTGTGATAGGATACCAGATAGCAAATTCAACAGCAATCGATTATCAATGGTTTCCAATAATTTGCAGCAAGGAAAAATAAGAACAATAGGGCATTCGAGAGGCCCTTAACTCTCCCTAAGACTCAACACCAAAATCATCCCCCCTAATATTCTCCTAGCCTCTCTTATTTATAGTTTGTTATCCAGCGACACTCCCCTCCAACGGCCTCAGCTATCAGTCATGCTCCCTTGGCTGCTCTTCCCCTTTTTGCCCTTCAACTGTTTTTGTCACTTTCCCCCTCTCCCAATATCCTATTCTGCCCCTTGCTTCTTCCCTCCTATTTCTTTGCTGGTACATGCGACTAACAAGGGTCCTATCACATTGTACTGGTGTCAACACAACATGATACTAGTACCGGTATAGGATATGTGTCAGACTCTGCATTTTCAGGTCCATGTGCTAATTCTTGGTTTTTATGTATTTAATTTTTTAATTTAAGAATATAAAAATTAACAGTTTAGTCAATTTATTATTTCTGTTAATATGCTTTCAGCCTTTCAAAATATATGTTTGTATGAGATCAACCAAATTGCCTACTTACCCGTTATCATTTTATCTTATAAATAACATACACTTAATTACACTTAATTTTTAGTTATAGAACTAAAAGATCAAAGATTTGTAAGTATAGGGTAGGGATGGGGTAGGAAGATTTATTATTCCCTATGTTGTATCCCAGAACCTGTGTCCTACGTTTGGACACATATCTCCATATCTTAAAATTAAAGAAATTGACAAGTTTGACCTCTGGGTACATACCTGTATATAACACTCTATCTGAGTCCATGTAACATAGATATTATATTATGAATTCAATGCATTCATGGAATTGACTCCAAACAGTGGGATAAAGGCTTGTTATGTTGTACTACTGTTTTGGTGCAATTTAACCTTCATATAGGTTCTGGGCGCAGTATTTTTGTCTTTATTTATTTATTTTCTCAATTTAATATTTATTCATAGTGAGATAAATGCTCGGTATGCTGTTGTCGTAGTCATCAGCTTGAATTTGTTCTATTATAACTTTATTAATTAATTGCATTTCATCCACTTTTACCCTTCATGGACGCTGCAGTGGCTTAAGCCTAGGGCTGTAAATGAGCCAAGCCGCTCATGAGCAGCTCGGCGTTCGATTCGGTAAGGGCTCGTTCGTGTTTAGCTTGGTTCATAAACGAGCCGAGCTTGAGCACGATTTTAGAGCTTGAAATATAAACGAGCCGAGCTTAAGCAAGACAAAGTCCGGCTCGTTAACTCGTGAGCAGGTTCGTTAATGAGTTTGTGAGCAGGCTCGTGAACAGGTTCATGAATAGGCTCATAAACATACTCGTTCATATAAGCTTGTGAGTAGACTCGTATATAATTAAAATACTTAAAATATTTGAAAGTTAATGTTGTTGGATTGTTGTTGTATGTGTTTGATTAATGGATTGTTGTTGTATGTGTTGGGTAATTTAAATATAATCTTAAACGATCTTTTAAACGAGCGTTTAAATATAATGTTAAACGAGCTGCTCATGAATTGAGTTTGCGAACAAATTATCGAGCTGTCTCATGAGCTTTTAAACGAGCTGCTCATGAACCGAGCTCGCGAACAAAATTATTGAGCAGGCTCGAGCTCGACGAGCCTTTAAACAAGCCGAGCCCAAACAAGAATTTGAGCTTGAGCCGAACTCGAGCTCGAGCTCGAGCTTACCTATTTTCTGGCGAGCCGAGCTTGAGCAAGTTGAAGCTCGATTCGATTCGGTTCGATTACAACCCTACTTAAGCCGATCCCCAATAAATTGGCTCTAGTCTGATTCCTATTTATGCAACAATGAAAGAAAATATATATATATGTATATATTGTTTCACATAATGACACCGTTATCTACAGTATTTTCATTATGGCAAATAGAATTTGCTGCTCTTTTTTGTCCCTCGTAACTATTTTTGTAGTTATTCTTCAAGAGTATCTAGTGTTCTGCTTCTTTCTGCAGGCTCATTTATGCTGGAAAGCAGCTTGCAGATGACAAAACAGCCAAAGATTACAATATTGAGGGTGGCTCAGTGCTTCATCTTGTGCTTGCTCTGAGGGGTGGCAGTCTTTAAACAAATCCTTCTAATGTTGGAGAAAAAGAAATTATGGGGGTTTTATTACGTACGCATGAAATTATGGGGGTTTTATTGCATACGCTTTTGTGCTGATTTTCTTGTACTCAGTGGGAAAACAGAAAACTTGTGGAAAACATATTCTAAACAGTTTCCCTGGACATGATAGTGCAATCCATTTACTTCGTTCTGCTCTTTTATCTCCTTGCATTGATTCGGTGAAGACTTTATTTTACTATATTGCATTTTAACTGCCTTTTAGATTGCTTGAGTTGAATTGATTAATTGTGATTATTTGATGAGTACCAGAAAGGAAATCACCGAAACTTGGATCCAAGTCACCAATTCTAATCGAATTTACAAATAAACTGGGCAATTGAGAAGCCTTTAACTCTCCATAAGAACTAAATCACAATTTTTTTACTCTCCTACCAATTTCTCCTCTTTCTATATTCTCTTCCCTCCAATAAAATTCAGATTCACACTAGTTGGGTTGTTACACAATCAAACGATTTCTCCACTCAATCCCTCTGCATATGACTGGCTGTTATGTTAGCCAGCCAATTTACTCTCCTACCCCCTTCCCCCCAACTTTTACCTTGTTCTCAAGGTGGAAAAATGAAAATTGTTGTTGGATCAAGTGGTAAGGCTCTCAAGTAGCTTCTAATGGTAGTAGTCCCTTCTATTGTGTGGGCATTTCTAATCCCTAAAAGTTCTTTTCGGTTCCCGGCTGAACTCCAAGCACCGTCTCCGATTCCACTAACATCTCAAGGTCTTCATTAACCTATCGAGGAATCTCTACATTAGCTTTCAATGCTCCTCTTGCCTCTCGTAGTTGGGACATGTGGAATATAGGATGGATAGAGTAATGAGGTGGCAGTATCAGCTTATAAGCTATTGGGCTTATCTCATTCTCAATTTCAAATGGACTATAATATTGGGAAACCAATTTTTCATTTGCACGAATAGCCAATGATTTATGAAGATATGGCCTTAATTTCAAATAAATCAAGTCTCCTTCTTTTTACTTCACCTCTCTTCTTTCCATATTTGCTCACCTTTTCATCACTGCTTGTGCTCTTATCAGTTGTGTTTTCAATTCCTCAAGAATTAAATCTCTCTCAATCAATTGTTGTTGCACCATTAAAACAAGGATAGTTCTCTTCTCAAACCTCAATAAGGGTGGTGGTTCTTGCCCCATACATTTCTTGAAATGGAATCACCCTAGCAGCGGTGTGGTAGGAGGTATTATACCATAATTCAGCCGAAGGTAGCCATACGTACCATGCCTTTGGTTTTGAGGAAGCAAAACAACGTAGGTAGATTTCTAAAGTCCAGTTAAATACCTTCGTTTGCCCATCCATTTGAAGGTGATAAGACGTGTTTTTGTTAAGTTTGATACCCTGTAGTCGGAACATCTCTTTCCAAAATTTGTTTATAAAAATTGTCTCTATCTGATACAATGGACCTTAGCATTCTATGAAGCCTCACCACTTCTTTAATAAAAATTTTTGTCACCTCCCCCACTGTAAACAGGTGTTTAAGGCCAATGAAATACATGTACTTACTAAGTTTGTCCACTACCACCAAAATTGAGTCCATCTTGACAGACTTTGGCAATCCCTCAATGAAGTCCATAACAATGTCGTCCCAACTTTGGTTTGGGATAGGAAGGGGCTGTAAGAGTCCCCCCGGTGCTAAAGTCATATATTTATTTTGTAGGCAAATTGAGCAATCACTTACATATTGATATATGTCTTTCTTCATTCCCTGCCAACAAACATTTGCCGCCACCCTCTTGTAAGCTTTTAAGAACCCTGAATGTCCTCCTACACTTCCATTGTGCCCCTCATGAAGTAACAACGGAATGAGAGTGGATTCCTTTGGTAAATACATCATTCCCTTATAAAGGAGATGGTTGTTCACCAGTTGGGCGTTAGAGTGTGAAGTAGGATCAACTTGAAGATTTTGGATAATTCCTTGCAATCTTTCATCTGTTTTTACCTCGCTAGCTAACCAATTCATTTGAACCATTTTAGACACTGTTAAGACCATTATTGTTGCTGGGTGGCAGATTCGTGACAGCCCATCAGTAGCTTTATTCTCCAAACCCAACCAATATTGTATCTTAAATTGGAACCCCATCAATTTCACCATTCATTTCAAGTATTCCTTACTCACCACCTGTTGTTCCATCAAGTATTTGAGATTCCTTTAATCAATTCGAATCACAAACTTCTTGCCTAACAAATAGTGTCTCCATTTTTGCATAGCAAACACTATGGCCATCAGTTCTCTCTCATAAACATATTTTTTCCTCCCTAATTGACTGAAATAAGCAATAGGCCTTTGCTTTTGCATTAATACAACCCCTATACCTTGTCCCGAGGCATCAGACTCGATGACAAAGGGCTTCCCAAAGTCCGACAAGGTTAAAACGGGTAGGGATACCATTTTAGCCTTAAGTTGTTGGAAGGTTTGCTCCATTGTCACATTCCAAAAGAAGTTGTTATTCCTTAATCTTTTCGTTAGAGGCCTTACCAACTTGTCATAATCCCTCACAAAATGCCTATAATACCCCGTGAGGCCAAGAAACCCTTTCAATTCCTTTACCGGCGTATGAGTAGCCCAATCTAACATAGCTTGTACCTTACTTCAATTGGCTGAAACCCCATGCTAAGATATAATATGGCCTAAATATTCAATTTCCAGCTGCCCAAACACAGACTTCTTCTTGCTGGCAAAGAGCTGGTTGTCTGCTAGTACCTTTAAGACACATCGTAAATGTTGTGTGTTGTTCAAAATTCTTGCCATGCACCAATGTCATCGAAGAATACCAACACAAAACGCCTCAAATATTCTCTGAAAATGTCATTCATCAACAATTGGAAGGTGGCTGGCACATTCGTTAGCCTGAATGGCATTACTAGGAACTCGTAATGCCCTTCATGAGTCCTGAAAGCAGTCTTGAGAAAATCCTCAGGCCTGACTCTAATCTAATGGTAACCAGATTTCAAATCAAGCTTGGAAAAGACCATGACACCATGCAACTCATCAAGTAACTCCTCTATCACGGGAATGGGAAATTTGTCTGGAATAGTGACCTTGTTCAAGGCCCTATAGTCTACACAAAAATGCCACCCTCCATCCTTCTTCTTTACCAATAACACCGGACTAGAAAATGGGTTGGAACTAGGCTGAGCAATTCTAGCAGCCAACATCTCTCCCACAAACTTCTCAATTTCATTTTTTTGCAAATAAGGATAACAGTAGGGCCTTACACTAATCGTTGTGGTTCCCGAAATCAGATTTATGACATGACCCTTCATCCTGCAAGGTGGTAGCCCCTTCGGTGTGGAAAAAACCCTCTCAAACTCGGCCAACACCCCTCTTAGCACCGCTGGAGCTTCCTTTTGATCTTCTTTAATTTTTGCTGCCAGGGTTCCCAATTCCAACAACATTCCCTCCCCATTTTCCTTAAAGGTTTTCACCATATCTTTCAAGGACACCAAGGTCTTGCTCAAGCTAGGGTCCCCTTGCAATGTTACCAATATGCCTCTTATTTGAAATTTCATCATGAGGGCTTTCCAATCCACATTCATCTTCCCAACGACTGCTAGTCACTTCATCCCCAAAATTATATCTGAGCCCCCCAATTCTAGAGATAAAAAATCCTCTACAATTTGCAGATTTTGGAGATTAAACTTCATTCCTTTGCAAATTCTAGCCCCTTGCACTTGCATTCCCGTTCCCATAATTACCCCATATCCTGTTGTTTCCACCCTTGGTAAACCCAATTGCTACACCAGCTCGATTATTATAAAATTATGCGTTGCTCCTCCATCAATAAGCACCACTACTGGCTACCCTTCTATGTCCCCTTTGAGCTTCATAGCTTGTGGTGCAGTCAATCCGGCTACAGAGTTCATTGAGAGCTCAATGACCTCCCCCATTGCCCTGGCTCTCATTCTACCTCTTCCAATGTTTCTCCCTCGACTACTAACTCTTGTACTTCTTCATCATATATCATCATCACTTGCAACTCTTTATTTTTGCACTTGTGGCCTATAGTATATTTCTCATCACATCAAAACATAGGCCCTCATCCATTTTTGCCTTCCACTCTGCCTCGCTAAGTTGTTTGAAGGGCAAGTTACTCCATCTCCCATTGGCCTATGATCGATATGGGTCAGTAAGACTAACTGTCGCTGGCTTGGGGGGCTGCTGCAAGTGTGGCAGAATTCCCCCTCTTTGGTATGTCGAAATTGGGTTAGGAATGGCATGTCCTTTGTTTGAACCTGATCCAGCTGCACGTCCACAAACCACCTAATTTCGCTCCTCTATACATTGAGCCAAATCCATCATCTGCTCCAAGTCTCTCAGCCTCAACACCATCAACTCAGCCTTGATATCAGGCTTTAAATCATTTATGAAATGCCCTTCCAACATGGCTTTTGGCAAGTTCTCAAGGGGGTGATGCCAATGTCTCGAAGCATTGGCGATACTGGTACTCCATGACAGTTCCCTTCTGTCAAAGGGCTAGAAATCGTTCCTCGACGGAGCCTTCTTGGGTGGGTTGGAAACGACTCCTCAACAGCAATTTAAAGCCCTCCCAATTCCTCACCATTCATCGCTTTTCTTCCCATTGAAACCATGAAAGTGCAACACCCTCCAAACACTGTTGTATCTAACTTCTCATCATCAGTCAACCTGTTCACCACAAAGTATCGTTTGGCTTAGAATATCCAACCCTCCGGATCTTCACCTTTGAAGAGGGGTATCTCCAATTGGCAACCTCAGACCTTCGGCTGCCAGCGCCCATCAGAACCACCTGCTTCAGCACGTTGTTCTCTTATTTTTGGCATCACCTCAGAATCTTTGAGCGAATTTCGATGGCTGGTCTCCTATTTTCTCCTTGTTCTTCCTTTCTCACTCCTATTATTCTCACCCTATTCTCATCCATGCGAATTGCTCTAGGATGTTCGCAACATTCTTCTCCATCGATTGAACCTCACACCTCATGGCCCGTTGCATGCATTCCATCTTCATTTCCAATTCGCCTACTTGGCCCGTTAGGTTCACCATTAGGATTGGTGATGCTCTGATACCAAAATTGATGAATACCAGAAAGGAAATCACTGAAAATTAGATTCAAGTCACCAACTCCAATTGAATTTACAAAGAAACTTGGCGTTCGAGAGGTCCTTAACTCTCCATAAGAATTAAATCACAAAATTTTTCTGCCCTCCTACCAATTTCTTCTCCCTCTATATTCTCTTCCCTCCTCCTCCAACAGAATTCGAATTCGCACCAACTAGGTTGTTACACAACTCAGCGATTTCCCCACTCCACCCCTCCGCACATGGCTGGCTGTTATGCTAGCCAGCCAATTTACTCTCCTACCCCATGACACTTGGATTATCTTTGATACGTCAAGTGGATCGGGACCTATAATTATTTTTCTGATCTCATTACCTGAGCTGTTCGAACTTTATTTTTTACGACTGTAGTATTTGTCTCCTACAGCCAAACCCCATTGCCTAATCGTAGTACCAAGTTCAGTAGTAAAACTGGGCAGTTGCCGCCAATCCCATCATGTGTTGGAAACAGAAGACATTTCTTGATTTAGAATTCGAGGAGTTCATGCATTTGGAATCTCACTTTTTGTCTTGTCCTGGTTGATAAGCAATCTGGCCTTTGTTTTTGTTAAGTTGTTATTGTAGGTTGCTTTCTTTACAAATATAAGGCGTAAGAAAGTTACATGAGAACTGAATGAAATGGATTGGAGAAGTGTGTTAGTCCAATTAGGTGAAGCCTGAGATTGATTGATTAGCGGGAAATGGGTTCCTTTGCATTTTTCTTAATCAATTCGTCAACATTTTTGCTCCAACTTGTCACTCTCACCTGCCTACACTGGTAAAACAAACCTTATCTTCACACTGAATTTCTTTCTTGGTTTGGACTGGTCTGTACCTCTGAACGTCCATATATAACCCCTCTCTTGGTTTCTCAAGAGCCTACCAACCCACAAGCCAAGATTGGCCCCACGCCGTAGTAGTTAAGATTCACGGTCTGGGCACCCTGCACCAGGTATTTTGGTACTGGGAAAAATCTTAACGTTTAGGATTAGTGACAGTCATGAGAGTTAAAGGAGATTATTTGATTTTCTGTAGAGTTTGACTCTGAACAGCCTGGTTACCATGTTAGACCTGCAATCATTTTTTTAAGGTATTTTCCCCATATGGTTAAGAAGTCTTCACACAACCTTTATATGATTTAAGGTGAAGTAAAACACACTCCCAAAACATAGGTTAAGCGGTTGGATAAGTAATATATTAATATTAATTCAGTGGGTTGCGAGTTCGATCCTCGCTCTGCGCAAGGGCCAAAGGCCTAACTTGCGATTTATCTCATCTGATGTCATCAAGAACACAAACATTGAGAGTTGGGCAAGGACAGCCACCTCAAGGTGAAGTAAAACACAAACTTATTTATTTTGAAGGAATGCTATTCACACTTGCACTATTTCATTACCCAAAGAAAATATATCGCCTAGACTGTCTAAATGAATAGCATTATTCTTTATTTTGCTTAGCTTCACGTGCATTAAAAAACACTCATTGTTCTAATATATTAGGGTGGCTCATAAGAGATTGTGTTGGGTTTTAGACAACAAAAGACTGGTGGCATTTTTTCTTGCAAATTATGGAGGAGTAGAGTTTTATATACCATTTTATATGATTCTTTTTAACTGAAAACATCAAGAGCTGATTACACATTAAAAGAGACAAGAAGACCAAAAAAAATAGTGAGGAAGTTTTAGACATGACGAATGATGCGGTGTGCTTACAAAGAATATGATACTAAAGACAATTGAAGATATAGAATTCATGTCATCTACCCTACCGACTTGGGATAAAGGTACTGTGATTGTTACTGTTGTAAACAGCGCAAGAGTTGATTAATCAAATCAAATCAAATCAAATCAATCGTTGCTGTGTATTAGACAAGAGGCTGCCAAGCGCATACCACAAGTCATGCCATGCATGCTTGCTTGCTTATTGTGATTGGCAGTATTCGTAGAATATAAGGGCTTATTAATTACTTGTAGTCCTGGCTAGATTTGAATTTTACGCTCAGCAAAGGAAAGCCCGGAGGCCGTTGGATGGGAGAGCTAATTAAGTGAAGTCATCGATCCAATTTGAAAATTAATGAGGGCATGATTAGATCAAATGTCCATTTCAAAAATCTATAATGGCTACAGATAATGCATCTGTTAAAGTTGATATGCCCGCATTGGCAGAGTGAGTGAGTGCCTTGCAGACGTAAACAAATTGATTGCCTCTTTTGTCAAACTCCTACTCCTAAAAATCAAATGCCTCGTCACACCGTGTGTTGAATCCCTTAAGCCATCCATCCGTGTGTGTCTGTTGAATGCCATCGCATGAAGATTAAGAAAAATGTGGTTAAAAACTCTTTATGTATGCGAGTTTGTAAGAATTGCACATAACCCAAACAAAAAATAAAAAAGTATATATATATATATATATATATATAAATGAGATTAGAGAATTAGAGTTTACGTAATTAATTGTTCACAATGACATTAAGATTTGATATGTTATCTTTATTATTCTTCTTTGAATTCATCTGTTTAATAGATCAAAATATTTATTATGTCATTTTGTATAGTTTTTCTTATTAAGGTAGCGTTTGTTAAAATGAGCAATATAAAAGAGTATCAAGATAAATCCGAAATGATTTTTGGACCAAGATATAAAATGATCAAGATAAAATTGAGAAACATTTCAAGATTTTTGTCAAAATATTTGTTAAATTATTTGGAATGCATTAGAGGACACAGATGTCTTTTTCCTTATATGTAGAGACCAAGATATGTTTATCTTGAGATGAATGAGAGATATGCATATCTTAAAAAATCAAGATAAGAGGTTACAAGATAGTTTTTTAAAGAATGAATCAGATAAATTTATCAAACATATTGGAGATGATAGAAGTTTGGGATGCATCCCATATCTTGACCTTTTTACCCTATATCTTGATTAACAAACGCCCCCTAATTGAGGATATTACAATAATGAAAATTTCGTTAAAAATTTTTAAATTGTAAAAGGCTTGAAACATGATAAAAATCATTTTCCTAAAAGCAAAATTTGTCCTCCCTTCTCTTTAAATTTTTTGTGAGGATTTATCAAATTACTCTAGTAGACATGACAATTCCCTTTTTGATTTTTGCACTCAAAAAAACCAAAAAAAATAAGTTTTGGAATAATAGAAAAAATTTTGATCTTCTTCAATATAGACAAAAACTTGTGTTTCAAAAGTATTCTACTTATCTCAAATTTTCAGAATTGTTTGGATATATATAGACAATGTATATATTAGGAACTATAAAGGGAAAAAACATTTTAAAATTTTAGTTACAATGTTAGAAGGAAACAATTTGTTTTTTGAAAGAATATAACCATTTAAATATAGTTAGAATTACGAAATAAAATAATTATTTTTAAAAAAAATATTTAAAATTTTTAAAAAAATACAGCCTTTTAATATTTGACTATTCAAGAGTTATTTAATTTATTTTGAACAACATAAATTTCTATCATTTATTTTATATAAATTTTGGCGCAGCCCATGCTTGCATAAGGCACACATCATGCCTATGAAATCCTCTCTTTCTGAAGATGCGGACTGCTCTGGTTTAATGAGCAGTGGAGAAAAGTCAAGTCATGGGTAAGTGAAGCTCTACTTACCCAACTGTGGCATATGTCAAAATTAGGTGATAAATGGCAAAAGCCTTTAAATGTTTGGTTTCCCTAACTCAAAGACTCCATGGATTGGAGAGATCACTTCTCAGTTATCATTGTATATTAATTAGGGAGGGGGCAATTCTTTCTTTCAAAAAATTTAATAGGGTGCATGGACTCCTAGCACTGGCGGTGTTGCATGGTCCATGGATTCCCCCACAAAAATATTACCAAATTTATTATGTGATAGTGATGTTTTTATAATCCTAAACTATTTTAATGAGCACCCTTTATTTAAGTATGTTACTTTCTTTTTTAATAAAAAGCGATTAGATTTATTTGATTACTTCAGTTGCGAGACGAGACGACGAATAAGTGTTAGTAATTCGTAAATTCTAATTAAATGGTCATTTGAAAAATTAAACACTCTCCTCAACTTAATTGATAATAATAGAAGACCACAAGGGTGTGAGTGGAGAAGGGGGAGATTGCAACTTTTGATTTTAAGGACTGAAACTTGAGTGTGTTGAGCTTGGAAGTGCTTATTAATTAACTACTACTGTAAGACTACCAATTCAATAGAGTCTCTTTTTCGTATATAATAAGTAATAAATTATAGTGTTATATATATATATATATACATATTGATTTCATATGATTGTCAAATTGATTTAGATTAGAGTGGGGTCAATTAATTGAAGTAAACAAGCACTAAGTTCGGTTGGGTGACCTAAATCACTTAAGTAGAAAAATCATATGTTGACATGGACATGGCCGCAACCATGGACATGCAACGCCATGAGTCTCACTGCTTTCATCCCACTTACCTTTTTCTGTCACTTTTTCATTAAAATATTTCCTAATTCAATTTGATCCCCTGCATCCCAATATAGCTAATGCCCCTTCTTGAATATCAGATTCAGATAACATATATATATATATATATATATCCAAATGTAACAATTGGCATAGTGCTGAAAGAGAGATTGAAGTACTTAATTTGTTAACGATTAAGTAAGTTTATTTAGTATATATATTAAGATAGTATTTGTTAATCAAAATATTAATTGATTGTTGCTTAGATTAGGCTATGGTTCCTTAAATAAGCTAATTGTTCCTTGAAGCTAGCTAGCGATCATTCTGCTTCAGGTAAGTTGAGCAAATTAAAACCAACGTTGAGATGGGGAGCGTAATCATGATGTCATAATTAAAGATCCAAAACCAGCGGCTCTGATCCCATCAGTTGATGATTCACTTCACTCGCATGTGTTGACTACAAGTACAGGTAACTGTACAATCAGAAACCACTGAACTTAACCACGTCTGCGTGATGCAATTCACTACTGGGTTTTAGGTAAACCAAAACCCCATGTTAATTTAGACTTCTCATAATATATATAATATATATATATATATCCACGCGTTACCTGATCACACAAGAATCTTACAAACAATATTCTCTAGCTAGACACTGAATACATTATAAATAATATTTCCCCCCCCCAAAAAAATAAATATATAAGACCACTTGCATGCATGGCTCAGTCCGATCGATATTTAAAAGTCATGCCTTCATCCTGTCGAGTTTTAAGACAGAGAGACTTGGGGGGTGTTTGGCTTGCTAATTTGATCGCTTATAAGATTTATTTAACTTACAAGTTATCAAACTTATTTTATTAAGATTTGACAAATACTCAAGAATGTAAATGCTTTTAAGCTTAAAAGCTTCTTCATCAGCATTTTGGAAAAACTCCTTACCTCCAACTTTTCTAAAAATGCAAAGGGGAGCTCATTGTGTCGAACAACGAAATGCCTATTTTATCTTCAAATAAAACATATAATTTCATTGTGTCGAACAATGAAATATCTATTTTACCCTCAAATAAAATATATAATTATAACTATATCCCCATCTTCATCCTCTGTCTTCATTGTCACTGTTGCCGCCAGATCTATCTTCAGTCATCGTCGTCTATCGCCATCACCATCATCATCGCCCTAGTCGTTTGCTTCACACCGTCGACCCATCCTCAATCGTCGCCCTAGCCATTCACTTCTCATCGTCCCCCTGTCGTCTCCTCTGTTCTATATATATATCATATATATTATGTATATACATACATATTAATGTATATTAAATTAATATATTTAATATTTTTATGAATTTTAACATTATGTCTATTTTGGCTTTTTTATCAAGTTTTGATAACTTATTAATTTTTTTAAATCAAACGTATAATTATTAACTGATAATTTAAAAGTACATTTATCTAAACAAATTATTAATTTAAACGTTACTCAATTTTTAAATTTTATATAACTTAAAAGGCTAAATAGCTTAAAAGTATGGAAGAAAAGGGTAAGCCAAACACCTCCTTGATGATACATACTATCTGAACTATATATGTCAAGTCATATTTCTAGTTTTCCCTCTTTTAAATAAAGATTTAATTAGGTTAATTTCAAAAATAGTTTTTGTAATCTCATGCCGCACATTGACTTATTACGATATAGTTTAACAATAATAGACAAGGACAAACATCGAATGGTCTATAATAAAATTTAAAAAAAGTCAAATAAATAAAATTAAATATCATTTTTTTTATTTATAATAGACCTTAATTATTAGCAAATTAATTAAGTAGACGTTAATGAATAATATAGGGTGGTATTGTTGAGGACAAAAGGTGGCGTGTCCCTTGCAGCCGGGCGGTAGTAGCTAGTGACTGGTCATCCCTTTGTCTTCTCTCCTGTGCCTATAAATATACATATCTGTGGAGGGGCTGTTTCATAACGAATCCACCTTGAAATGAGGAAAGAACAGAGTAATATACATATATAGATCCACCATAGCTCTTAATTTCCTCTGCTCTGCTCTGCTCTGCTTTCTCTCTCTCTCTCTCTCTCTCTCTCTCTGCCAACACACACACACATACATACATTCATAGACACATATATATCTGTACGTATAATCAATCCTCATCAACACTGAAGATGGGAAGAGGGAGGGCACCTTGCTGTGACAAGAGCAAGGTGAAGAGGGGTCCATGGAGCCCTGCAGAAGACTTGAGCCTCATCACCTTCATCCAGAAGAATGGCCACCCCAACTGGCGTTCTCTCCCCAGACAAGCTGGTAATTGGCATCTCTCTCTCTCTCTCTCTCTCTCTCTCTCTCTCTATATATATATATATATATATACCATTTTAATTTTAGGGTTTGATTTTCATCTCCATTTTCATTATTATTATCTTCATTCTTCCCTGCCAAACTGTTATTGAAGCCGCTTTCCGTAAGAAGAAAGGCCAGAAAACTAATTAATTAGGAACCCATTTCCGCCATTAATGTTGCCATCAACCCCTATTAGTCCTCCTGCTTCATGCCACTACCCAGTTTAGGCATTAACTATTTCTAGGTTCTAGCTATATAATATATCATGAAATTAATATAAAATTTATGCACAACATATATAGTTCAATATTCAAAATGCTACAACTTTTGTTTATTTACTAATTTTATATATATTATATATATAGTGCATGATGTTATTTTCTATATACAAAAAATTATAAAGACGTCATTTTTATCCATACATACATACATACATATATGTACGTATCTTGTTGCTAGTTGACCAGCCACACTATTAGGCTTATATATATATATATATGGTGGTGAACGACTCTTTTACTTTTGTGAGCTAGCCTGACTTCTACTTCTAGCTAGTTGGTTTGACACTAACCGTGTTTTCCTTTTCTAATTAATAATTAAGAAAGATATGGATTGCTCTAGAATGTCTGCCACACTTAACCTTATTAATTCATTAATTAGTTGCTTATTAATTATTTCTTTTGTCCCCATTCATGCAATTCAAAGTTTCTTTAGCTAGACTGAAAAGCAAACTAGATTAAGATGGGTATTGCCTAAGCTCGCCCATAGTTTTGCAAACCACTAGCTAATAAATCTCTTGAATAGTATATATATATATGAAATTAATAAATAATTAGAGTGCGAGTTTGAGTTTGAGTTTGATTTGTAAGGTGTGCGTTGCTTAATTTGCAAGAGAAATTCAATCACGCTTCCATTCAATTTCATTTTCGTTTGGTAGCCAAAGTTTAAAACCATTGAATTTAATTAATTAATTAACACCCGGCCGGCCGGATTGAAATTTATTTCAGGGCTGCAGCGATGCGGGAAAAGTTGCCGATTAAGGTGGATTAATTACCTAAGACCAGATGTTAAACGAGGGAACTTCACCAGGGAAGAAGAGGACACAATAATCAAGCTGCATCAGTCTCTGGGAAACAAGTACGTACGTTTAATTAATTAGTAATTTAGTACCCAATTCAAGCTGTAATAATTATATAATTAATCATCAATTAACATCGACCCATATAATATATAGCCTTTATATTTATTCTATTATTATATATATGGAGCGGACTAATTAAACGAATATCCTTTAAATGAACCGCAGGTGGTCTAAGATCGCTTCCCACCTACCAGGAAGAACCGATAACGAGATCAAGAATGTCTGGAACACCCATCTAAAGAAAAGATTGACAAAGCAAGGCAATGCCGATCAGGCCATTTCTCATCACAAGCACGAAAACTCCTCACCCTCCCCCTCTTGTTCGTCCGGTTCGTCCCCCATGAAGGTCGCACCACAAGAATACTTTCCTAAAGAATCGTCGAGTTCGTCGACCTCCATCACTGGAGCCGACGAGGTGGGTTGTTCCGCGGATCAAGTGATTGAAATTCCATTTGAGCTGGATGCTGCTGCTGCTGCTGATGATGATTTCTGGGACATACTGGATAGCCTGGAAGATCCAAATGTTCAGGGCATGAGTAGTAGTAGTGATCATGAACATGGGGAGGTTGAGTGCAGCGAGTGGCTAAGGTACTTGGAGAATGAGCTTGGATTGGAAGCAACCAGCAGTGATGAGAATGATCTAATTATCCATAGCCATAGCCAGCCAACAGATACAGATCTAGATGGATCAATGATCAGCCCAGAATTCGTCCTTGACTATGGCAAGTGTTATTTCGAGATGTGGCCCTCTCCCCCACCCCCAAGTCTTGGGATCTAATAATTTATCAGTCTACTCCCAATTCCCAATCTTTCTTTTCCTCCCAAACCCCATCGCGTGGTCGGTCGTCATCGTAACGTTTTAGGTCGATGAGAAACAGAAATTTTATTCAAAACTTTTTAAGTATTTGATCGATATAGCTTGAGATAAGAAAACTTACTAGAATTAAACTGAAGAATTGTAATACAAAATTATCACTTTATATTATGATTTAAGGTCAAGGAGTGTAGTGAGTTTACACGAACACAAATTTTATATAGAATTTTTACTATGTGGATGGATTAATTATACTACAAAATTATCCAAATATTATGATCCCACGAGAAACAAAAATTCAGCACAGAATTATCATTTGGTATTATAATTTTTAGGTGGGAGCTAGCTTAAATCTTATATAGAATTTTTGCCCGTACAAATGTAGCTTGTTTTACGACAAAAGAACAACTGTTTAATCAAGGAATTATAATACAAAATCATATATGGTTGTCAAATTGTAATTCTAGTTGAACAAAGTTCTTGAATGATTGATTTCAACATCCAAGGGTTGACCAATTTGCGAGTGGGTTGGTGATGAATATCAGTTTACCAGTTGCTGGCAAATTGATGGAGCGCAAAAGGTTAGATTTGGTGAAGTACAAACTGACTGTACAAATACCCAACCCAATGCCCCCCTGTTGCTGTAAATAATAATAATAATAATAATAATAATAATAATAATAATAATGTTTACTACAAGGTGACATCACATCTAATATCGTATTATCATCATGTGTATCTAATATTACACATTATTATTAATGTAGGAGAAAGAACACTCGTTTTATATAAAAATTTTGTACTTAAAAACTTTTTTAATAATTAAAAAATGTGAAAAATTCCTCAAAGTACTCATGATATTGAATTTTACACTAAGTTATTGTAATGAAATATTAATGTTGCTAAAATTGGAGGTTATGTGTAAGGTAAAATTTAATTGCCATATGGAGTATTTTGTTCTTAAGTGTGAAAACTGAATTAGGTTGTCATGTTTGAAAGTATACGCATTGGCCATCTGCTTGTCGTTAGGTGAGTGAGTGGGTAGCCACCCAATCCCACCATCAATCCAGTTTAAAATAAGAAAAAATTAAAATTTTACTTGAAAGTAAATATACTTAATTCAAAGACTATTAATTAACATATAACCAAACTGCTCTTATGATGTATGAAAGTCTTTTTCAATTTCCATAATGCCCCTATTCAATTTTTGTGTTCCAAATATATCCCTAGTAATTATCTCTATCTTAAGAGTAAATCTAAAATTTAAATAAAAAGACTTAATAGTACCAGATAGTAGATTGTAGAATGACTCAAATTTCAAACAAAAAACTAATTTCAAGTAAAATTATTTCATGTGCCAGTTTAAAATTCAAACATTCAATTTTATTATATAATTATTTATTATTAATATTATTAAAATAAACTTAAAATGCAAATAAAAAATATTTTAAAATTCTCGTTTAAATTTATTGACGATGAGTTTTTCTGGTTAAAAGAAAATAATTTATTTCGGTTATATGATCTCAAAAATTTTCATTTTTAAACTTCAAACAAATTTTTTCTATTAATAAGGGGTAATTTTGAAATATTTTTCAATTATTAGAGTGTATGTGTATTTTTTTCAACTTTAAGGGGGCGCAACTGCCCCAATTTCACGTATATGTGGCTCTAGGGCTGTGGATGGGCCGAGTCTGACCGAGTTACGAATCCACTCTCAATGGGCCCAAACCAAATAGGTTGGATTCAGGCCCGTTGGCTTACGAAAATGGCCTAAACCCATTGTATACAGACTCAGCTCTCTCTACTCTCTGCCCTCTAGTCTCTCTGAAATCGAAGGCCAACGAGAAGACTAGGGTTTTTCCCGCCACCACCTTCCGCCTTGCGCCACCGCTTCCTTTTCCTTCTCCGTCTACCTCTCTACAATTTCGTCTTCCTCCCCCCACAGGGAGCGACAACCACCGCCATCTTTTCCTCTCCGTTCTCCTCCCAACCTGACGTCACTATCTCCGACACCGCGAGCCTCCGCCGGCCACTGCACCTAGCTGTTTGTGGTAACTATTTTACTTGATTACAGTTGCTGCTGCCCCTCAGTGATTATAAATGGCAGAGGACAAAGAAGAAATCAAGTCATTTAAAGACCTGGGCGTAGTTGATCAATTGATAGAGGCTTGTGATAATCTAGGTTGGAAACATCCGTCCAAGATACAGGCCGAGGCCATTCCCCACGCACTAGAAGGTTCTTTCTCTTTGTTTTATTTATCTCATGTTCCATACACTTCTCGTATAATTGAACTAGGGTTTCTCAAGGAAAATAAACTTACATGTAAACTTTTAATTTTATGGAGCATCTTTTTTCTGCCTTCCCCGTATCCATTTGACGCATAAATTATACTGCATGGTTTTCGTATTTTAGGGAAGGACTTGATTGGGCTGGCACAAACAGGATCTGGTAAAACTGGAGCTTTTGCACTTCCTATTCTCCAAGCCCTTTTAGAAACTCCTCAAGCATTTTTTGCTTGTGTTCTCTCACCAACAAGGTTCTTTCTTGGATTATTTATTTGATCGATTGCTAGTGGAAAGCTTATTACTATATTTTTCAATATAGTAAGTAATCGACTCATTTATTTCCCCTATTTAGGGAACTTGCAATCCAGATTGCCGAACAATTTGAAGCTTTAGGATCTGGCATTGGTGTCAAGTGTGCTGTGGTAAGTTTCAAATGCCTTTTGAGCTTCGACCTTTGTTATAATTAGAGACTCGAGTTTAATGTTGTGTTGCATATCACATTTTCAAAGCTGAGGTTTCAAAGTGCGGACTGGTTTCACATGCTCCTTATCTTGTAGATAATTATTTTTTCATTGTGTTCTTTCAGTATAGTTATTCAGTGCATCATTTATTTGCTCCTGCTCCCAAGTTTTTCAAGAGTAGTAGCATACAGATTGGATTCATCACTATTTTGTTCAATAGATTATTGAATTTTGTAGCTGTTTAGTGGATGATTTTGTCCCTTTTTCTTTTTTTTTTTATTATGGTAATGTACTCATGAATTGTTGTGAGAAGCTTTAGATTTTTGTCCTAAGGTGCAGGGACAAGAGGAGATAAATTGGAAAATACAATAGAAAATTCAAATAAAGGCTGTGTATGATACTTACAGTTGTCATTAGGGCTGGATTCTGCATCTGCTAAGGCTTAAGAGGTGTTTTTAGCCTGTATACCGCATGTACTCTCGTAGATAGGATGTTTTTGGGTACCACATCCTTGTTTTTGTTACATACAAAAAACCAGTGGGTTTTGTAGACAGCTTCCTTCATTGAGGAAAATGTCTAGCCATACCAAAACTGCTATTGTCTTGTTTGCCAAGGTGACCAAGTTTATCGTCTGGCATTCAATACAAAACTGTTTCATGTCATTTGATAGTTCACATGGATAGTAAATGCATTTAATTGCATTGTGGCATGGGTAGTGAGTTCTGTAAGTGAAATGGTAAAATCTAACTTAATGTTTGGTATCCACACTTGCCTGATAATGATTTTGGTGGAAAGATCATGGATTATGTGAACTCATTTATTGCATTACTATCTTAAAGAGAAAACAATTTAGAAAAAGTAAAAAAAAAAAAAAAGGTACTTTTGAATCCATAAATTCTTGAATTATTTGATTTTTTAATAGTTTAGCAACAGTAAAATTACTCATTTGTGACTGGAAGGAAGGTCAAGAGTTCCCGTTGTAGATATAACCTCTTTGCAAAAAATAAGGCTGTGTACAAAAAAAGACCCTCTTTGAACCTCACATACCAGGGAGCTCTGTGCATTGGAGACACCCTTTTTATTGAATTTTGATAGTTTGAAGAATATCATGTAATATGTCTCCTTTATTCTTTTCTTCTTTTATGTTTCATTGATAATCATTGTAATAAATGGCTTCTATAATATGCACAGCTTGTTGGCGGGATTGACATTGTGCAACAGAGCATTGCTCTTGCAAAGCGACCACATATTGTTGTAAGCTTTCTTGTCCTTAGCTTGAATATATCTTCACTTTCTATTTTTATCTTTAAAAGTATGTGTGACTCAATTGTCACCCCCACAACCTTTTGGGTCTGGTTCCTCAGTAAACCAAATAAATGCAATACACAATCTATGTAAGTGAGAATATCCATTTTTCAAATGGTATATTGGAAATTAGGTGAATTGCTTTAAGTTGACAAGTCAACGAGCGTTATTGGATCTCTTCTGACGGAATGCATGCAAGTTATGGTTGGGGCCCTAATAGGCAAATTTTCAGCTTTGATGTCCAAACCTCAATGCTTCCTCCTCCATTGCTCCACTTACAGATGTTTATTCAATCAGAATATTTTGGAATATATAACATACCTATTTTAGTTCGTGATCCATGTCATATTGTGATTTACATCTGGTTCATCATTTGTGTTTTGTATTGATTTAGTTGTGGTGCATCTTTATAGGTGGCAACGCCCGGTCGCATTTCTGATCATCTGTCCAACACTAAAGGTTTTTCTCTGCGGACATTAAAATACTTGGTAAGATTTCATTATGGCTTGATGTCAGTTTTCTCTAGCTTTTCCCTTTCTTTGTTATTTCAATTGTATTGTGGTTGTAAAGTCTTCCAAGTGGACTTATTTTTGGCATAGAGTTTGTTGTGGCCTGCAAATTTGCTGAAGAGACAGAATTTTTGCATTCTAGAAGTAGAGATAGAATTGTGGATGCATTGTCGTTCTGATTAAATATTAGATTTTAGAAGATCCATTATCTTTGGGAATTGTGCCACTTGCTAGATACTAAAAGTTACTTGATGTGGGCTAGATGCTTTACATATTAACTAAAGATACAAATTGATGTTGATGTGAATTATGTGTGTGAAATGGTGGACAATTGCAATTGCCTAAGAACTAAACCGTGCAATTCTTAACTGTGTGGAATATTTATTTGTTTGGCAGGTGTTAGATGAAGCAGACAGGTTGTTGAATGAGGATTTTGAGAAAGCAATTGATGTAATTTTGGAAGTTATACCTCGTGATCGGAGAACATATTTATTTTCTGCTACTATGACAAAAAAGGTGTGTGTTTGAGGCTTTTGTGCATGTACTCGAAGTAATTGCTAATTTATTTAGTTGTTTGAATTAATGCTTGAACATTTGGCACTTCCTACCAGCGTATACATGAACTGGCAGTTAAAAGTGTTCTGAATGTTCTTACTCCTTTTCAGATGTAACTAACATGGATTCTTTTCCTAACAAGCATCCTACATTTGTGAATTGAACTCCTAAATCCAAAATTACTGAAAATCTAAAGGTCATTTGGGGGAGGCTTTGGAGTTGTGGTTTCTTTGAAAATAGAACATTATATTGACCACTGTGGTGGGAACCCGGTGGTTTGGGAGTGCTCCTATGGGTTTGGGGTTCGGACCTTAAACCCATCTTGCTTCCAGGATGGCCTAGACCTGTGGTGCCAAAATGAGCTGCTGATGCAGGGCCTGACCCTGTGCCTTGTGCTGGGGATAGGGTGACAATCTCGCCTTCTTGACAGTAGTCATGGCTTGAATCAGACACTCCTAGTGAGGAAGGGCCCTCATGATCATGTCCGGAGGGGGTAGCTATGTTGGTCACCCCACCTTCCTCTTTGACTTAACAAAAAAAATGGAACATTATCTTAATCCATCAAAGTTAAGATAATGTTTGAGCATAAAGGAGTCATGCTTACTGGAATATCTTGAGCGTAGGCCTTGGCCATGCTTCTTGCATCTTCACTCTTCCTGGAGTTTTGCTGTAAAATAAAGCATCAGCCTGTTGGCAGTTAAAAACCAGATTTTTTATGATTGTATAATTTATGTTCATGTGTTATATTTGCTTGGTTTGTTTCACATATTCTAGATTGGTGTTTGTTCCAGATACGACTAAAAAAAAAAAAAGAAATGGTTCGTTTGGATGTGAAATCACTGCTTTTGCTATTTTTTATGTTAAGATATTATTTTCCGTATGTTTGATGCAATTCTTTTCTGATCTTCATGCAACTTGTACTGTATGGAGATAAATAAGGTGCCCATTTGTTTGAACTGCCACAGACCGTATTCATCCATTAGAGCTCCACTTAAACTTTAAATATCAAAGATGATAAAGGCTGCAAACGGCACATTATTGCATTATTATGCTAGAATATTGGTTAGACATCTTACAGTTACAGCTATTGAGAGAGCCACTAAGTTACATGCAATAAGGAGAAAAAAAGAAAGAAGAGAAGAGATAAACTGTTGACCACTTACTTTTTGATTACTGCAGGTGCGTAAGCTACAGAGGGCTTGTCTGAGGAATCCCGTGAAGGTATGATGAACAACATTTATCCTTGCATCAATTTTGTTTTTGTTTTCGTTTTTGTTTTTGTTTTTTCTTTCATTAATCTTTACTAAATTGAGTTGTAAATCCTTTCAGATTGAGGCTGCATCTAAATATTCCACTGTTGATACACTGAAGCAACAGTATCTCTTTGTCCCTGCTAAGCACAAGGTTTCTACCTCCCATGACATTTGATTTTTGCCTGCCATAGTTCATGTTTTGAGAGATCCTAAGATAAAACATGCAAACTAGAGGCATCACATTGTCTACAGCATTAATTTCCTATCAACTAAAAACAAGTCTGTCCACTTGCCAAAAGAAATAAATAATAATATTTAAGTAAAAGGAGGAAAGACAATAGTATGTCCCAAAAAAGAAAAATGTCATTGTTTTGGTTACTTAAAGGATTGATTTTGTTTATGTTATACCTAAAAATGTTGTTCTAATAGAATATTGCCGCTTTGTTTTAACATATTTGATCATCTGTTTCAATGTTGAAATCAAACACCTAAATTTTATTTTTCATTTTTTTTAAAATTATGATTACCAATGAGCTGACAAGTGTTTTTGTCAACCCTAACCGTTAAGAAGATAAAAGGAGAGAATGATTGTTTCAAGCCTCTCAAAACCATTCATCATATTTGTGTGATTGGAAAGCAAGGTATTCAGTAGTTCCCAGTAAAATGAAAATATTTAATTGCATGCTTAGGTACTCAATTCAGATCATAAATGAAGCCAAAAGTTGACTATATAATTTCTAATGTTTTACATTATTTGGTTTCTCATTTCATTTTTATTATCCATTACAGGATTGTTATCTTGTATATATTCTGACTGAGATGTCTGGAAGTACATCAATGGTTTTTACTAGAACGTGTGACTCAACACGCCTTTTGGCTCTAATACTTCGAAACCTTGGTTTACGGGCCATCCCAATTAGCGGTCATATGAGCCAGGTATATGTATGGATTTTATGATGATTCGGAGAATAAAATTCCATGATTTTCCTTTTAGCAATAAATTTTCTTCATTTTCCTTTTAGCAATAAACTGTCTTCATTTTAGTAATCCTGTTCAGTTCATATTGTCCTCATCTTGTCTGTAAAAAATGTGGGACAGGCAAAAAGACTTGGAGCCTTAAACAAGTTCAAGGCTGGGGAGTGCAATATCCTTGTCTGCACTGATGTTGCTAGTAGAGGACTTGATATTCCATCTGTTGATATGGTTATCAATTATGATATCCCATCAAACTCAAAGGTTTGCTGACTTTTAATTTAGTGTCTAAATTTTAGTAGATAACTCTGTCTGGGACTTCATACCATTTTGGGGTTCTAACTTCCTTGATGCAGCGTAGATTTCACTCCATTTGTTTCTGGTTGGGCCTTTTTCCATGAAAGATAGTTGAAGTTCTGGTGGCGTGACCAATTAACTTTTCTATTCCTAGTTCTGTTTGTGTGCTACTTAAATGGTTCTCTCAATTAATCGCAATTGTTGAGCATGTTACAGTTAATGCCTGGGTAATAAGTTTGATGCCTTTATTTTGTTGAGATTTACGAGCAATCATCTGTCTCCCACTCTCCTTGTTTCATATTCTGCTAGTCACTCACAAAAATGAGAAATTATACTCCTCATCTTCCTTATGCAAGATCCTAATTTAACTTCTAAACAGCAGTGGTAGCGAAAGGAAGTCTATTGCCCTCTTTTAAGCTGTTTGTTGTTAACTTTTTTATTCAATTTAATTTATGGAATGGCCTACAGGATTATATACATCGAGTGGGAAGAACTGCTCGAGCTGGACGATCTGGGATTGCGATCTCGATAGTCAATCAGTATGAGTTGGAGTGGTATATCCAGATAGAGAAGCTAATTGGTATGCATTACATGGTCCACTTGCATGTGCGATAGTCAATCCATGATAAGTGTTTATACTTGGCGTTTGTATGTCTTTTCAGGGAAGAAGTTACCCACGTTTCCAGCTGAAGAAGAAGAAGTCCTGCTGCTGTTGGAACGTGTCACAGAGGCCAAGAGAATATCCCAAATGGTATTATGTTCTTAGACATTTTCTTTTTATCTTTTATATTTTCTAATTTATTTTTTTGAAAAGGTAGTTTTTCTGATTACTGATTGATCAGGGACCATAACCACATGAGATAGAACGTTATACGTGGTGAACTAATATTTTTGTCTACCTATGGGAGTTTGTTTGCAAAATTTGATTACCAAAATATCAAAATTGTACCAGCTTTTGCTCTGCTCTAATGACCTCTGATTGGTTTTTGGGTGGTGGGATGGCGTCTTTTGCTGCCTTGGAACTTAATTTGTTTTAGTTTATAGGCAGCCAGTGAAAAAACTATGACTCAATGCTTGATTGTTAAAACGGTCAAAATAATCATGGTAGCTATAACTGTTACTGAGAAAGAATGGCATTATTTTTCCCTCACAGCATTATTACGAACCAAATGCCATGCCCAGCCCTGGGAGGAGAATTGTAGAGAAAAGAGGGAGAAAGGAAAAAAGTAAAGAAAAGAAAGGTAGATGAGGGGAGGTGCCTTAGTTTATGGTATAGGACTTATGCATGACAAAACTGTGTCCAAATCAACTAACAAGTAAGAGATGATTTAGGAGGAGAGTTACATAAACCACATTCTGCAAAAGATTCCACAGTTTTTCCCTCAGCCTCACTATTCTTTGTTCATGATCTTCTTGCTTGTCCATTCGAGGGTGCTAATTAAGTATGAGATCTTTGAACCAAGGAGTGATTATGCAACCCTTTTAAGAGACTTGGTTGTATGACTAGGAATAGTGATGGACTATCCTGTGGTAAGGGCCGACTCTTCAAACTTTGATGGTTAAGGGGTGCCACTCCTTGTTGAATTTATCAACATGCATGGTATCAGATAATCAGAGCTTTTGTTTCTCAACATTCCTGGCCATGATCTGGTTCTAGAAAATCCGTAACTGTTTCTTTTTTTCTTTCGATGCTTCCTTCGGCCTGTGTTTGCACATCCATTCTCATAGTCATTGTTCTAGTTTGTCAAACTTAATGATCTTTCTCCATGAAAGCTGTTGTCATCTGTTTTCTGTTCCTTAGGGTTATACTTGACGGATGTTTGTATATTTTCTAACTTCCTTTCATTCTTGAACTCATGTAGAAAGTCAAGGAAAGTGGAGGAAAGAAGAAGAGAAAGGGGGGAGGAGACGAGGGAGAGGAAGAAATTGAAAGATATTTAAATGGGAAGTCATCCTCCAAGAAGTCGAAGAAAAGATGATTCGAGGGATTCTCCCTGCAAAATTTTGTAGTGTTTTATTCAGCCATGCTGAACTTTTTTTGTTTTTTCTGAGAAAAGGGAAATTCAAAATGACATTGTATAGTAATTGATGTCTTTAACTTTTATTCACAAAAGAGGACTCTGTTTGGTACTGTCCCGCGGATTGATTGTTCAACATAACTTTTACCTATATTGTGTTGTGTGGCTTAGAGCAAGTAACCTTGAATATGTGTTTACTAATTTTTTGATCTAAAATAATATTTGAACTATTGTGGTTGCTTTTTATGAAGTTTATATGGATGTATGTGTTGTGATTAAGAATTATTGATTTTGAGAAGGGTGGTGTTGTTTTTTAAATTACAAGAAAATTAATTATATGTTTTTGTGTAACCCCTAACAGGTAAGGTGACACCGAAGGCATGAAGAGCTACATGTTATAAAGCAAATTGAGTAGAAAATTATTTGATAAGGATTTCTATTTTTTTATAGGACAATATCCCTACAAATGAATTTTATACTGTAGTGAGATTAAATTTTTAGATTTTATCTTCTCGTAGTAACCGTGCGTAGATAAAAGCTTATCATTTTCATTAATTTAAGAATTAGAGTGTTTGTATATATAATAAATATATATATATAATACAATATAATTTATATCATGGCATGAAAAATCTTCATATTGAACGACCATGAAGTCAATTTGAATCTCCTAGAAATGATCAACCAACTCAACAAATTATCCACTTCACTGAAGCCTATTGTTGACTCGCTATGTGGATTGGGAAGATTGCAAAATGCTCTGAAACTCATTCTCTCTAATCCAACTCAATTAGAGTATCCTTTGTACTCAATAATTCTGCAACTATCAGCAAGAGAAAAGCCAATGAAGAAGGCCGTTTGGTTCACGGGCATCTCATAACAAACGGACTGCATTCAAACTCGTATTTGAACACGCAGCTAATCATTTTGTACTTGAAGCTCGGCGACATGGGCAGCTCCCGCATGGTGTTTGATAGAATGCCTGATAGGAGTGTGGTTGCTTGGACAGCTTTGGTCTCTGGATGTACTCAAAATAGATACTCGGAGGAAGCTCTTGCAGTGTTCTCAGCGATGCATAGGGCAGGTGTTATGGCTAATCAATTTACTTATGGGAGCGCTTTAAGGGGCTGTTCTAGTATGGGGTGCTTGAACAGAGGAGTGCAAACTCAGGGATGTGTTCAAAAAGTATGCTTGTTCACGATTTGTTTGTGCAGAGTGCATTGATAGATTTGCATTCGAAGTGTGGGAAGATGGAGGATGCTTGCTACATCTTTGATTCAATGTCAGAGAGGGATCTTGTTTCTTGGAATGCAATGATTGGTGGGTATGTGGTTCATGGTTTTATAGATGATGCATTTTTGTTGTTTCATTCACTGCTGAGAGGAGGTTTTGTTGTGCGTTATTGAAGAAATGAATTTTGAAATTTTTGGTCATTACTATTCTTGCTTTGTCCAGTATTATTTTGATATAGATTGGCATTTGTGTAATCAGGGGGGGTCATGGACATATTTTTAAGAATGCAACACTTACAAAATCTAAGATATTAAATGCCATATGAAGAAAACTAAATGGACTATTAATGGGAACTGGTAATTGAATTTAGTTATGTTTGAAAAATATCTTGAAAACATTCCTGTGACCATGAAAGAAAACCTCGGACTCTCAGAGTATGATGAAGTAAGGGGATAACAAGTCTACTAAAACTCGCAAGCACACTCTTTACCTTAATCATTCCTTTTGGCATCAAGAAGATTATTCAGCAGATTCTTTTGTTAATTATTTCCCACCAAAATAAGTGAAGCCTCTTCTCATTTTAGTTGTTTGTAAAATAGGTGGTCTTTAAAGTGATGGTCCATTCCAATAAGCCTTTTTCATATTTTCTTTAAAAACACTGGCTTTCCAAAAATAATTTCTGGCATACTTGCAAGGATCTAACTTGTGCTTTTGGCAACCTCATAATCATCCATTTTCTAGTTTTATTTTTTTTTTTTGGTTATTATTTATCTTTACTGTATTTTTTATATCAAAAATATATATTTATGTTTGAACGCTAATTACGAGATATGATATGTTGCCTACGTGTTGTTCGACACGGACTAGTAGGGGGTTGTGTGTGAGCCCCACCACCCCCATGGGGCCCACACCCCGTCTCTAAAATTGCTCATGTCAAGCAATTGTTATGTTGCCTAACACGGACAACATAACAATTCTGCACTAATCATAATATAATTTGTTTGTTTAGTCCTCAAAATGCACTCTCAGGTTTCTTCAATTGTAACTGCCACGTGATATCATGGATTATGGATTGCAGGAAAATATAAATTCTAATATTAATAACTAGCACTTCTGTTTCATGAATGGTGTTTTGCATTTGTGATTTTTTTCTTCGTCCTTGTTCCAAATCCAAATTTTACTAGGCATGCTCCCTGATTGCTTTACCTTGGCTGGCTAGTGTTATCAAAGCCGCTGAGGGAGAAAGTGGATTGGTGAAAGTCATCCAAATACATGGATTCATTGTGCAACTGGGTTTTGGTTCACACAACGTTTAGACTGGATCACTGATTGATGCTTATGCAAAATGTGGGAGTGTTAGGATTGCAATCATGTTTACAAGAGTATGCTTAAAAAAGATAACAGTATCTTGTACCGCATCACGGATATGCTCGTGAAGGTATCTATAGTAGAGATATCTTTGATCTCTTCAACGAAATACATCAGATGTGTATGGGAGTTGACAATATTATGCTTTGCTCTGTACTTAATATATGTGCCAATGTGACATCACGGGACTTGGGAAGACAAATTCATTCCTTGGAATTGAAGTGTCAGTCCATTCATGATTTGGCCACGGATAATGCTCTAATTGATATGTACTCAAAATCTGGAGAAAGTGGAGATGCTGAATGTGTTTTCTGTGAGATGGAGCAGAAAAATGTTGTCTCATGGACATCGCAGATTGGTGGATATGGGAAGCAGGGTTATGGGCTCAAGGCAATTGCCCTATTCAAGAAGATGGAATATGAAAAAGTGAAGCCAAACGACGTGACATTCCTGACTCTTCTCTTTGCGTGCAGTCATGCTGGTTTGACTAATGAAGGATGGGAATGCTTCAATGACATGGTTAGCAAATACAACATCTTGCCAAGAGCTGAGCACTATTATTGTGTGGTTGACCACCTTGCACGTGGAGGGCAGTTAGAAGAAGCTTATAATCTAACAAGACAGATGAATATTAAGCCTAATGCCTCACTTTTGGGGCGGGGCGGGGGGCATCCTTGGAGCATGTAGGTCTACGGTGTTGGAATTTTAGAGACATTGGTAGTTATGAAGTTAACGAACAAAAGTTGAAAAAAACTTGAATGTGAAAGGCTGTAACTTCATTATTTTTATTCATATCATCATGCCTTTAAATAGATAATACATATTAACTGAATAACAAGAAAATAGAATTTATTACTGGACTTATATTTAAAAAAATGAAATTATCTTAATCCACTAAATCAATAAACAGAATTTTGACCCAATTAATTCACTAAATCAACAAGCAGAATTTTGACCCAATCAACCCACTAAATTAGTAACTTTGAATCAATATTCAACATACGGTGACATATCTCTTGGAGAAGTAGCAGGTAGGCATCTGTTTAATATAGAACCAAAGAAGCCCGTCAACTATGTCGTTTTAGCAAGCATATATGCTTCAGCTGGCTTTTGGGACAGTGTTTGGAGCATAAGGAAATTAATAAAGAAGAGAAGGCTTAAAAAGGATCCTGGATACAGCCTTTCTTGGTCTGCATATACAAGACTGGCTCGTTTGCAGTCAAGTTGAAATACTAAGACTACTAGGAGAAACTTGGTTTTCCAGATATAGAGTTCTTTGGATGCTCTTTGTCTTGTGTCAATGCTACCAAATTGACAAGGTTAAGCGGAACATGCCTTTTATATTGCCATTTGCCATAATGCAATTATCTGCCATTGTGATCCTTGATCACTAATTGAAGAGCTAGAATTCATGTAGCCAACCCCACGTAGTGGGATTAATGCTTGATTTTTTGTTGTTATGGTCCTTGATCCCTTGTTTTTGCTGTCCTCTATGATTTGGCTCTTTTTTGGCAAACCCACGAGTCTTCTGGCTGGAAATGCAGGCATTGGCAATTATTTAATGCCACTCAATGAACGTTTGTGATTAGTTGACAGAGAACTACAAAATTGTAAAAGGTGTCTAGTTATTGACAGAATCCAAAAAGGAGAATGTGCATACACAGTTCCTGTTCCAAGCACTTTGGATACCAGGTGTTTATCAGAGTAATCCTGTTATCAGACTTTTTCTTATTATTCCTTCCCACCACCTACTATCATCTGCTAATTACTACTAATTGTTCTAGTGCCATAATGCAGTTTCTTGATGAAGATTTCTTTCTTTATACGATATTTGGTTCATTTTCTTCAACAAAGTGCTGCAAGGAGGCACACATAACATTCCAACTGGATTCGATTTCTACCAATTGGCTGTGGCATTGCTTCTTTTGCATCCTTAGCAACCCAACATCTATGCTTTGCTGGCCCAGTAGCCTCCGTTGCTTTGTGTTGAAAAGTGCTATATGTGCTGCTAAAGATCAGAAGTTGAAGAAGTCAAACAGTTGAAATTGTTGAGGATTTGGTGGAATAACAGAAGCTAAAAAATTGCTGAGTTTTTGAATTTGATTATGAATTTCAATTGCTTGTTTATTTTAGGGATTTCTTATTGAGTTTGTTACATTTTTTTCTGTATAAATACATTCATAAGTTAATGAATGAACTATCAGTTTTTGCAGTCCATTACCTCTGTTACTTATTTTCTGTAGTATTTCCAACAAATTGGTATCAGAGCCTTATTGATCTTAAGGGTTTGTGTTTGAGAGTGAGTGAATCCAGTGAGGAACCTTCTTTTTTACAAAAAACCAAACACCCAGCCTTCAAGCCAGATTACAGCTATGGCAGGAAACAATTTCATGTCAGCACCACCAATGTTTACAGGTGAAAATTATCAGATTTGGGCAGTGAAGATGGAGTCATACTTGCAGGCAAGTGATTTATGGGATGTGGTAACAACTGAAATACCAACATTACCTGAGGATCCAACCATTGCCCAAATCACAGAAAATAGGACAGCAACAAGAAAAGGGTATAAGGCCAAGACCTGTATTCACTCAGCCGTATCAGAAATGATTTTTACAAAGATCATGACTTGTGAAACAGCAAAACAAGCATGGGATCTTCTCAAGGAGGAGTACCAAGGTAATCAGAGGACAAAGCGGATGCAAATTCTGAATCTCATGAGAGAATTTGAGATGAAAAAAATGAAGGAAGCTGAGAGCTTCAAGGAATATGTTGACAAACTGATGGCCATTGTCAACAAGATCAGGATGCTTGGTGAAGCACTTCCTGATAGCAGAGTTGTTGAAAAGATACTGGTAACACTTCCTGAAAGGTTTGAGGCTAAGATTTCCTCTCTTGAGGAGTCAAGAGACCTGTCAACTATTGCATTGGGAGAGTTGATCAATGCGATGCAAGCTTAGGAGCAGAGAAGAGCTTATAGACAGGAGGAGGGAGTAGAAGGGGCTTTTCAGGCAAAGTACACAGCCACTAGTGAAAGCAAGGGAAAGAAGCTTTGGAATAGAGGAGGAGAAGACAATGTTGGCAAGGGCACACGCAATCCTCCTAAATTTCCTCCTTGCCAACACTGCAACAAAACCAATCATCATCCAACTAAATGTTGGAAAATTCTGGAATGCTGATCATGCAAGAAAAAGGGGCACATTGCTAAATTCTGCAGGAACAAACAGCAAACCCAGGCACAGACTGTGCAACAACCTAATGAAGAACAATTATTTGTTGCAACTTGTTTTGTAGGAAATAACTCCACAAGTGAGGCCTGGTTAATAGACAGTGGATGTACCAACCACATGACATACGATGACTCCATCTTTCAAGACCTTGATAGGTCTGCCGAATCCAAAGTCAAAATTGGCAATGGTCAGTTGATCGAGGTAAAAGGAAAGGGAACTGTTGCTATAATAGGTTCTGCAGGTAAAAAAGTAATTACTGATGTACTTTTTGTACCAGAAATAGACCAAAATCTGTTGAGTGTTGGGCAACTGCTTGAAAGGGGTTATTCTGTATTTTTTAAAAATAAAACATGTGAAATTACTGACTCAAGTGATAAAGTTTTGTTCTCAGTTGACATGAAAAGCAAGAGTTTCAGTCTGGAGTTAGCAAAAAATGAATCGTGTGCATACTCTTGCTCAAAGGTTGATGCATGGCACCGAAGAATGAGACATTTTCATAATTCTGCATTGGAATTTATGCAAAAAAAGGAAGTTGTGAAGGGAATGACATTCACTGGAGAAGAAATCAAAGTGTGTGAAGCATGCCAGCTGGGAAAATAAGCCAGACAGCCATTCCCAATTAACAAAGCCTGGAGAGCAACTGAAAGACTACAGCTAATCCACACTGATGTGTGTGGACCAATGAGGACAGAGTCTCTTAATGGGAGCAGGTATTTCATCCTTTTCATTGATGATTTTAGTAGGATATGTTGGGTGTATTTCATGAAGCACAAATCATAAGTTACAGCAATTTTTTGGAAATTCAAAGCTTGGATTGAAAATCAGAGTAGCTGTAAAATCAAAGTAATAAGGTTTGACAATGGGATCGAATACACAGCCCATATGTTTGCAAAATTTTGTGAAGATGCAGGGATTGTGCATCAATTTTCTGCTACAAATACACCTCAGCAGAATGGTGTGAGTGAAAGAAAAAACAGAATCATAATGGAGATGGCTAGATGCTTGCTATTTGAGAAGCATATGCCGAAAAATTTTTGGGCAGAAGCAGTTAATACTGCTGTATTTTTGCTGAACAGGCTTACAACAAAAGCCTTAAAGGGAAAAACACCTTTTGAAGCATGGTATGATACTAAACCCCATGTGTCAAATTTAAAAATTTTTGGCTGTTTGTGCTTCACTCACATTCCAGATGCAAAGAGAGGAAAGCTAGATGAAAAGGCAGAATATGGAGTTCTAGTGGGGTACAGCACAGTCACAAAAGGATACAGAATTTTCCAACCACTAACTGGAAAATTCATCATTAGTAGGGATGTGACATTTGATGAAGATGCAGAATGGAATTGGGAAAAGGCTGAACCAAAAAGACAGACAACAGAAAAAAAGGAAGTAGTTGAGCTTGATGAAGACAATGATGATGAACTACCCATAAGAGGGACAAGGTCCCTTGCTGAAATTTATCAAAAATGTAGTGTAGCAGTTCTGGAACCTGCTAGTTATGAAGAAGCAGCAAAGGATCCTAAATGGATCAATGCAATGCAGGAGGAAATGAGAATGATTCATAAGAATCAGACTTGGGAGCTTGTGGACAGGCCTTTACACAAAAAAACAATAGGAGTCAAGTGGGTTTACAGGACCAAGCTGAAGGCAGATGGGACCGTGAACAAACACAAAGCTAGACTAGTGATAAAGGGCTACGCACAACAGTTTGGAGTGGATTTTTCAGAAACCTTTGCACCAGTGGCAAGGTTGGACACAATAAGGCTACTCCTGGCAATTGCAGCACAACAACAATGGAAAATTTATCAGCTTGACGTCAAATCCGCCTTCCTAAATGGTTATCTGCATGAAGAAATTTTTGTTGAACAACCTGAGGGATTTACAACTGATCCTAGTAAGGTTTATTTACTTAAGAAGGCTCTATATGGGCTAAAACAAGCCCCAAGAGCTTGGTATGGCAGAATTGATGAGCACTTGATAAGCATTGGCTTCAACAGAAGCCTGAGTGAGAATACTTTATATGTTAAAATAGAAAAATATGAAATTATTATTATCTCACTATATGTGGATGATTTGCTAGTGACAGGGAGTAATGAAGAGCTTGTCAAGGTGTTTAAGGAGCAAATGATGGATGCATTTGAGATGACAGACCTTGGTGAGATGGCTTTCTTCCTTGGAATGGAAATCTAACAATCAAAAGGTGAGATTTTTATTGGTCAAAAGAAGTATGCTAAGGAAGTGTTAAGAAAATTCAAAATGGAGGAATGTAAGCCTGTGGATACTCCACTAGCGCAAAATGAGAAATTTTGTCCAGAAGAAGCAGCTGAAATGGTTGATGAACGTTTTTATAGAAGCTTGATTGGTTGCTTAATGTACTTGACAGCCACAAGGCCCGATGTAATGCACTCTGTCAGCTTACTTTCAAGGTTCATGCACTGTGCCAAGAAAGTGCATCTTATAGCTGCTAAAAGAGTGCTAAAATATATAAAAGGGACATTGGACTTGGGAGTTAAATTTAGAAAAAAAGATGAGTTAGTCCTACATGGATATGCAGATAGTGATTGGGCTGGAGCTTGCGAAGACATGAAGAGCACCTCGGGTTACCTATTTAACTTGGGTTCAAGGTGTTTCTGTTGGAGTTCAAGAAAATAGGAAGTTGTTGCTCATTCAACTGTAGAAGCTGAGTATGTGGCAGCAGCTGCTGCAGTTAACCAAGCTCTATGGTTAAGAAAGATCATGATTGATCTAAGGCTGGCACAAGAAGAAGCAACTGAAGTATTTGTGGATAATCAGGCTGCGATAGCAATTTCGAACAACCCAGTGTTCCATGGAAGAACCAAACACTTCAAGGTGAAGTACTACTTTATCAGGGAAGTGCAGAAAAATGGTGAGGTGAAGTTGGTATATTGCAACACAAGTATTCAACTTGCAGACATTCTAACAAAGGGTTTGTCCAAGGCAAGGTTTGAATTTTTGAGAAAAAAAAATAGGGGTATGCAGCAAAATTAGCAAGGAGGAGTGTTGAAAAGTGCTATATTTGCTGCTAAAGATCAGAAGTTGAAGAAGTCAAATAGTTGAAATTGTTGAAGATTTGGTGGAATAACAGAAGCTAAAAAATTGCTGAGTTTTTGAATTTGATTATGAATTTCAGTTACTTGTTTATTTTAGGGATTTCTTATTGAGTTTGTTACATTTTTTTCTGTATAAATATATTCATAAGTTAATGAATGAACTATCAGTTTTTGCGGTCCATTACCTCTGTTACTTATTTTCTGTAGTATTTCCAACACTTTGCATAATCAGTGAAGAGAAGAGAACCAAATAGAGTGGTCCTCCTGAATTAAGATGCTGAAGCTGAAACTCCATGTTCCGACAGACTTGCGTCCTTTTTTTAAGCAGTAACAAATGGATGCCGTTTATTTCTCTATGCTGTTTTTGGCTCCCAAGATGTAGGTAATATTTGTAACAGAGTTTGTTGTATTGCTGTATTTCTGTATTTTGTTTTTGTTATATTGATGTTTTGTATGTTACTGTTGTTAGTTTGTTTGTTGTATTGTTTAGTTTGTTATATTGCTTTGCTGTTGTTAAACCAATGGCATTCTTGTAATTAGACGATGTATTAGTTCTAGGGTATTTAAAGCCGAGATCTATGAATAAAACGATCAATAAGGCATTTTATATCTTTTCTTTCTCTCTCTGTTTCTGATAATTTGATTGCCAATGTACAGGAAAAAGGCTCTTAGCCCTGCTGGATTCATGGCCTTGTACTAGATCAGATTATTATCTTAGGAGCTATGGCATTCTCCTTGCTGCTCTTTCTTTTCTTGCTTAATGTTCATGTGGACCAATCCACTCTGTATTGGTTTCACTGAAGTTATGAAGCGTGGATCATCTGAAAGTTTAGCTTTGGATGATGTAGCAAGTGACTTTTACTCTTTAGATATTGGTGTTACCATTTAGTCACCAAGTTATGAAATAATTGCTACATTTCTACCATTAAAAGTTGCTCTCTCTCTCTCTCTCTCTCTCTCTCTCAGAGATAACCAGAAGTGAGGTTGCTCCTCTAAGAATAAAGTTAAGTTCTATTGTTTTTTTCAACTTTGCAGTGCAGCTGTGGATTTCCTACACTTGGCAAAATATTTTTGTGTTTTTCGTTTGTTTGCCTCTTCATCTTTCTTCTCCATATCCAGTAAATGACAGCCTCTGAAGATGATGAAACAAACAGAAGGTGATTGAAATATTATGTGAGCTGTGGATGAAGCAAAAAAGAATGGCATATTTAGGTGGAACTTGGATAATTGGCTTCTTGTTTGGTTTTAGGTTGTGAAACTCAATAAATATTTGCACCTTGTAGTGAATGTTTTTCTTAGCGAGTATTGCCAATGCAGGGTGAAAGTTTCATGGAGTTTCATACCTCGTGGTTCAGTTGTGATGCTTCTTGTGCTCTTTTAGTTAATTAATATCTACTGCGTCGTACAATTAAGATTTTATTTTACCTGTTTTTCATTATTGTGGCATTGTGATTATGTTTTCTCAAGTAGATTTACGCTTATGCAGGAAGTACCTGAACCAGTACCAATGGCGAGGCTGAAGTTGTTCAACCTGTGACAGAACAAAATGCGATTGCTCATGTGCTTATGATTACGAAGGCAATGAAGGTACCAAGCTATAGTGATCGAAAATAACTCTAGGACTAGAGAGGGGGAAGTTGAAAAGTGGGATGAAATGTGGAGGAAAAGAGCGAGCCTCCCAGAGATGTCCCTGATGGTGTTTTGTGAACCCACCCTTGTTGTCTAGCATCAACTTACATGATACATTCTTAATAGGAGGAGAACAATAGTTGGTTTTGTTGTGTGTGAGTGCATGTGCCAAGTGTGTCGGAGTGTTTATTGTCCTATATTGCTTGGCAAGGAGATTCTAAGTGGGTATAAATAGCTCACATCTTGATATTGAATTTGGGCCCTAAGGAGCACCCAAATTTTATGAGTGGGCGAACTCATATCTACGCGTGTGCGCCACCGCTATCCGTCCAATCAGTTGGTTCAAATCAATAAAATAATATATTAAATAAATTTTTACTAAATAAAAATAAAATTTATAAAATATTATTAAATAAAATTTTAATCTTAATTATCTGGACACCTTTCCAGAAATTGCATGCCTCCCAAATAATTTCCTGCAGTGCTGTCGCAGTCCCAGCCCAGCACCTTTTATAGATTTCATGTAGCGTTTTCTAATTTTGTCTTTTCCATGTTGTGGTTCGAGTTTCTTTTCCAGATTTCATGCATGGATGTTTTATCTCTATGTTTATATATATGAGCTTCTAGTTCTGCAAAATAGTTTTGAAGCTCCACTCTCTCTTCTCCTAATACGAAAATTTTGAAAAAAATTTATCTCCATCCCACCAACTGTTCACTAGTGAGTTTAAATTTATTTCCAATCTTTCTTCAATCCAAAATAGATAGCAAAATCCTCTTTCAGTTCTGCCAACTCCAGTTGTTCTTGGCTAGTGTTCTGCCGGTAAAATCGTTTCATTCTGCTAAAACTATCACCATAGTCTGCTAACTGTTGGTACAGGACGATTCTATCTTCAGGACAGCGTGTTTGCACGACTCGATCTATCATATTTTTCGTTCGTTGTAATCATACTGTCTGCATAGGCCATTATTTATAGCTTTCTTATACCGATTTTATATAATTATTGTTGTTTACTCCAATAGGTTTTATGTTAATTGTGGAATTGTGTGTAGGTTTCTTGGGAATAATGAAGCACAACTAAACTAATATAGTAGTTATTGGTGGGCTGGCAGACAGTGAAGTGAAGGTAGCATGTGATTGGAATGGCCAATGGGACCTGGCAAGATGAAGAAGGAAAATGAGCAGTGTATTGATGATGAAGGCTCTTCTTTCTTGTGTGTTGTGAATGAATAATATTCTTGTACAGAGTGTTGAAAATTTTGTTAATTATCAAAGCTGAGCTCCCTTTTCATCAAAATTAGAGCATCCAAACCAAACTTGAATTGAATGCACATCTTTCGTACCCTTCTGCTTATTAACACTCACCTCCTTCAATCCTCAACTATTAGGTCTAAGTTTGGAAGCATATTCTTGTATAGCAGACTTGTTTGATTTTTAATCTCCAGGAACAGGATGGCAAGCACAAGCACAAATATTAAGAGAGGAGAGAGAAAGGCAGAGATATGAAAGTGATTATGTCATCAATTTATCTACACCACATTAACATTTAATAGTTAAAACCCATTGATTGTAAAGGTAATTAACAATTTTAAATTAAGAGATAAATTTGATATAATTATTAAAAAATAAGAAATTTGGTCTAAAATTAAAATTAATTTGAAAGTTTAGTTTTTTTTTTTAATTTATCCAATAAATTCAATTTTCACTTTATTTTTAATTTTAGACTCATTTTTTTTTCTATTTTTTTCCAATATAGGTGTCCAATTTTAACTTAGTATTTATTTTTAATTATAAATTATTATTTTTTAGTATCATTATTTATCATTAATTAATGACACGATAAATTATGTTAGATGAATTTGTTAATGCACTAACAAGAATTTGTCAAGTAAATACATAATAAGATAACAAAACTCACATGATTTTAATTAATTAGTAAAATTTTTATCACTTTACCTCCATACATAACAAGGTGACAAAAGTCACATGATCTTAATTAAGTGGTAAAGTTTTTATGACTTCACCTCAAGTTTTGTAATTTTACCTAACATATCTTGTTATATTATAAAAGAAACATAACTTGTTTTCTCTATAATTATCTGTAAAATGTAAGAATTTTAGTTAGTAGTTTTATTATTATTATTGTGATGCTTTTGTTTTTGACTTAATTTCATTCTTCGGTAATAAAGTGGCTGATCCGCCTTGTCAACACCTTCCTCCACCTTTTCGCCGCTTCACTGAGGCTCGACGACCTCGCCGTCGCCCAACGGCCACAACCCCCCAGTTCTTCCCCGTAATCTCTCTGTCTCTCTGTCTCTCTCTCTCAGAACACTGCCTTTTGTTTTCCTTTTACTGTATCAGTGTGATTCTTCTTCTTCTCTTTGTCTTTTGTTTCGATGACACTCACCGCCCTTGTATTGCTACTGGTTTTGCTTTTGGCGTTTGACTGAATTCCTCTTCTGGAGTTTCTAGTTGCTATTTAAGAAACCATCAAACATTTCCGTATGGAGGCCGTATGCTGCCATTTCTTTTTTTTCTTCTTTTATGCTTTCGTCAAGGTTTGTTCTTTGATGATGATTTAGGCGATGAGTTTAGCTTTGTACCTGGAACTCGATTCGTTATGTTTGGAGGTCTTGGCCTCCCGTTTACTTAATCCCAATTTTTTTATCCTTACCTTAGTTGTTATTTAATTTTTACTGACTTTCCATTGCCACTTGCAGAAGAGATCATTCAGGCTGATCATGACTACTTGGTGAATAAGACGTGTGGCTTTGTTTCTCGTTCCTTACCATTTTTGGGTCGAAAAGCGTTTTTATCAGTGCAGTCATGTCGACTAATGAACCTGTTGTTTCAGTTGAGTGGCTCCATGCTAACTTCAGAGAGGCTGATTTGAAGGTATGTGATTGGGCTTTTTTCCATTCTATATTTTGTGGGTTAGGTTGATTTTAACTTTGATTAAATGTTTGTGTTGTTTTAACGCTTTTTAACAACTTTGGTAGTAGATCACTCGCTCGGTATTTGAAGAAGAAAATGAGTATTGTAGACAAAGTTAATAAAAACGCTATGGAACAGTTGAAGTTGTGAAAAAACTGTCAAAGGAAACTTTCATGTTTTCTTTTCCTTCATCCTCAAAATAGCAGCCTTGTTTCTTATAGTTTACCTCAGACATGGTTGTATGGGGTCAGAGCCCGAACCATACTCTGCTTGTCTGTTGATGCTTCATTGATCTGAGATTTCCACGAGATAAAATGCAAAAGGATGAATCAACTTTAATTCATACTTACTATAAGATGTCATTCTCAGTCAGGTTGCATTTGAATAGTTTTAGTAAATTCGTTCTTTTATCTTATGCAATTCTATCCATCCTCACGCCCTATGTTACATGGATTCAAGTATGACAATCACTTGTGGGTGTGTGCCACATGTCATGGCCTTCTTAGATCCTTATAGTAGGATACCATGATATGTATCTCAGTATCTGGAAGTTGGGTGTGGGTATGCAGACATGGTGTGAACAGTTAAATGGTCCAACCATTGCATAATATTCTGAAATAAATGATATTACCGTCTGGAATGTACTTCGAATCAAAAGAAATTTATAGGGAAAATGATATTTATATCTCTTATCCATGTTTTAGTTTTGAAATTTTTCTTAATTATCAAAGGCAAGCTTCTTTTTCATCAAATATTGTAACGGGGCTCTGACATATTGCTCGTATCCTTATACTTTGTTATATCTGGAGAACATGGATATTAAGGTGAATAGAAGAGTCCATGTAACACATCTGGTCGAGACATCACTTTATTTATAATGAATAAGATTATGAAAATTTTCCTTGCTTGCTTTAAGTGCAGTTGTTCACACCCCCCCCCCCCCCCCCCCCCCCAACCCCCAACCAAAAAAAACCTTGAATGCGTTTTCTATATTATTATCATAATATTTTAATATTTACATTTTCAGGTGTTGGATGCATCCTCATATCTGCCAGATGAACAAAGGAATCCATTTGAAGAGTATCAGGTATTCCTTTGGTTTTTTCTTGAACTAGTTAGCTATGATTTCTTCTTTAAATGATGTTAAAACACTGTATATTCATTTGAGCATTTCTTTTTTTCTTTGTTATTGAATAAATATTCTTTATGCAAATCATGCCATTAAAAATCCAATTATTGGAGTTAAGGACTTACATGATATTCAAAAACCATTCATCTTGAGCATCTATTATTCTAGGATACCATATTAAAAGTCTTTATGTGAGTTTTATCCTGGTTCCTTTCTTTTCATTTTTTGTTACAAGAATGAAACAAACACCAAGTCTTAATCCCACTAGGTGGGGTTGGTTCCCTCTGTTAATATTATTAGTATTTTAATTTGGGCTGGTGTTGCTTGAATAGGTTGCCCGTATTCCTGGTGCCCTTTTCTTTGACATAGACAGGATATCAGATCAAACTACTGACGTAAGATGGTTCTTTCAATGCTTTTGTGTTTATTATATTAGTGCTTTGGAAATGACAATTATCATAAAAGAAGTGAAATTACTTTGAGGTATTTACTCCAAATTATATTTGCGACATGCCACTTTCCCTTACATATAAATTAGTCTGTCTCAGTTGCCACACATGCTGCCATCATCAGGAGCCTTTGCTGCTGCTGTTTCAGCACTTGGTATTGAGAATAAAGATGGCGTTGTTGTTTATGATGGCAAGGGAATTTTCAGTGCAGCTCGAGTTTGGTGGTGAGTAGCATCTCTGGTATTCAAGATCCTAAGTTGTCATTTTAACTTTTTATCATATCATTTTCCCAAACTCTATGAGCTAATAATGATAATGAGTGCATGTAATTGAATTAACAGGATGTTCAGAGTTTTTGGGCATGACAGAGTCTGGGTGTTAGATGGAGGCTTGCCAAGATGGCGTGCTTCAGGCTTTGATGTTGAATCTAGTGCTTCTAGTGATGCCGTTATGAAAGTGAATGCTGCCAACAAAGCCGTACAGGAAGTATATCATGGACTAGCAGTAAGCCTTTTTATTCAAGATAATTACTGTTTTTATTTTTAGTCCGCCATTTATCCAGGATGCAAGCCTTTTTTTTTTTTATTGCATGAGTATTATTTGTCTTATTTCAGGCTCTATACATAATGTTTTTATACGTACCTTATATTGGACAAATATTTCTGGATATGCTTTTTCCTCGGTTACTTTAGTTTAGCATTGTTACCACAAGATCTTAGTGAGCATGTCAGAAACAGAAAGCTTATGGAACTCTGAATTAGGATATTTTTTATTATGGTGATAATCAGGATATCTCCCACCCCTTTGCCCTAACTCCCCTAAACCTCTTTCAGGAAAAGGAAAATACAAGTTCTTCTTGTCTAAAGCATGCCTCTTATGCTGTGGACTGTTCTGCTTGTCGCTTAGACTTTCTGGGTATTGATTATTTTGTAGATATGCTGATGAGAATCATGGAGGGCCGACTAACAATGATGCAATCGGACAAGTCAACCTTGTCAACCATGTCGGAATTGGATGATTGACAAGATTTGCGCATAAAAAGGAATGGTTGTTGATTGACTGGTTGATTGCAAGATTTGAGCGCATGATTGATTGATTGATTGGTTAATTGATTGATAAAATTTGAGAGCATAAAAAAGAATGGATGGTTGATTGATTGAAAAGATCTGGGAATATAAAAGGAATGATTGATTGATTGACCAGATCTAGTTATTTATTTATTTTCTATGTAATTTAGGATTTTTATTAATTTCCATGTAGAATTAGGATTTAATTATTTGCCTATTTAAAGGCTTTTCCATTGTAAACATTAGACAGAAATTATTATGAATTTTTGAATTTGAGAGATTTATCTCTTTTATCTTGTTCTTCAATGAACAAAATTTCGAACTTATCAATGGAGTGATTCCTTTGTGGCGTTCAAAACCCGAACTTATCAAAGATCTGGGCAGTCTTTGTGGCGTTCAACAATTCTTGGTTCTTGCTTCCGTATAATCAACGAGTCTAGATTTTAATATAGTCTAGGTTCTTGGTTCGTGAATCAACGGGTTGGAATTCTTTGCCTTCTATCCGATTTTGGCTTTTCTGGGATTCGTTTCAATCTTTTGTGGGTTCCTTTGGCCTTATCCCATTGTGGGTTCACATCATATGCGAATCGTTTGAAGTTACATTGATACCAACTTTATGTAATTGACACCAACTATACACAAATTAAGACTGGAACTTGTGTTAATATAATTTAGGTATTTTATTTTATTTTTAAGCTTTTAAATGTATTCTTTGGCTGCAGTCTCTCTTTCATGCATATTTCCTTTTATATCATCCTCTGCTTTTATTTTTTATTTTTGTATTTGAATTTCTATTGCCTGAATAGATGTTCAATGGATCTGGCTATTGCAGGTTGGCCCAACAAAATTTCAGACCAAATTTCGGCCCCATTTCATCTGGACATTCCAACAGGTATGTTTCTTCAAAATTAACAGGCCTTTCATTTTTCACAAAAATATATGTTTCCTATTTCATCTATTTTTCATGACTATGATTTGTGACTGGAAAGGGATAAAATATATCAGCTGTGTAAGAGCTGTGTATATTCCTGCTAGTGCTACTGTTAACTATAGTCTTTAAACCTTACCATGAAGTCAGTAACTTTTTATATTTCTTTGGAAACCAATGCACTTTTTTGCTTGTTTAGGATTTTAAACCAAAATTTGGCTGACAAAATGTTTCGGTAATAATTGCTTTTACTGGAAGCAGTGGTCATCCAATCTAAGGAAACTGAGGAGAGTGGCATCAACTTGTTAGGCTTTATTCTTTCAAGCAGTAAGTGACGTGGTTTCTCTCCACTTCTGCTGAAAACAATGGCATAGTTGGTATGTAATATGTATATTTAACCCAGATAAGAATGTCATTGTTGTCACTCTCCGAACTTAGGTATAGGAAATGGTGTTATTCATGCTCCGCTTCTGAAGATGCATTTGGTAATTAAAAACAAAAAAATTTAGTGATCCTTAAAACAAAATATGCTATCTTTGACATAATAGCTGAGCACCATAAAAAAGTGAAGTCATGAAGCTATAAGTAACAGGTTTTGTCAAAAAGTAGAGATTCATTAAGACTCTGTAATGGTGCTGGCAGAGGAGGATGCAGGTTTTGTCTCACAATGACTGAAATTTAATCTCCTAGTAGAGAATTTTCTTTATTGGGTTGATTGTACTCTAGATGCTTACTGTTTTGATATATCACAACTTATTTCTCATGATGTATTCAGATCTTACAAAACATTGAGGACAAAACACATCAACACATTGATGCCCGTTCAAAGGCCAGGTATATCTAATATTTCCTATTGTTTTATCAGCAATTGAGGTGTTCACAAATAAATGGAGGGAATGGTTATTGTCTGTTTGAATGTTAACAACTTAATTAACAGCCAACTAGCTAGTGAAATTAGCTACACAATGATCTTCACAAATATTCCTGATTGTTTGAATTGCAGAAGTTTGTCCTACCATCTTGTCTGGTTTATGTGAAGGCTGTATTTTACTTTCTAATCTAGTTGGAGGATGGAAATTGGGTTCTTTTTAAAAAGCATTCTGATGCATGGTAGGAATCACTTGCTTGATTTCAATCCTTTGCAGGTTTGATGGGGTTGCACCAGAACCTCGAAAAGGAGTAAGAAGTGGTCATATACCAGGCAGCAAGTGCATTCCTTTCCCCCAGGTAAAGAATTTTCTCTTATTTCTTGCTCTCCATGCATTTCTGAATGTTGGAGCAAGAATTTTTGCATGACAGAGGTCAACTTATTTCCTTCAAACTTGATAAAAATCTTAATCCCAATTAAGTTTAGTATCATGGACCTGTCTAACTATTGGTTCTTTGTTGAGCTCTATCCTTGATTAATTGAGGCAAAGTTGGAACAGTGAAGGCAGTCTTGGAATTGGTGTCTATGAGCTCATCCAGTTAGTATGTCCAGCATCCATGCAAACACTTCAATCCTATTCTCCTCCTCTTTCACTGTGGTATCTCCCTACACCCCACGACCACCCATCCCCCCCCCCCCCCAAAAAAAAAAACTTTTATTCTCTTCACCTGCAGAGAGTGATGTAACCATATGGAGTCAGTGGGTTAAATTATACAAAAAAATCCCTACGCAAGGACAGGTCCCAAGGATGAAACCTTTGTCCCATCCTTGCCTTCAGGGCCAAAGGTGAAAGTCAGAAGCCAATTGCAAATGATGCAAGGTGCTGCCACGTGCTCGCCTCTATTTGAATAACCTAGTTATGGCAAAGATTGTAGTTACTTTTGCAGATCGGTCTTGAAATGGTAGAAAGTGAAAGAAAAGAAAGAAGCCCCACCCTCACCCCCACATTGGGAAAAAAAAAATACCATCATTTCTCAACAGCTCAATCTGGAAGCATCTGAACAGTATTTGTATTATTTGGGAAATTCATCCAGGACTCAACCTGTTGTAATTCAGTTAGGTGAACATGGTTTGGGTGTTTTATTACTGTATTTTACTAGGATGAGGCAGTTTGACGTTCTGTTTTTCCTTGGATTGTAATCTTCTTGATTATTGGACTTTAAATTTTGATGAAGCTGCATTGATTTTATCTTGGGCGTTTCCTTGATTAAAATATAGTTGGAATTGTTGCAGATGTTAGATGACTTACAAACACTTTTACCCACTAGTGAGCTTAGGAAAAGGCTTGAACAAGAAGGTAATACGTTATGTCTTACTAATTGCAGGTGTCTGATGTCTCTAGCTACAATGCATTTTTGTTATCACTGAATATATGTTAGTCTAGTCAATCATGTATGTATTTTCAAATTAACCATTTCACTTTGCTGTGCTTGTGTTTGCATAAGTATTATGTGACCATGTGGGTAATAAGTTGGACTTGAACACAATTATTTTACTTGTGCAATGTATACAAACTGTGAAGTAATGCATGCATATTCTTATACCTATTTGTGTGTGTTGTACGCGCATGCGTGCTTGTAAAATATACAGCCACCAACAGAATTATTTGTGTGGCTGTTCTTTATATTCATAGGTGTTCAGTGAGATCACTAAAGTTACAGGCTTTGGTAAAGAGAATCTACTTTATCAAGAAACTAGCTGGAAGAAAATAAATAAAGAGAACAAAATTGTAGGGAAATAAGCTCCTAGTTTTATATTAAAACAGCCCTAAAATGTCTACACACTTGAGCTTGGTATGTGATCCTGAGAATACAATTTTTATCATTTGCATTTGGCAGTCAATTCTATATACATACACGCATATGCACATGTCATTTAGTTAACTGTATCATCTCAATATTTCTTCTTTTAGTAATCAATATTGTGGTCATTTGCTATCAGCTCTACAGAGTTTGAGAAAATCTGACTATAAACTGTTGTGCAGGCATCTCTTTGGATAGCCCTGTTGTGGCTTCATGTGGAACTGGTGTAACAGCTTGCATTCTTGCCCTGGTTAAAAATTTTCTTGCTTCCCTTTAGGACTTTTGCCGCATTACATCTTCCAATTTTTTGGGTGTATTTTGTTATTTTAATGTTATTTCATTTCCTGAACTCTGCCTACCAAAACAACATGTTAAGCTTTCTTCTTCCATATGCGGTCGGCTACATGTATGTTTTTTTAAGTCATATATATCTATAGTCTTATTTTTTGTCAGGCCTGTATGACTCATGCCATACCTTAGAGTTTCTCAGTCAAACTTTTCTTGGTTTCCCTGTCTCTTTTGCAAAAATACTTATCCTATTCATTCACTCTTCTCATTGAAACCCTTATTGGTCTTCTCCTCAACCATCTTAATGGACTCTACCCGCCAGTCCGGGAGGCAAAAAGGACACCACTCAAATGAAACCAAAAATAGAAGAAATTCAAGAAAAGAGGGGTGGGGGTTTATCATATTCTTGTTATAATGTACCTACGTAGACGACATCATGTTAAAGAAATGAGCTTGTTCTTCATCCAGAACAACCTTAAATCTGGTTTCCTGATGACAGAAGAAAAAAACGGATTATCCTTTGCATAAAAGAGGAGGAAAAATCATTTAGTTCTAATACTCTGAATGTTTTCAGGGTCTGTATCGACTGGGGAAAACTGATGTTCCGGTGTATGATGGGTCATGGACAGAATGGGCTACACATCCGGCCAACGCTGTCTCCACTTCCACTTCCACTTCCTGCCCTGTTTGATTAACACTGGGGATTTTGATGATAGAAGAAGCTATATGTAAAAACTGATGAGTTGAGACTTGATCTGTGATTATTTGTTTTATGTGATAGAAGACAGTTGCTGGGATTGAATTCTTTGCAGTTATTTGTTTGGGAGGCGACTCATGAAACTGTTGTGTGTGAGTGTATTGTGTTACGTGTGTGGGAGTGTTTGTCCCACATTGCTTGGTGAGGATATTCAAAATAGGTATAAATAGCCCAAATCTTGATATTAGATTTGGGCCCGAGGAGCACTTAAATTTTGTGAGCGGGTGAACCCATACACATGTGCGCCGCCGAACAATCATTCGATTTGGATCAGATCAATATGAATAAAATAATATATTTTTTAGTAAAAATTTATTTAATATATTATTTTAATTAAAAATTTATTCGAACAGGACACCATTCCGGAAATTGTTCTGCGTATCCAGCGCATTTGCGGAGTGGCTATCACGGCAGTTCCACTTCCAGAAATCCTTCCCGATTTCATGTAGCGTGTCTCCTCCATGTCATGGTCCCGGCGCCTCATTTTTCATATTTCATGCGTGTTTGTGTCGGGCTGTCCCAGGCTTTGTATATATATACAAGCTTTAAGTTGCTCGGGAAGAAATCTTTTGGAGCTCCATCATCTCTCTCTTCTGTTAAATTTTCAGAATTTCCTCACTGTTCATCAGTGAGCTTATTTCATTTCTCCAATCTTTCTTCTTATACACCACTTCGAGTTTTGTCAGGTAGTTCTCGACTGCTATTCTGCCGGTAAAATCGTTTTATCCTACTAAGACTATCGTCGTAGTTTGTTAGTCGTCAGTGCAGGACGATTCTGTCTTTAGGACAGCATGCTTGCGCGACTCGATTTGAATTAAATTTATTTGTTCATTGCAGTGTTGTCTATTTCGGCCATTAATTATAGCTTTTTGTACTGAATTTTATATTAATATTGCTGTTTACTCCAATAGAAACGGAAGAAGTTAAGCAAAGTGAGAAATATGTCATAAATGAGCCAGCTTTATTATTGTTTCTGGTTCGGATTGTGTCAATATATTGGCATTGTCGCATTGGTGCTCCCATGGGTCATAAATGGCTGAGCAGTTTTGTAGAGTAATTTCAAATGTGATTAGTTAAAAAAGAAAAAAATAATAAAAGGCGGCCCGGGGGGGGGGGGGGGGGTGGCTTTAGAGTTACGAGCATCATATAATTAATTATTTAAATTTGGAAAGATAGCATCAGATGATCGCGTGGCCTAATGGATAAGGCGCTCGCCTCCGGAGCGGGAGATTGTGGGTTCGAGTCCCATCGCGATCGTCCCTTTTGATTCTTTTTCAGTTTCCTTCATTTACTTGAATAAAAGCCACACCACACATATCCAAATTGGAGGGAATCCAATTACGCAGGCTCAAGAATTTATTTTGATTTTCTACTTTATCCAACAAAGTAAGACAAAAGAATTTTTTTCTTCTATAATTACTCTTTTAAAAAAAATCACAATATCAATTGTAAGATAAAATATGATATAAATTATCTTCCTTCATTAACATTTTCTAAAACTTCTTCATATGAAATGGAATTGAAATTTTTTATCTCATTATTTCTACACTAAAGGATTACGGCAACTAGAAAATATAAGTTAAAATTTTGTCACAATATTTCTTAGCATGGAGTTGTATTGAAAATTATGAATATTGTGTTATCAATTCTAATTTGAATAAAATAACTTGTAGTTGGTGGGAATAACGCTTATTAAAAAAGAAAAAAAAAAAAAAAGTCACTTACAATCAACTAACTAATAGAAAATTTTCGGGTATGGCTGGCTAGACATTTGGGGGTTGGTTTTGAGTCTCTAGCGTTTTAATTTCTCCAATTTTCCCATCTTCCAAAAGGTAAAAGCGGGCATTGCCAATTTGTAACTTCAAAGCCTTCAATCTCTTACCGCATGTCACAGTAAACCCTGCTGCTGCAGGCGCATTGCACAAGCACAAGTTGCTCTTCTACATATTTTTATCTTTTCTCTCGTTCTTCGTTCGGGTTCAGGCTTCAACTATTTTAAATAATCATCAGCTTTCGTAATTTTTATTAAGTTTATTTATTTATTTATTTATTTTTGGTGGGGGGAGGGGGGGTTATTATACTGTATTTTCGTAATTCTGTTCTTTTCTTTTTTTTATTCGTAGTTTGCTTGAGACTTGAGAATTACTGAACATGCTTGATTATCAAAAGTTTCCTTTTTCCTTTATAGAAAAATTTGCATGCCAATGATGTTAAAAATAAATAAATAAAAATGCTCGAAGGAACAAAAATTCTACAATTTTTCATATATTGATGTTACGCAACATGTTCCCAGTTGATGGCAACATGTTATATTCACATATGGGGTTATTTTGATTGAACCTATATTAATACATATACATTTATATATATGCGTACATATATTTATCCACTAACTCTTTTAACTGTAAATATCACCATCCAGCCTGGTTGAAAGAAATCAAGACCAATAAATGTTTGGTTGGAGGAACCAACATAAAGAGGTAGTCATCTCTGAAACAAAAATAACTACAACAAAATAAAGTAAAACTACCCGGTGTGTGAGATTTCCTCCCCGAGTCTTGCGTTTCATCAACTATATCGACCGTCGAGTCGAGCATCGAGGGTTTAGCCAAAATGAATCATGCAAACATAGATGGATCTCCCATAAAAAACAAAAGCCCCAGAGCAAGAATGCAAGACATACAATGCAAATAATTGATGAGGCTGCCACAGATAAAGAGAACCAAGATAAAAAATTATTTGCCATGCCATCATGATCTACCACAAGAACCAAGTATAGTTCCTTGGAAGAGAACTCAAAAACTCAACGCCAAGGAATGCTGTGTGTTCATTACCCGCTGGAATCCACTTATTCAAGTTCGATCCACTCTTATAATTAAACTCTACACGAGTTCCATTCTATTATGGTTCTTATCAGCTCTGGTCAAAAAACCTCCCAAACATAACAAAAGCATCCGGAAAACCTTATAAACGCGAACAAGACAAAAGTGCGATTCAAGCATCGTCAAGTGCAAGGACTCCGGGGAGCGATTTTCCCTCAAGCAGTTCCAAGCTGGCACCACCGCCAGTCGAGATGTGACTCATCTTGTCAGCAAGACCAACCTTCTCTACGGCTGCTACAGAGTCACCTCCCCCAATTATTGTTGTCACCCCCTGGCCACTAAGGTCTGCCAATTTCTTTGCAATGACCTGTTCATGACAAACAGATACGCAATTTCAATGATGGAATCCAACACATGGGTGATGCTAGAACTAGATTTTGAAGAGGAATGTGGGCTGTTTATGTACCTCTGTTCCTTCGGCAAACTTTTCAAACTCAAACACGCCCATAGGTCCATTCCAGATAATGGTTTTTGTGGTATCCAAGGCCTCACCAAATGACTTGATTGAATCAGGTCCAATATCCAATCCCATCCAGCCATCAGGGATACCAGACGCTGGGACAATCTGCATAACATATTAACCATTGCTTAAACCACTTTCAGACATGAAGTATTCAATTAAACTAAACACAGAGGACCAAATCCAACGACTTCACTTATTTTAGATGAAGAGAAACAGATCAAACTATAAAACTTTTGGCAAGTAGAACAAGCTAGGTTGCATGTACGCCCAAACCACTCCAGGTTCATCATTGGGAGAGACAATTGATTATTTTGTGTGCACGCGTGTATTGTGGGGGACAGGCTAACCTTGCTATTCGCATCAGCAGCAAACTTGTCAGCCACAACCACATCAGACGGGAGAAGTAAAGACACTCCTTTAGCCTTGGCCTTCTCAAGGAGAGATGTTGCAAGATCAAGCTTGTCTTCCTCCACAAGTGATGATCCAACTGGGTGCCCTTGGGCCTTGTAAAATGTAAAGATCATGCCTCCACCAAGCAAGAGCATATCAACCTTCCCCAACAATGACTCAATCACGCCAATCTTAGTTGATACTTTGGAGCCACCAATAATTGCAGCAAATGGTCTCTTGGGATTAGCCACAGCTCCAACAAGATAGTCAAGTTCCTAAAACCAAAGAAGTCAACGTGTCTACTGAATGTAAGAAATAGAAATTAGCATTTATCAAGATTCAAGAAAGGGGGAGAAGCAAAAGGAAAAGAAACGGTAATTAGTTAAAAACTGGCAAATAAGGAATAGCTTAGGCATGGCAACTGTAAATTGTAATGGAAGTAGATAACAAGAATGAATATGTTCTCCATACACGGGCTGACCAAGATAATTAAATATCAAGTCTCTAAAAATTTAATATACAAAAACTTCTCTGTTTACATGCCATTAATCCTTCTCTTGGCTCATTATATTGTGTGCGTGGCTCATCAAATAAACCAAGCTACCAGGCAGATCAAGCTAGCTCTGAATGAAATAGGGGTGGTTATTTATGACATACAACATGAAAATCTTAAAAGGATTAATTTAGATCTTATTGCATTTATAGCTCAACATCAGCATAAAATAGCATGAGAGCTATGACAGCAAAGATCAAAATTTTGGACTGAATATGAACAATGCATGCTAGGGTAAGTTCAAAGTCAAACCCTTGTTCCCCTTAAGAAGGATCAAGTCTAGTTCTGCCAGTGCCAAGTAACCATTTACCAAATGATACGCACATTTAACATGGTAAAATTTAGCTCCTCAAAGTAAGTAGCCAAAAGGGATACAAGCAATTGTAGAAGAAAATACAACCTTCTGCATGAGGAATCCAGCAACAGAGGGTTTCAAGTACTTGGCCACCCCCTCAGTGGAAGCATGTGCTCTATGAGCAGTACCGAAAGCATCATTCACATACAGATCTGCAAGAGATGCTAGTTTCTTTGCAAATTCAGGATCATTCTTCTCTTCCTCTTTGTAGAACCTCACGTTCTCCAGCAGTAGAGCACCTCCCTCCGGTATTTCAGCCACCAATTTTTCAACTTCTACACCGATACAATCATTTGCCATTTTAACCTGTTATAAGCACATGAATAACAATCAGAGAGACCAGCCAGATCAGTGACTACCAATAAAGCCAACTAAAACATATGATAAAATACAGAAACCTACCTCAACACCAAGAAGCTCAGACAGCCTTGGCACCAGAGGCTTCAAGCTGTATTTTGGTGTAACACCCTTAGGGCGTCCCTGCAACAAACAGAGTTGAATAAAATTATAATAATCTCAAAAGTACACTTGAATTATTGAGGATATGACAATAGCCTTTCCCCTTCCAACTCTTTTTCCCAAAAGCATTACGAGAAATGAACCTTTTCAATCTTCAATTAATACCAGTGAAGGAAATATTAATAGGGTTTCAATATAATCTTTTTGAAGAATCAAATAAAAAAAATATCAAAGCACAACAAGTGCTTTATGCAATCTTATGAAATGATGAATTCATCATATGAATCACTCATCAAAGATGCAGTAGCTTCCAGAGTAAAAACATGGCAAAAATAGAGAAATATATAATTTAATATGAATGATACACCTAAATGAGCAACTCCGCCTAGGGATGTTATCCATTGTCGGTTCCAACCCCGGATAAAAGAGGAGGGTTGTGTTAGGTAGCCGACAGCCAACGTAAAACCTAATCAGATTCAAAATATTAACTCTAGACAAACTATGAAAAACCGTTGGAGCGTAACCCTTCATAACGACGCGCTACACTGCCGACGTGTAGTATTAAGTGAGTTAAGGCAGCTGCATCGGTGCCTGGATGTAGTGATAAATGAGCAAGGGTCTCCGCATTTACTTGGACGGATGTGAATAAAGAAGCTAGTCCAAAATAAAAAACAAAATCAAATTCAAAACCAAAGCCAAAACCAAAATCATAGATTAAGGATTGGGTCATGGAACATAGGAACATTAACAGGCAAAGCTATAGAAGTGGTAAATGTGATGATTAAGAGAAAGATTACTATTATGTGCCTTCAAGAGACGAGATAGGAAGGGAAAAAAATAAAAACTTTATCACAAACTAGATATAAAATATGATACACAGGAAATGATCGAGCGAAAAATGGAGTGGAGATTATTATGGATAAAAGCTTAGTAGATGAGATAGTGGATGTAAAGAGAATATGAGATAGGATTATTATGGTGAATGTTGGTCTAGAAAGAATGACTATGAATATCTTTAATACATATGCACCACAAGCGGAGTTAAGTGAGGAGATAAAAGCAAAATTCTATGAGGACCTAGAGGGCAAATGATCCTAAGAGGAGAGAAAATGATTATAGGAGGTGACTTAAATGGTCACGTGGGTAAAGACGGAAACGGCTATAGAGAGGTACGTGGAGGGTATGGATTCAGGGAAATTAATAATGAAACTAAGTCTATTCTAAATTTTGTTATGGCATATGAGCTCATCATAACCAATATTAAGTTCAAAAAACGGGATGAACACTTAATCACATATAAAAATATCATATCAAGTGCCCAAATATATTACTTCCTCATGAGACAAAAATGATCGATTATGTTGTAGGGATTGTAAGATGATACTTGGGGAATGTTTGACTACTCAACATAGACTTTTGGTACTTGACGTCCAAGTAAGAAATTGGAAGAGAAAAAATCACATAAAACAAATTCCAAGAATTAGGTGGTGGGATTTAAAATGGGAGAAACAACTAATCTTCAAAGAAAAATTAAGGAGTAGAAAAGAATGGAATGGAGAATGACAAGCAAACCAAATGTGGAGAGAAATGGCTACTACCATAAGAAGCACAGGAAAGGTAGTCCTTGGAGAGACAAATGGTAGAGCCCTAAACCTTAAGGAGTCCTAATAGTAGAATGAAGAAGTACAATTGAAAATTAGAAATAAGAAAACTTGCTATAAGGCTATATATTAGTGCAACAATGAAGAAAACCTAAAAAATTATAAAGAAGCGAAAAAGACAGCAAAATTAGCTATTAGTGAAGCAAGGTCAAAAGCATATGAGAATTTATATAAACGACTAGATACAAAAGATGGAGAAGGGATATATATAAATTAGCTAAAGCAAGAGAAAGAAAAACAAGGGATCTAAATCAAGTGAAATGCATAAAAGATGAAAACCAAAATATATTAGTGAATGAGGGAGCGATTAAGGAGAGATGAAAAGAGTATTTCACAAAATTATTCAATGATGATGGAGACACAAAAGTTAGGTTGAAACATCTTAGTAACTCCGAATAGAACGTGAGTTACACATTTTATCAATGCATAGTTCAAATGAAATAAGGCAAGCATTAAAAAAGATGAAAAATCATAAGACGGTGGGACCGGATAATATACCAATAGAAGCATGGAAATGCATGGGAGAAGAGGGCATCTATTAGCTAACGAAATTATTTAACGCGATCCTTAAATCAAAAAAGATGTCAAATGAGTGAAGGAAAAGTACTTTGGTTCCCATATACAACAACAAATGAGATGTTCAAAATTGTTAAAATTATAGAAGAATTAAGTTAATGAGCCATACCATGAAACTCTAGGAAAAAGTAATAGAGCAAAGACTCAGAAAAGAAACAAATGTCTCGGAAAATAAGTTTGATTTCATGCTTGGTATGTCAACAATGGAAGTTATATACCTACTAAGGCGCCTAATGGAAAGGTATCGAGATCATCAGAAGGACCCACATATAGTGTTTATAGATTTAGAAAAAGCCTATGACAGGGTCCCTAGAGAAGTATTATAGAGGGTTTTAGAGAAGAAAGGAGTCTGAATAGCCTATATACAAGCCCTTAAAGACATGTATCACGGTGCAGAAACAAGAATCAGAACATGCAGAGGGGATACTGAGCCGTTTAAAATTATAATGGGACTGCATCAAGGTTTTGCACTAAGTCCATACTTATTTGCTTTAGTAATTGATGAACTCACTAAACACATTCAGACAGAGATGCCATGGTGTATGCAAATTGCAGATGACATAGTGTTGGTGAATGAAACAAAAGAGAGAGTGAACACTAAGTTTGAGTTGTGGAGAAACAATTTAGAATCTAAGGGATTTAAATTAAGTAGAAGGAAAACATAATATATGGAATGTAAATTTAGTAAGAATGCAAGAGTGGCATAGTTCTGAAAGGGTCCTGAAGCATGAGGCGCGAGGCGCACGAGGCGAGGCGCGCCTTTGCGAAGCAAGGCGCACCTTTTAGAAAAAAGACTCAAAATCTTGTAAAATCATAAAAAACTATCAAATTATCAATAACACATGCATATCATTAATGATTCATAATATTCAAATTCTAAACTAACATCATCAAAGTTGATTCATTCATCATGCAAATTCTAAACTAGAAACATCATCATAGTTCAAACTTAAAGTCTCAAACTCAAACAAGTACCAATCATCATGCAAAATTCTAAACAAACATATAAACACTACAAGTCCACAATCAATAAAGAAGTTTTAATCAATCATCAAGGAGATCATCAACATCAAGGTCAATATCTTCATCATCCCCTTCAATCAAGAAAATGTTTTCATTTTGAAAAATGTTATTTTCAAGTCTGGAAGATTAGCGCATTATAAGGAGACATATAAGAAAATGTTTTTATTTTAAAAAATTAAAATGATTTATAATGAATTTTTCAAGAAATAGTAGGTATGCATTTTGGGGGTGATAAAATTGTTAAATCCTGAGTTTGTACTAAAATCAAAATTCTATTTTCTTATTCTTATGGATTTTGATTTTTTAGATATTTTTATTGAATCCAAATGGGAGATACTTTCTTATTTACATTTATGTATTAAAGTAAATGGAAGGTAAAATATAAATAAAAAAAAAATATGGACATTTACTTAAACTAAAGAAATGTAAATATGTTGTAATGTATACATGTTGGAACTAAGAAGAGGGAAGGAATTGGGCTGCCTAGATTTTAATTAAAACCTAGGTTTCATGAGACGCGCCTCTCGCCTCGGCGCCTCACCGTGCAAGGCGTGCGCCTCATTGAAATCGCCTCGCCTCGCCTCGGCCCAGGCGAAGCGCTGAACTAGCACCTTGCACCTAGGCGCACCTTTAACAACTATGAAGAGTGGAGGATGTTATAATAAAATTGAAAGACCAAATCTTACAAAGAAAATACTATTTTCGATATTTGGGATTAGTGATTCAACAAGATGGAGAAATTCATGAGAATGTCACGCATAGAATTAAGGCAGGTTGGCTAAAATGGAGAAATGTGTCGGGAGTGTTATGTGATGGTAAAATCCCATTAAAATTGAAAGAAAAATTCTATAAGACAGCTATAATCAGTCTTGTTGTATGGCTCAGAATGTTGGGCAGTCAAATAATAGCATGAGCAAAAAACGAGTGTAGCGGAGATGAGAATGCTAAGATGGATGTGCGGCCATACAAGAAAAGATAAAATTATAAATGAGATTGATCGTAACAAGGTAGGAGTACTGCCAATCGAGGAGAAAATGAAAGAGACTAGACTAAGATGGTTTGGACATGTGAAAAGGAGACCAAGAGATGCTCCTGTGAGGAGAGTTGATGATATGGAATAATTAGTCAAAAAAAGCAGTAAGCAGACCCAAGAAAATTTTGGAAGAGACATTAAAGTTTGATATAAAGTGTATGGGCCTAAATGAATATATGACAAAAGACATAAATACATGTAAGTCTATAATTCATGTAGCCGACCCCACATAGTGAGATAAGGGCTGGATATGTTGTTGTTGTTGATACACCTAAATGAGCAACAAAAACCAATCCTGTAATTGAGGTCGGCCAACAAGATTAGCCAATGGCATACGAAAACAGTATGAGAGTCCAAAAAATGGTATATCACAACTCGAGGAACACACAGATGTAACACTAAGAATCAATCAAGCTAAAAGAAAGGAAATTTGTAGGCATTATACAAATACCGAAGTAAGGTAATAGTATATGTCCAATATGAAAGCACTAACCCATTCAACAAAAGAATTACAACAAAAAAAACAAATTGAACAAAGCAAAAATTCAAGTAACATTTAGCATTGCAATTTTTCTATCTAATTTTATACTTTCTAGCGTTATAATGAAAGATGGAGCCATGATTTCCAACAAAACATCTAATCATCCAAAAAATAAGCTTGGTAAATAAACAAAGCTTTCAAAAAAAATACCCTGCAAAACAATTGGTATCTAATTAGTCTTAGACGCACCAGTACAATAACTAAACTATCTAAAAAAATATGTAACTTTTATCTTCTCATCAAACCACGTGAAAGTAATAAATAAATCTTGAGCACAAATTCCATAAACAAGAAAAGTTCCAACAAACCAAAATAGCGGACACTAAGTTGCACCGAAATCAGGAAGCAAATAAATCAGATTATAATTACTTTTAGTTTCTATTCCCTCCACAAATCAATATGCAAACAAATCTCCCTACTTAGAACTCTGATTTATCACTGAAACTGTACCAGTTTTATGCACGATTCAATCATTTGATAGAGATCTCTACTCCTTTTGTTCTTATTTCCTAAATAAGAACAGCTCCATTTTCTTTCATCATTCCCTCAACGGATCCATGTTCCAACCACACCCTACAACGAAAAAATACATTTCATGAAGGAGACAACAACACAGAAGGACGTCGGTAGATACCAGGTGAGAAGAGAGGATGACTCTGGCGCCGTGGCCCATCAAGTACTTGATGGTAGGGACAGCAGCTCGGATTCTAGTGTCATCGGTGATACTGAAATTGTCATCCAGAGGAACGTTCAGATCCACCCTAACGAACACCTTCTTTCCCTTCAAATCGGCCTCCTTCAAGGCGCCTACGCTCTTCTTCGTCGCCATTTCGCCTTCCTGCGAACAAAAATCAACAGATCAAATCACCGATCACGTTATTCCTTCTCAAATACAAGGAATCGGTGGATTTTACGGATTCGAACTCACCGATCCTCGGATCAAAGTGTAATCAACGCAGCTGCAGACAGAGATCTCGTGAGTGCGGTGAAAGCAACGGAAAGTTGAATCGGGAAGAGTGTATTTGTAAGAGTGAGACGGCGCAGGATGAGGAGGGTTTTGCTATAGAGAGCGGGGGCGCATTATGCGCATCTACTTGCGAAGATTCGTTTTTCGGTCAAGGCCCGAGCCGTGCGTTTTATGTTACCACTAGCAGTATTATTATAGTCTGTTGGCAGCACACTGGTACGAAAAATAAGCTTTGAATTTATTTTCTTTAAAAATAATTATAATTAATAAATACCAAGCATAATATAAAATAATTATAAATAATTTTTAATTATATAGAAACAATGTCACCTAATCTAATCTGTAGAATAATAATTTATCATTTTTTACAATAAAATTAAAAAATAGAACAGGCTAAAATAATTCAGATTGACGGATGCATAAAATATAATAATATATGCATGATGTCATATCTTAGATTTGACATAAGACCTATATTATTATTCATATTAACATATATATTAATATAAAATATATACCATTATTCATATTATAATACATTTACTTCATTATTTATTTTGAGGTGTTTGTTAAATTGATTAAAATAAGAAACATTCAAATAAGGTTGGAATATATTCCGAATTAAGATATGAAATGATTAAGATAAGATTATAAAATATTTTAAAATTTTTATCAAACTGTTTGTTAAATTTTTTAAAATACACTAAAAAATACAATTTTTTTTTCTTATTTATAAAAACTAATATATGCTTATCTTGAGGCGAGAAATATAATCATATCTTAAAAGATCAAGATAAATGGTCATTAATGATTTTTTCAAAAGTTTTCAGACAAACTTAGTGAACATATTAAAAATGATAGAAGTCTGAAATACTTCCTATATCTTAATTTTTTCACTTCATATCTTGATTAATAAACTCCCATTGACAAATAATTGGCGTTCAATTCTTAGATAATGTCACTCATTTTTTTGACTTTATGATTAACATCAATAAATAATTTTTGTAACAAATAAAAAACTCATAATATTAACTTATTGTTTCTAAATTTGAACCTATTTTACCAAGTTAAGCATTGAGAGACATTTTAAGAGACAATCCCAAGCAATATTCCCAACCCTTTACAATATTACATATCCAACACAAGGATTTAATGCTGGAATTGATAGAGAGTCTTGTAAAGGAACTTACATTCTGGATTTGAAAAAAAAAAAAAAAATTAATAAAACCCAATTCCATAATTCAAATCTCAAATTTAAACAGTCCTAGTTACTAGATAAAATATTTACTTGTTATATAAATATTATAGTGAAAGATATATTCTTCAAGAATATATAGAGATAAACTTTCTCCCATGATAAAAAAAAATTAATTGATGAAAAAAATAAGTATACCAATATAATAGATCAAAATATATATATAATAATTCTATTTAATTTCAGACTTGGTACAACCCAAGATCAGCATTCCCTTTAATTTGCACAACCAAAAAACTTATTCTGAAAATCTAGAAGGTGGTATTTTCTAATGTCAACTTTTGTATTTGAAAATTATTTGATGGAAATTTCTAATGTGAATGAGATTGATAAAGTAATCCTTAATTAGTCATAATTTTCAATATTCTAAGAAACTTGTGATCGATAATAAAATATAGGTTTTTTGAGACTTGATTCTATCGATCTTCATAAATTTTATGAGGTATTTTTTTTTTACAAAATTTTATTATAGCATCTATAATTACTTCTAGGTTAGGTAGACAACTTAATTAGCATATAAATATCCATAAGGATTAATTTATCAACTCCCTAAACACTATCATAAGAATCGGTTCAAATTTGAGCAGTCTGTTAGGATTCCTCCGCCGTAGGGTTTATTTAACTGATGAAAATATATTGTGTCATTTTCATATAAGAATTAAAAAATTATGCAAATACGTACAATTGTCCATTCCCTGTAATTTGGAAGGTGAAGTAATAACAAACAAAAGCAATGATAGTTAAATTACTACTTCATGGAAACTGGAAGGCCATCGTCCTGAAACTAATTAACTCTTATCTTTCTTTTCGTCTGCTTCTTCATTCATTGCCAATTCATATAACTACTGCATGGAAAACAGTAAAGAAATTAAGATCGAAAAACTTATAATTACAGCCATGCATGCAAATGCATGTCTCATCTTCCACTCTTACTCATTGATTCTGCAATAAAACCATACTCTCATAACTGCAGTCCCACCAGCTTCTCTCCACTGCATATATATAGGCATAAACTCGTCTTCTTCGTCATCATTCCTAGGTCTGCTCCTCTCTTTCGCTACAATTAAATCAATCATCACGTATCTACATTGCAATTGATGGCTCTCAATAAGGGAACCCTTTTCTTAGTTGCGATCATCATGTGTTTTGCGGCGAATAGCACTGCAGCAGCAGCAGCCAGAGACCTGCCGGTTCAGCCAGCAGCAGTACTAGGGTTCAACCTCACGGCGAGGCTGGAAACCGATGGAGGTTTGATGGGTTGTTGGAACGCGATGGCTGAGATAAAATCGTGCTCGAACGAGATTGTTCTCTTCTTCATAAATGGCGAAACCGATATAGGACCTGCTTGCTGCCAGGCCATCAGCATGATCACCCACCATTGCTGGCCGGCCATGCTAACTGCTCTTGGCTTCACTCTTGAGGAAGGCGACGTGCTGCGTGGCTACTGCGACGCTTCCTCCGGCCCCGCCCCTAGCCCCTCGGCCGCCTCCACCTCCACGGTGGTGGCGGTTTAGTCTGCTCTTTTTCCCATTAGTGTTGGGATAGCCATATGTATTTGGCCTGGTAATTTTCATTTTCAGGCATGCTATTAGTCTGAAACATTTTGGGTGAAATATATATATACATATATATGAAGATGGTTTAGTAACGATGATATACTTTTACAATTACAGAGATTGCATAGAACATACATATATATATGTTCGAAATCATCCTTATACATATAGCCATCAGGGCACTAACTAATCTTACTGAGGGTAATTAATTAATCTGAAAAATGTTATAAAAAAAAAATGATACGGACGAATCAGGGCCCTTTTAAAATGCTCGTTGTAGAATTTGAAATAAAAAATATTTAAAATTACATGTGGATTAGCTAGTAATTAGACAAAATCTTTAAAGTTTTCCCATTCATATATGGTCAATTGAAAAAATTTTCAAACCGTATAATCCATAGTGAATTAGCGTTTTTAAAATTTTAAATTCTTATTTTTTTGTTGTTTTTAATTTTTAGTTTTTTAAAATAGTAAAAATGTATTTATTTTCATATTTTTAAAATAAAAAAATATTATAAAAAATTCAAAATAATAAAGAGTTGTTTTAGTTATTTTTATCACAAACACATTTAAAACTTATAAAATATAAAAAATACTACAAATAAAAAAAATACGTTTTAAATAATTTTAAAATTGTCACTCAAAAAATAAAAAAAATAAATTTAAAACTCAAAAAGAATGTAAGAGACTCGCATGGGTCTAAGAAAATATGGACCGAACCGAACCTATTGGCAAGGGGGTTTAAGTGAAAATGAAGAATGCCCAGGGGGTGCAGACCTAATTAACCAAACAATAAAAGATAAAACCCAGCTAAACCCCTCGCAGCACCAACTGGTCATTTCTTGAAGTTTGCTTCTAAAATCTCCATCCATTTGTAAATTCCAAGAAGCTCGAAGGAGATGTACGCTACTGTAATTCAGCACAGGCCAACAACTCCATTTCAATTGTCTTCAAGAACACCATTTCTCAACCAAACTCATCCCAATCTCGTACTCCTCAGGCCGTTCTCACCGCTGCCTTCGAATTACAGACCGAGGGTTTATCGCCGCAAACGGCCCCTTTCCCGAGCGTTTGCCTCCGCCAATCCAAATGGCTCGGATGCGTTCTCCTGGCTGCGACTCTCCCAGTCGATTCGCCGCGGTTCGGAGCGGTTTTTGTCGAGATTCGGTGATTTCTTGAGGAAGGAAACGGGGTTTGATTTGGAAGAGGCTTATGTCAGGGTATCTGGATCTTTGGGTCCGATTCGGGACGCGGCAAAGAAAGGCGAGGCTGAGTTTAACCGGTTTAGGTTTGAGTTAGTTCCCGGGTTCATCGACTGGAATAAATGGGATCGGTGGAAGGTACTTTATTCTTGTTTATGGAAATCGCATTTCATCCTTCCGTTATGTAGAATTTGATTATGGTTTTCTTTATGTACTGACAATAGTACATAGCTCAAATTACATTTCGGATTTTGCTTGGAAGAAAGGAGAAAGAAAACAAGAATTTCCAAATTCCATCATTTGCCTGTAGCGTAGGATGGCAAAGAAAGGTAAAAAACTGCGCGCGCGCGCGAGAGAGAGAGTTTTGCTTATGGAAAAATTTAGAAGTAAAATTAATGAAAAGTTATGTTTCTTAACATTTTCATTCCCCCCTTGACCCCTTCCCTCTATTAGTTGCATAACATCATTTACACTAATAATTTCTGTTTCTCTTTCGTTTAAAATAAACAAGGAAAATTCCAGTCTTTATCATTTTACTTCATCGAACCAAACGGGGGAAATTAATTCCTCTCCTTATATTTTCTGTCTATTTCACTTGTCTGAAAAGAATTAAATCATACTTGAAAACTGAGAAGCCTATGGAAAAGATATTGAAGAAAGGGGAAATCTTGAAGAACATCTTATAACCACCAGGGTGGAAGCCCAGTTGAGTTGCCAGTGCTGGTGAGTTCGGGAGTATGGTTTTCAAGTCCCATGATCCGCAACACGCCTCCATTTAGATTCTATGTGGTCTCTTGCAATTTCCAGTTAGGTTTAAGGGTTAAATGGGTTAAGGACACTATCATTGAAGCTTAGCAGGTGGTATTTTTGGTTCTTTTGGATGGCCCCTCTGCAGCAGGAGCAGGTTATCTATTGTCAAACCACATTGCCGAGCCTAACCTCATACTTGGGGTGAGCGGCTAGGCCTGCACTTTCAGACTTACCCCTTTCGCTTAACAAACAGGAAAGAAAAAAAGAAAAACATCTCATAACTCATGGTCCTTTTGACACCAGGCTTAAGCTATTCTTTTCCCTTTTTACATAAAAAAAGTTAAAAGGATTTTTAGCTAGCATTTTTTGCCTTAAAAAATAAGCAAGTCCCTTGGTATGAAAAATTATAAAAAGCTTAGAAAGAACAAAAGACAAGAATTAATACTTCTTTAGTTGTAATGAAAAAAAATGATTTACAAAATACAATACTCATCTTATTTTAGGGTTATTATTATTATTTTTTAAAAAAATCATTATACTACAGAAATGACTGACAAAAAAACTAGTTTTTTCTTTTTAAATTACCTAAACTTGGTCATTGCTTTCTCCGCTCCCTTTCACAAAAAGAAAGTGGCGCCAAATGAACCCTCAATTTGGTATTTGATTTCCACGAAGCAGAGAATGGATAGTAATTCATTCAAATGTTAGAAAGGCAAGGTTTACAATCTCTCTCTATGTTTATTTCTATTATGTCTTTTTAGTTAATTTGAAAATGATCATACTCTGTCTTCGCCTTTCTATGTTATGATTTTCAAAGGATCAATTAACCAGGTCAAACAACTTGTAGTTCAATACTGTCCTTTTCTCTTTCCACAAAACAGTTCAACAGTGTGCAGGACTGGCTGAAGCCATTCAAGATACCATACAAAAATGATAGGATGACTTCATTTTCATGACAATATAGTTTTGTTTTTCTCAGGATGTCAAGAACTGGGATGCCAAAAGAATTGGTGCCTTGGTGCTCTATACTTTTGTTATGGTACTTTCTTGTCAAAGAGCATATATGGCTTTTCGAGCTCCAATTATAGATCGCCAAAGAAAAGAATTGACTGAAGCATACATGGAAGCATTGATTCCTGAACCAAGTCCCACTAATGTAAGGAAGTAAGTGCATTTCTATATGATTCATGTGAGCACAGTATGTAATCTTTGCTTTTAATTTATTAAAGTTTCTAAACTAAAACTCAAACCAAACAATTCCACAAATGAAACTCTATCTGTCACATCAGATTGCCTAACTCAAAGAAAAACCAGTGTCATGCAAAATAGAAACTGCTACACACTTTTCTTCCAGAAGGAAGAAACTGCATTTGGGGTTTCCACATTTTGACTAGAAACCACAGATGCATTTTCTAGCCAAAATTGATGGCTACAAATGGCAGATGTGGTTTGCAGTTTCCAGCCTTTTGTTTCTAGCTGTGAAACCACATATTTGGCTAGAAATGATAACTGTGGTTTCTAGACAAAAGTTGTATATCATAAGTGTGGTTTTTGCCTTGTGATTTTTGTCTTTTTTAGGAAGGAATGCACCCCTCACCTAAAGCAGTTGATAATCCCTTGATGAGCCTTTGGCTTATTGAATTTTTTGCCACTAACTTGGCATGTCTTGATATTTAATTTGGTTGCACAAATCAAATTCTGAAGGTGGTTGTATAATCTCTTCAAACATCAACGATCATTTCTCTCTTCTACCACACTTAATCTCATAAGAAATTATCATTGTAACACAACATGTCCTCACAAAAAGTTCTAGCTGAAGGTGACTTATGGGTCATGAAATCAAGTAATATACTCAGACCTCCTTTGTAGGCTATTGATGTGGGATTGGGTCTTGGCAAACTTCCCTCCTTTCAATACTTAAGTGTCCTCACCAAGTTAAAATCCAATATTCCAATCTGGCCAAAGTCAATCGTAAAACATTTTCCTGGCTGCATCCATGCAGTAGTGGGCTTGGGTTGGCTAGCTTGGCTTTGTTACCACTATTGTAACACCATAGGCTTTTACTCAAAAGTGCTAGCTGAAGGTGACTTCTGGGTTCATAGGAACAAGTAATATACCCAAGACCTCCCTGTAGACTGATGTGGGAGTGGGTTGTGACTTGTGACAATCATAGATGTTATTAATAGGCCTTATAAAAAATTGTGTCTTTGTCTTTGTTCATAGCGCTTATGGGTCTTACAACCATAATCATTAGTCATTGCCAGCTGTAAAATACAGTTGGTTATCATCACAAGATAATGGTTACTCTTTTTCTGTGTACAAAGTCGATTAAGACTTGTGTCTGACTAAGTTAGCTGGGGTTAGTGCCTAGTGGGCTTTAGATCCAGCTAGATGATTGCAAAGGCTATCTCTATGATGATCAGGCTGGTTTTACGGTTTTTGAGGAGTCGTGCAATAAAATGAATAGTAGAAGAAGAAGGATAAAAAAGGGTAAGGTATGAAAAGTGCTACTAAATTCATATTTCATTGCCATAGCATCCCAAAAAGGCAACTTTCACAGGGTCATGACAAAGTGGTTGGAATATAGTTGTGAACATAAGTAAGAAGACTCTGATATCTTCCTGGAATATAATTGATACCGTGTATAGGAATTTAGGTTTATCCCTTACCATAGTCATACTGGATTCAAATTAGATATCTAGTTCCAAGGTGAGCCATCCAACATGAATTAAGTATAGTATGAGAATTGATGATTGGATGTTGGAATATATTGTCACGGCCCTAGGTTTTCCTAGGGTTTAGAATGGGATTTAGAGGAAATTGAGGAAGAAAGAACAGAAGCGAGGGGGAAAACAGAGCAGAAAGAGGGAGAAAATGAGAAGAAACAGGGGAAGGTTCAGACAACAGAGAGGGAGAGAAGAATTGAGAGGGAAAACAGATTTGGTTTCATTCAATCATTAGCTGCTTGCTCTCTATTCTGCAGCCTATTTATAGGCTGTTATATCCATACAGTTATTAACAACTTAACAACTACAGTTTTTGACAAACTAACACTGAAGTACACGCTACCCAGCCTAAGGTACAACTAAGGGAAAATACAAACAAAAGAACAATTGCTACTAATTCCCTTGGGGTCATGACATAGATTTTTAGCATTTAACAGTTCATGATTTCTTTCTTCCTTATATATAGGTTTAAAAAGAGCATGTGGAGGAAGACAACACCCAAAGGCCTAAAACTGAAGAAGTTCATTGAGGGCCCTGGTGGAGCACTTATTCGTGATAGTTCTTTTGTTGGGGAAGATGCATGGGATGATGACCCTGACTCTTCTCAGGACAATGTCAGAGGAATTATAGAAAATGACATGAAATTGAACACAAAGGAAAAGAAGGCCCTAAAGGAGGATTTGGGAATTTCAGGTTAGTTGGTATGTATGTGTGGTTGCTTTTTTAAAGTTGTAGTGTAAAGTGATCTCCTTTTTTTTTTTATTTTTTCTGTATTACTTTATTATCATTCTTCTTCACATGTCTGCTAGAATGTTTGTATCAGTGGTTTTGCATGGGTGCACCCACTTTTCTTTCACAAAAATATAAAGAAGATGATAGTAATTCCTTTTTGGTGATTAGTGGGAAAAGTTTGACAATGGTTAGTGTTGGAATTTTACTTGTCTTCCTTCTCTGTAATGATAACTTTACATTGTTGTTGTCTAGAGAGTGTTTGCCCCTGGCTTTAGATGCAATCTTCAGGACCAGGGAATTGACTACATGATAGCTTTCTTCGGGAAGAGAGATGGGCTAGTGCAAAGAGGAAGCTTTACTATCTGCTCTTTTTATGAGACTCTTTGTGACAAAGGGAGACTTGACTTCACTTGGACAGCGGTTTGGGCCTTTTAGCAATTAATTGTTCCTCCTAATGGGACCCCTTTTTGTGTGACAACTTCCCTCAATGCTATTCTTTCTTCTAACAATCATAGGCATGTAATCCTGGATTGGTGCTTTATATGCAAAAGTAATGCCTTTTACTCCATTGACTTAAGGCCTGGGAGGTGTGGAGTTTTGTTTATTCTTTGTGGGTGTTCAATGTGTAATTCTGGTTCAACTCCTTGAACTTTTTGCTTTCTTGAATGCCAGTTTGCTTATTTGTTGGGTGTTTATTCTTTGGTGAGATTGTGGACCACCGTTTACTCCATTGTCTTACGTTCTGGGAGGTGGAGACTTTTGTTTATTCTTTGTTGGGTATTAAATGGGTAATGCTGGTTTGCTTCTTGAATTTTGTGCATTCTTGGAGCTGAAGCTGCCTGCAGTCTAACCAACATACAGTTTGGGTTTCTTTTCCTTCCCTATTGAGGTGTATATGGCATGAAAGGAATATGAGAGTTTTAAAGGTGCTCTCAGAGTCCCTTCTGGTTTGATGGTCCAGATTCTATCTTTCCTTTTTTTTGTTGTTGAATACAAACTCTTCCTTTTTATTATCCTTGTTTGTGCAGTTCATGGATGATATTTTGACACCTAGTTGTGGATAGTGTGAATTTTAGTTCTATATCATTTATTTTATAATAGGATTGCCCGTTATTTGATGCTTTTATATGCGTGTTTCTTATATAAAAAAAGTATGAGAAAATAATTATTGTAGCCTTTTAAACATAAGAAAGTAAGAAATCTCATCATCAAGTTCTGTGTCAGCCAAAATTCTGATTCATTGCTATTTCAAAACCACAGGTCAGCTAATTCAACAGATTAAACTGAATCAGTTGTGCTACTGAACCTGGACAAACACTATGCAACAAAAGTTGTATTGCTCTGAAAATTATGTCATTGGTGACAAGCTTTGGGCAGATGAGACAAAAATGTGCATCAGGGGCTGGGGGGGGGGGGGGTGTAAATAAGTAATTTTATCCTTGGCAGATGGGAGAAAAAGTTTTGGTGGATGAGACTGAATACTAAATCTGAGGCACTGACAAATAATGACTTGTTTCATTTTGGTCTCCAAATATTTTCTACTATTTGGACTTCCAAATAGGTTACATTCAATCTTTTGCAGGTCTTGCAAATCTAATCTTTTCGCAGCACATCTCTATATGAAAAACCATAACAAATATCTGAAAATAGATATGTGCAATGTAAACCTGACTTGTTTTCCAAAAAGAAAGGTGGGGGGGGGGGGGGGGGGGGGGGGGATGAGAAACAGGGTAATTTGATGTTTATATCATTATATGTACTTCCGAAATGTTCTATTGTTATGTATTGAGTCATCTGATGGGACCATGCCCATTATTCTCATTTTTAACACAGTGGTTATTAAGTTATTATGCCTGCTTACAACCTTACCATGTTCCTTTGGCAGTTGAAAATCAAGAAAGTGGCGGAACATGGCGAGAGAGGCTCCAAACATGGAAAGAAATTCTTAGGAAGGAGAAATTGTCAGAACAATTAGATTCATTAAATGCCAAATATGTTGTCGAATTTGACATGAAGGAGGTTGAGAACAGTCTTCGTAAAGAAGTGGTGGAAAAGGCCACAAACACTCAAGGAACCAGTGCACTGTGGATTTCTAAGAGATGGTGGCGTTACCGTCCAAAGCTTCCGTACACCTACTTTCTTCAAAAACTCGATTCATCTGAGGTTAAGATTTTTTTTTTATTGTATTATCATTTTTTATTTCTTCATAATAACACTTATTTGTGACAGCCTTGAGTTATAGTCCTTTGGTGTTCAAGGGTATTTCTTGAATTCACCTTATGTATGCTTATGCAATCTTAAAAGAAGGTGCATTGGTTTACAGCCAAATTATTTTCCTTTAGGGCCTCTTTATCCCCTTGGGGAACTCATTAATGTGCATTTAATGTGCTTTATTTTCAGCATCCAAACACTACCATTGATTGGTAGAATGTTTCGAAATACGATGTATTTATTACCAACCAATAGGAGTGTTTGATGCTAAAAACAAAGTGCATTAAATGCTTCTTAAGGGAACCCGTTAGCAAGACCCTTAGCAAGACCCTTATATAAAGTAGATGATAGCATAATTACAGTAACCATGATTGTTCTGATGCCTAAATTGAAAGCACTGTCAAAACTATTATAATGCTCTGCTTGCTGATCACTGGTAGAGAAAAGGATACTTGATTCAAGTGCTCCAATTGAAAGACCTGATATTACTGAAATATTATATTCGATAACATTTGTGGAGGCAGTTCTTAGTTACATGAATTTGTGGGCAGGTTGCTGCTGTAGTATTTACAGAGGACCTAAAACGACTGTTTGTAACAATGAAAGAAGGCTTTCCTTTGGAATATGTTGTAAGTCTGTCATTCTTTTAGTCTGGCCTTTGTTGTCATTTTTACTTTTAAACTGCTTGATTTATGTTTGAATATGTAGGTTGATATTCCACTTGATCCTTACCTGTTTGAGACCATCTCAAATTCTGGAGTTGAAGTAGATCTCCTTCAGAGGCGGCAAATTCATTACTTTCTAAAAGTTGTAATTGCATTACTGCCTGGGATACTGATTCTGTGGCTTATAAGGGAGTCTTTGATGCTTTTGCATATTACCTCCAAGCGTTTTCTGTATAAAAAATATAATCAACTATTTGATATGGCTTATGCGGAGAACTTTATCCTGGTAATATTTTTATTCTAAAAATTGTTTTCGTTCTTTTTTCTTGCTTATTCATCTCACTGTGTTACATTAACCATTCAGCCAGTGGGGGAAGTGGATGAAACAAAATCCATGTACAAAGAAGTTGTATTAGGTGGTGATGTCTGGGATCTTCTGGATGAGTTAATGATTTACATGAGAAACCCTATGCAGTACTATGAAAAAGACGTAAAGTTTGTTAGGGTAAGCCATTCAAAATGTTGAAGGATTTGAGAAGTTTAGCCATGCATATTTGTAGTTCAGTTTTCCATCTAATTGTCCTGTTTATGTGGATTACAGGGTGTTCTGCTGTCTGGTCCTCCAGGAACCGGCAAAACACTTTTTGCGCGTACTCTTGCAAAGGAAAGTGGGATGCCTTTTGTTTTTGCTTCTGGTGCAGAGTTTACAGATAGCGAAAAAAGTGGCGCTGCACGAATTAATGAAATGTTTTCAATAGCAAGGAGGAATGTAAGGGTCTTCCCGTCATTCAATACGTTATCACTGTGTTATACTAAACAAGATATTGGTTCTTATTTCAAATTTCTAGTCATTATTGCTTCTTAGATACTTTAAACATTTCTGGTGCAAAGGGGCCACTCTATTGTTTTCCCTACTTGAGTTACTTTTACATGTTCCATTGGTAGGATCATTTTCTAATTAAATTTAAAATATGTCTGGTACAATACTTCCATATATTTTGCTACATTCACTACTCATCCAAGAAGGAATTAATTATAATATATTACAATATCATAGTAAATAATATAATATCATAATAATATTATTAATAACATATTATTGTTAATATTGTAATAATAATAATATCATGAAATTAAAAGGCTTCAACTCACCTCGAACTTATCAAAACCAGGAGGTTGAGGTTGAGACCTTAAACTCACCTCAACTGAGTTTGAGTTGAAGAAATTGGGGTTGCACCAAACACCTAAGTTACTGAGTTTGGCTTCAAACTCAAACACAAACAAGGCCTGAATAACTTTGAAGTAATAAAATAAGACTACTGATGTTGGGAATTGCGTGTGTTTGGGGGGGGGGGGGGGGGGGGGGGGGTTAGGGATATAGGTTATTTGATTTGATGATTCATGAAGGAAAATAAACTAAATTGTACTCTGACTTGCATGTAGAAAGTTTTTGTGAAGAGAGTTCTTTGAAACAGAAAATTTGTGAAACTGATGCTGGAGTTTGATAAAATTTTCAGCCAATATATTTTGAGACGTGGCTTCGCTGTTTTCACTTGTGTTGCCTTCCACTTTTGGTGATTTAAATTTCCAAGCACAAAACCATGTATGCTGCATGAACTCCTAAAACTACCATTACTTCCACATTTTGGCCTTCCTTTTAGGCTTTGCAGCCTATTATGTCTAATAGGGTTTCCAGTCAAATGGCATATAAGCATTAAGATGCAGTTGCTCTGATTCAATCCAAAAAGAGCCTCATGCACACTTTCATTCGTGTCCTATGATTGTTTCACTCTTGTCAGAGAAGTTGGAATGCTTCTGCTTATCTTACTCATCTCACTGTCTTGGTGTGTTGACAACTATTGCGGCATCTCCATGATGGGATCGCTCGTTTTTCGCCTTTTTTTGATTCCTTGTCACAAAAGTACTCATATTCAAATAAATTAAGGACTAAACTCAATAATGCTCATATTTTCACACAGGCTCCTTGTTTTGTTTTTGTGGATGAAATTGATGCTATTGCTGGGAGACATGCGAGAAAGGATCCACGGAGAAGAGCAACATTTGAGGCACTAATTGCACAGCTTGATGGAGAGTTAGTATCTGTCTTATCCTATGCTTGCACTGCCTGCCCTTTTGCAAAACTTGGGTTTGGGTTTGTCACTCTGTAAAGTCAACTGATATTTAAGGATGCTTTCTGGAAAACTGAGGTTCCATATAAAAATAACCAGTGGGTGAGAATGATTAACATGTTTCTGACTTTGCACATGCAACACTACCCATTAAGTTCCCTTATGTTATCAAATTGTTAAGATAGCATTTGTTGCAACAATCCTGTTACAAAAAGGCTGCCTTCTGTGGTGCATCAGGTGCACTCCAAACATTCTTTAAGGGTATGGTCTCCATTGGCTCCACCACTCATTCTCAATTTGTTCTCTCAATACTTTAAACAGATCTTGATTCTGAAATGCAAATATAGCTTTTAATAAATAAACCCAGTTATACTCTCTCTGCAAAGTCTATCCTATACTATTTTTGGAAGTCATTTATTCCTATAATTTTGTCACTTCATTTAAGAAGAGGATTTGAAGTTCTGCTAATGAACCTTGAGTTGCAACTTTTTTGTGTTGCTTATCTAGTTTGTCGTTAAATAATTGGACAATTACTATAAATTTGGATATCTTGGTGCAGTCCATGTTATTCTTTTAGTAAATCAAACCATAATTTTTTGGAAGTGCCTGACAGCATATGAATCAGAAAATTTAAAGTCATGTAGTGCAATCATAATTTATAATTAGATAAATCAGATTCTTTTGAGGGCACGTAGAGCTCTGTTCTCTGTTTGAAGTGATGCATTCTTGCTTTCCTCTTTTCGGTGCTGACCGGCTAATTCCTTTCCCATGCCCCCCCCTTCATAAGTTTTTTCAGAACATATATATACGTGCGCGCGCGCGCGCTAATGTATGTTAGGTTGTTGCTAAATTCTGTTGTACAGGGTTTGGCCTTTTATTGGCTGTCTTAGTGCTATTTCACTCATCAAAAGGATCCATATATCTTCTAGTTGGCTAGTGGTAGATAAAAAAACATAGGCATATTTTTGTTAGGTAAAAGGGTATGAAGGAACTGAAGGCCAACTTCTTGTCTCATTTTACTGTGACTTAACCCTGGCCCATCCTGGTCATCCTTAATTCCCTGTTAGGGACTATCCTTGGTAGTATTTTGAGTCCCCCTACTGAACGTATGGACTGTAGGCTGTGGAACCTTTGAAGTAATAATAGGGCTCAGCATGACTTGAACCCATAACTTGGACTTCTAAGGTGATGTATTAAGCCCTAACTACTAAGCTACCACATCGTAAATATGGGCATATTTCATATTTCCAGTCATGATATTACGGATCAATAGTTTTATAGGTGCCATTTAGTTACATTGCAAAATGATACCTTGGTGATAAGGAAAGAACACAATGATGTTTTCTAGTGCTCTCTTTTTGCAAGTGTTAATAGTGTATGTTACAAACACAGGGTTGTGTAAGGGAACCATGAACTGCGTGTCCCTTGTTATGTTTTAGCTGTTTTTGATGAATAGCTTCCAGGTTCAATTTCTACATTTGGAACTGTGTAAATAGTTTTGTATTGAACAAAGATTCCATGTTCACATTTTGTACCGATGCATCTTGTTTGTTGTGCCTTTTTCTTCTTCATTTAACTTTTTGAACTTATTGTTTTAGTTCTGTTTGTTTTTATTTTGGCTCACCTTCCTTCCCCCCAAAGAAGGTTATTGAAATTCTATTTGTTTGCATATGTAGGAGAGAAAAAACTGGGGTTGATCGGTTTTCACTGAGACAAGCTGTGATATTCATCTGTGCTACTAACAGGCCAGATGAACTTGACCTAGAATTTGTTCGTCCTGGCCGTATTGATCGTCGTTTATACATTGGTTTACCAGATGCAAAGCAGCGGGTGCAAATTTTTGGCGTACATAGTGCAGGAAAGCAGCTTGCTGAAGATGTTGACTTTGAACAGGTAAATGCTCAGCGTGTCGCATTATTTTATGTGTATCTGTAAATTAGTTTACTTTTCCATCTTCATTATGCTTGTCTATTTATATGTATCACAACTTCTAACTTTATTAGCCTAAATTCTAATGAATAAATAAAATTTTTGTCAATGCAAATTGTACTATTTGGTCAACTTGATCTTTGGTAAGGCAAGTGGCTTTTTCCTCTATCTCTCTCTCTCTCTTAATTATCTTGAATCATAAAATATGAAATTTTGTATGTCATGTTTACCCAAATGTAGGGTATATCCATCAGTGAAACTTGTCCATTTTTCTTTTGATTGATTTGTTTGTTCATGACAGTGAGAATATTTACTCCACTTATTTTTCTTATTTTCTCTGTGGTCTTGTGCAAGTTTAATTTGTTCTTTATTTGTCGGCCACTTCCATAAAGCTAGTGGTTCAGCTTAGTTCTCAAAGTTGGATTTCATGCAATTCTGTAGACTTTCTAATACCTATATTGGAATGAAAAGACTGTCAATGGAGTGTATAATGACGTGAGATTAGTTGATTGCTCATTAGGATTCTTAGATGAACGCATTGGCAAGCTAATGTGCAGTTTGAGAATGGAAACAACACAGGATATAATATAACTATAATGAATTTGTGATTGGCAGAGGTCTGTGAGCCAAATTGGTTTTATTTTAATCTTTTGAAGGTAAGATAACAAAAATCCAATTCAACTGTGGTGAAAATTTGTATTCATACTTGTCCATTATATTTGTGAAAGCCTGAATACAAAAATCAGATAACTGAATACAAGAATCATGTCTTCTAATTATCATTTTATGAAAAATACTGTGGTTTTAGATTGGGTAGCAACTCACCTAACCCTACAATGTGCTCATGGAGATAGGAAATCTAATATGAAAACTTATTGTAGCTTAGAAGATAAATCTTTTTTGATAGTAACTCTTGTTAAAAGGCAACTGAAAATGACGTGCCCTCCAGGCTTGACAAAAAATTTGGGTCATTAAAGTCAACTGGCTGGAATTTTGTTTAGTGCTCAGTTTTTACATGATGTACTAACATTTGTGATGTTTAATCTATATATATTTTTTCATCTATTGCTGGCTAAATTTTAATTGTTCAATTTTATTTTTTGTTCTTTTCCATTTCTTACCCAAAAAAGAAAAATAATCTTGCAGCTTGTTTTCCGGACTGTTGGTTATTCTGGAGCAGATATTAGGAATCTCGTGAATGAAGCAGGAATAATGTCTGTAAGTAGTTCTTTGCACTTTTGTCCTAACAAAATATTTTATTTTTCTTTATTTTCTGTTGAGTAGGACTCTGAGCTATGCCTATATCTGACTACAGAGAACTCATAAAACTGAAGATTTATTATTTTCTACCTATTCAAAGATTTATTATAATCCTGTGAATGGAAGATGGATGGATGAGAAAAACTGGTATTTGGAAGTATTTCTGTCTTAACATTTAAGTTTTGACAAGTGATGAATCCAATCTAGCAAAACAGCAATAAAAATACATTTTATCTTGCCTATCAGTTTACCTCTTTTGTGTAGATTTATGCATGTCCTATTGTACTGTGATCTATTATGGTGCATTAATTGGGAAAGTCTATGATCTACACTTTTTAATACCTTTATTTCCTTCCATTGCTTGTGCCCATGCTTTATTGTTGAGCTTCTGATCTGTAACTTATGGATGGGTTTGATAGGTAGGATATTTTTTTTTTCAGGCAATGTGACTTTTATAGAACAGGCATCAATGTGAGGCTATGGCTTATCTTTAGGAAATTTAGAACTGAAGATATGCTTGAACTTAAAAACAGTTTTCTGACAAGATGCGATTGTGTTAGAGATCAGGCTAGGTTGTCTAACTTTAGCCATAATATACTATAAGGTTCCACCTTCAACATATCACAAATGAGGCCAAGCAAATGCAACATTTCTTTGTTAAGATGCTGATTCAGATTGCGCCCACGTCTGGATGTGTAGACTATAGTTAACCTGCCTTTATTAGGGTCCGGTAAGTTCTTTTCTTGGCAGTATTAACAGCATTGTGTTGCAAAAAGGTATCTTGTGTTACAACATTTTTGGGTCTACGAAGGGTGATGAAGGGAAGGGAGGGAAAGAGTTGTCCATTAAATTGAAACCAAGGAGAAGAATTTTTCTTCAGTTAATCTCTACATTGCCAACTGTTGAGTGCTACCCAATTTTTTGCCTTATGAGTAACTCCTGTAACAAATATTACTTCATCTAAGCTCCCAATCTATTCATGAGTGCCCCCCCCCCCCCCCCCCTTTTTCTTGTCAGTTTGCTTGTCTCTCACTGCGTGTCCATAGTAGTCCAAATTTACTAGTTATTGCCTCATAAATGAACCTGCATACATGGTGCAGGTGCACCTCTGTCATATCCTACTCTTCTTTTGATTCTTATGGACCCCTTCTGGAAGTGCTTCTGTAATTTGGATGTTTTTTAACTTTGTTGCTTAGACATCTTAGATCTCTCTTGTACTCTGTGATGTACATGTTTTACATTTCCCCTTTTCTTAAGACGTTGATCTTTCATTCAAGGTGGAGTGTGGTTTCCTAGATGCAAAAGGAAATAAACATGTGCTTATATTTTTATATTAGCATTTATCATTCTCGATTTATTTTCCTGTATAACCCGTGCACTTAAAGATCAATAATATTAGCAATGCATAATTCATGCCCAAGTATTTAAGAGGTTTGATTTATTTGTTTGTTTTTAGGTGCGGAAGGGACATTCTAAAATCTACCAGCAAGATATCATTGATGTGTTAGACAAACAACTGCTTGAGGGCATGGGCGTACTCCTCACTGAGGAAGAGCAACAGAAATGTGAACAAAGTGTAAGCATCTTCATAAGAATTATTATTTAAATTGCAGTTTTTTTTACATGAGTGTAACCATTGGATTTATGTTCTGATATAATAGATATCTTTCGAAAAGAAGAGACTTCTAGCAGTACATGAGGCTGGCCATATACTGCTGGCACACTTGTTCCCAAGATTCGATTGGCATGCATTTTCTCAGCTACTTCCTGGTGGCAAGGTACAACTTTTGGTGATAGTTCTGGTTATTAGACGAATGCGGTTGAAATTTGTCTTAGGACTTGGCTTGGCTCCTTTCAAATTTGGGCAGGAAACTGCAGTGTCTGTATTTTACCCAAGAGAAGATATGGTAGACCAAGGTTACACAACCTTTGGCTACCTGAAAATGCAAATGGTTGTAGCTCATGGTGGGCGTTGTGCTGAACTTCTTGTCTTTGGTGAAGACATAACTGATGGTGGAAAGGATGATCTAGAAAAAATAACAAAGGTAAGTGTTTAAGGTTGTACTATTGAGATTATTGTATCTCTTGCACTCGAGAATCAATGCATATCTGAATCTTGTCAACATCTCCTATCCGTAACTGATCTTGTCAACATCTTTTCTGTCCTCTGGCATTTTGGTTTGTTTATTTATGAAGTAACATGTCAAATATGTCTTCTTGCTCTCCTACTGGATTCTCATTTTCTCAAGGCTATATAACATGTCAAATACGGCTGTCAGTAGCCATTTCTAGTCAATAGCTATATAATACTATTTTTTAATTGATATCTTCAAGTGCTCAAACACATCTTGTAAGGTATTATTGCCGTTTAATTAATAAACAAAAGCTACCTGCAATTATAGCTGCTTCCTACCACCATCACCCGCTGGCTTAGCACACCTGAATTAGGAACTTTAGAATGTTGTGAATTCTGAGATCTTGTTCCCACTTTTATTTCAAGTTTAGCTAGGATTAGGATGATAAGTTTTTTTTTTATTATTTTAACTTTAATGTGAATTCCAAGTTTGGTAGGGTTCTATGAGTTTATAAATATCTAATAAGTGCATGAATTATTTAGATTTCGATTATTGATATCTGGGTACACAACATTGGTGATTGATATTTTCTCTCTATTGAACTCTTCCCTTGGTAGCATTAGCAACAATGAGGTTGCTCATTTGTCACTGGGAGGTTACTAGTTCAAGTTGTGGTAATGGTCCTTTTGCATAAAAGCAAAGGTAAGGCTGTGTACAAAAAGGACCCTCCCCCAACCTCACAAACTGGGGAGCCTTGTGCACTGGGGATGCCCTTTGTTCCTTCTCCTCTTCCCATTCTTTCCTCCTGATTTTCTTCTCCTGCTGTTCTCCCTTTTTCTCTGTTCTTCTATTTTCTTTCCTTCATCAACACCTCTTGCCTATAGTCATCACTGGGCGCCCATACTAACCTCCCAGTGCACTCCCTCTCCCCCCCCCCCCCCCCCCCCCCCCCCCCCCCCCCCCCCCCCCCCTCCCTCCCTCTTTCTCTCCCTCCAAATGTATTGGACTAAGCAAAAATCAGCATTTGAATTTTGGAAATACTAACTTTTTTTTCCAACTTCTTAAATAATTTACAGTCAATCTTTGCCCATATGGGGGCCTCCAAGTTGAGCAGTACATCAAAGGATGTCTGTGTTGTTCAACTCTAACTTGAGTTCATATTTGCAAGCCTGTTTTCTCTAGTCTCACTAAGAATGTTAAGTCATTCTAGTGCCCCTTGGTTGTCATCACATGTTCAATTAATTTGTTGGCTAACTTACTATTTGACAATTATACCTGACTGGTGTTGTGTAAGTTCATGCTTGGAGTGCATCTATGTGCAGATACTTTGTATGTGCCTTCATCCTTCACCATAAAGTTCCAAAGGCAGCATTCTACTATTGAATAAACCAATCTTGTTTACTACTCATTAATAAGGCATGTGTTTGTTCAGAGAAGTAATTTTTAACTAAGTCAATTACTTGTTTTTAGATGAATGCCTGACTATGGTCATATAAGTTCATAATTTGCATGTCATTTATCTGCAGATACCATGTGTGCACCTTTTATCCTTCACCACAAAGTAGCAAGGCTGCATCTTGCTACTCAATAAACCAATCTTATTTAATTGACTTTTTCCCGTTATTAAATCATGCACATCTGTTTTTAAAACAGTTACTTGTTTTTCTTGTTTTACAAAAGAATTGGTTAAATGGATGTTACTGGTAAGAAGGGGATATCTTAGCAGACGAGGTCTCTGGAAAAAATTAGACCCAACAAACTACTCTCTATTAAGTGTTATAATGGAATCTCAGATACACTGCACAGACCATCTAGTATTTTGAAAGACTTTTATTCATTTTCAAATATTATCCTTTCTATCATAACATTGGAAGTTTTGGTGTTGCAAACTGCAACTTGTCGCTCAATTTGTCTATCCAGATTGCTAGAGAAATGGTGATAAGCCCTAGAAATGCAAGGTTAGGGCTTACTGCATTGACAAAAAGAGTTGGACTGGTGGATCGACCAGATAGTCCTGATGGTGAGCTGATTAAGTACAAGGTATTCTTCTGTTTAACAACAGTTTATTGTTTTTCCATTACTTATCTTGTATATTTCAGTTGATGTGATTATCAACTAACATTCTTTCATGTTGTTGTTGATGATTTTAGTGGGACGACCCTCAAGTGATTCCAGCAGAGATGACACTTGAAGTTTCTGAGCTATTTACTCGAGAATTGACAAGGGTAACTAAAAAAGTTTAGTTATTATGCATAATTCTAAAAAATATCAAGACTTCAATAGGTAGGTTTACTAGATATATATGATCTCTCTGACAATCTAACCAATGATATGTGTTTCATGTTTTATAAGTTTACAATACTATTAATGTGTACTGGTATTGTATGTATTCTATTGAAATGAACAGAGAATGTGGTTGTTGCTCAGTTTTCACGTGTACAAATACTTCCATGCTTTAGTATGATGTGTATTAATAGCTGTATGTAAATATTTTGACAACATTAATTGCACAGCAAGTTGAGGGGGGAGGGGGGAAGGAAAAAAATGTTGCTATGATTATATTTTTCATTCAATGACACGATAGCATACAATTTTGTAGTGAAAAATTCATCACCTTGTGCATATTTATCTTCTGCTGAGATACATCTATATGAAGTTGTCGTGTCATTGATGCACACCCCTTTCTCAAGTGGATGCTTGTTATATGCCTGGCTGACTGTTTTCACAAGGCAGGACCTGTACTCATATACATTTTTTATGCTTCTTTGTTCAAAGAATATGTAATCATATCTGATTTTGGTGGCAGTACATTGACGAGGCGGAAGAACTTGCAATAAAAGGTCTGATGGATAACAGGCACATACTAGATATGATTGCAAAAGAACTGGTGGAAAAGTCAAGGATAACCGGATTGGTATTTGATACATCTATTCTCATTCCCTCTTATTGTGATGCAGATTTGGGTCAATTTTCCATTTTGGATCATAAAATCATAGATCTTGACCAGTTAAAGATTCCTGATTCTAGTCTCAGTATAGTTTTCCACTATTGATCAATTTCCCATCAACTTGAATAATTCCCCCCTCCATTTCATTACTCTACTTTGTCCTTGCTGGCTTCAGTGATCCTATATTCCCCCCCACTCCCCACCCCACCAACTGGAATTTGCATGACTAATGGAAGCCTCTTGATGCTTATTATTCATTTAGCTTTACTCATGTCTATGTAGAGAAATGATGGATGTTATTATTTGTTTATTAAAATGCAACTTGAAAACGTACCATGACATGTGGCATCATTTCTAAGAATTAAGTGCAATTGGTTTGTGTGCCAATATCTTGGGAACTCATGATGCAGTAACCCTAGCAAACCCGGAGAAAAGTGTAGAAACTTTATAGATAATGTTTAATTTATTATTATTATTATTTATTTATTTATTTATTTTTATTATTATTTTTTTTTTTTGGGGGGGGGGGGGGGGGGTTGTGGAGTGAGTGCAGCGAGGGAATGGCTAATGATTCTCTTATGCTGAATGGTAAAGGAAAAGCAGGTAAGGTTGCTTTCTTGCTTGAAATAGAAATGGAGAAATGAACTTAGTGAGGTGCTTTCTTGCTTGAAATAGAAATGGAGAAATGAACTTAGTGAGGTGATAAGAGCAACTAATTAAAATTCAAAAACACTACTATTCTAAATGAAGCAAGATGTCTGCACCTGAATGGATATTTTCTGCATCACACCATGTGCTATGTAGCATGTGGAGTCCATTCTGCTATACAGTACTGGTGCCAAATGAAGCCTGTATTCATTGGTCTGACCCGTGGCATGAGTGCATTAATTGCCTACATTGGTTGCCACTCATCCTCCTGTAACCTCAGACTCTCTTTATTTTGGCTCCAGGCATCAGCTCAATTCAGATACTTAATTACCCAGGCTTTACCATCAAAATCCTCCTTCCAAGCATGACATTCTTATGAAAGGACAGTCAGAGATATCTCTGATGATCTCTAGGCCCTTGGCTGCATAGGTTTGGGGGCAAGATAAGGGGAATCACTGGGGTATCAATCTATGGGGCCTTAGCAACTCCATGAACACAATTATAACTTTCTTTTTGAAGAACTGGAACCTTTTAGTCTTGACAATCTCTGAGAAAGGAGATTCACCTGAAAATTGGCAGGAATGTTGCCCCTTTTATGCCTCATCTAGGGTGAAAACCCCGCTGCATCCAGTTGTCTCTGCAGGGTTTGAAGGCAGGCTTCAGCAGCCATGACAATTTCAGCATCAACCATGCCTTATCCTCTTGTCAGGCCAATGACAATCAACCAGCTATTATTCCCCGTCTCCAATTGTTGACCTTCCTATAAGAGAGAAGATGCTTTATTGGTGTGCACGGTCTAGTTTGGAAGAATTTTGAAACCAAACCATATACTATGGTTTGAAGAAATTCCAAACCAAACCAAACCATTTTAGTGGTGAAACCAATTCATAAAATTGCAGTTTGGTTTGGTTCAAACCATGGTTTAAATAATATAGGAGTTATATATATATTTTTATAAACTTATTTTACAGTTAGCAGCAACTGTTACACTTTTTGAACTCTGCATATATAACATTAAACACAGCAAGCAGGAATCATTCTTAGAAGACAGCCACTTCACTTAAGATTTAAAACTCTCCTGAGCAAAATATAAACTGAAACACCTAACACTTATTCTTCAAAGCTGAAACTATCCAGTTGGGAACAAAACAAGAAATAAAATAAGATAAAACAGTTAACAAAAAGAAAACTTTTAAGATTTATTGTTTTTTATTTTTTACTTTATGTGCCGCACTGTGCTGCTTTACTCGTTTACCTTATTTTTCTCTCTTTATTTAGTTTAGAATTTTAGCTTTTATATAATATGTAATATGTAATATAATATGGTTTAGGTTTTTTGGTTTATGGTTTTTTGTTTCACAAACCTAAACCAACATCCAAACCTGGTAAACCTCAAACCGAACAAAACTCACTGGTCCGGTTTGATTTAACTGTTTGAACCAAATTATGCCCCCCCCTAATTGTAATAACTCTTCAAGGCAAGCTCTGAGGACTTTGCAACCCCCCCACCCCCCACCCCGCAAAAAAAGGAGGCTCTCTCTGGCCTTAACTCTCTCCCTATCACATCTGGTAGTCTTGCATCGTATCAGCCTGAAGTTTTCTCCAAGAGGTCCCTCCATTTATGATTATAATTACTTTTTTATAACAACACATCTACACATGAAACACTGCAAAGCGCAGTGGCCAAATGCTATGCAAAATGATCAAACAAGAGGATTGAAAAGCCTGCACCGAAGGGAGTATCATTTACAAACTGAAAAAAGAGTTACCAAGAGGTTGTCCCATCATTGGCATATTTATCCTTAAATGCTCAAGCATGCTAAGTTCTCAGACACGGCTAGAAACCCTGTTGTAAGGACTAAAGTTTTTGACTTTACTGGACTTGTAGAGTTTTTCATTTCAGGTAGGTATGGAGCTGTATGTGTGATATTTGCAGCATTTGTGTTTCCATGATTGGGCAAAATTAATTAGAAAGCATTTGGGTATTTTGGAACAACAAAACTTATATTCCCAATGGCCTTAAATTTTGAGGAACCTTTTCCTTGAAGGAATCTTACCAGTATGAGTTGAAGGTATGGGAAAGAACATAAATATTAAGACCTGATATTATTATATTAGAGAGAGAGGTATGCCAGTTTTGCTATTCGAAATGGAATACATACTTTGCTATTCTGCCACTAATGCTTCAGCTTGAGCCATATAACTCTTTATGTAAGCATTTGACCATTTAGCATTTGAATTGGTGTAGAAATTTGTCCGTATCAAATAATCACATATATAGTTTGTGATTATTTGTCAAAAGCTGGTATTATTGCCGTTTATTATGATGCAAGCTTTTTGCTTATGTTAATCTATTACTTGGTATGTTGTGTTTTGCTGAAACATGGTGTCATTATCTTTTGTTAATTGTCATCTTTATAATCATGTATTCTATTTCTTTTTGTAGGAAGTTGAAGAGAGAATGAGAGGACTTTCTCCAATTATTTTTGAAGATTTTGTTAAACCATTCCAGATAAACTTGGAAGAGGTACTTTTCTGTTCCTCCTAAATTTTCTTTTTATTATATATGTTGATTAAACTAATGACAATGGAAAGGCTGAGCTTTTATGTGGTAAAAAAATCTTGGCAGAATATATAGAAAGTAATTGCCAAATAACAGCAATTTCCTTAATATTAATATTCTGCAAAAGTATGACCCATTTGAAATAAGCGTCAATCTTAACTGGTTTTTCTTTAAACAGCATAATCTGCCTTCATGTATAGGTCATTTTAGTCAACTGGTAGATAGTGAAGCAAAAAGGATCCAATTTCTCCCATCCTTAACTGTGTCCTCATGTTTGTTATGTTTTTCTTTTTTCTTCTTACATTTCTACAACAAATCAAGGCTTTATCCCACTATGTGGGGTCGGCCTCCTTACATTTCTGCTTTGAAATTTTTATTTCTTCCCCTATTTTTTTAAAAAAAAATTGTCTCAGCTAAAATTAATCTTAGTTTCTCTCTGCATGAGACATCTTAATGCAGTTTGGAATAACACATGACACTTGATAACTTAGCACACTTTAATATTCCATAACTAATTTTTCCTCAAATATAATATATACAATAATGCAAAAATTGTTTTAAGGATGCTATGAAACGTTCAGTTGCTGAACTGTCATGTACCAATTTACTTTGGGATCATTGTCAAGATAGGTAGCACCTAGGAGCACAAACATGTGACATGGACATGAAATGTAAGTCAGCTTGTATATGTCTTGTGCAAGTTCATTTTCTTGAGAATCCAATGATCCACTTGCCCATGTGATCCCATAGAAGACCATGGGCACTGTTTTGTCAAGCCCTGATCATGAACCTACAAAAATCCTCTTCTGCTCAGAAACAAAATGTTTCAAATGTTCCTGCAAATTCTTGCTCCCGTTGCACCATTTGTATCTATATACGTCAGGATCCCTATTCATGGATCTCTTGGTTCAAGAAATAAAAATAAGAGGATCAAACCATTTCTTTTGAATCCTTATGAATTTTGAAAAATACAATCAGCTCATGGCAGGCAGAGGCACACACAAAGCATGTAACTTTTATACTTTGAATTATCTGCTTTCTTTCGTTGGTGCTCTATTTGGTCAAGTATGGTTCTCCCTAGAAGGCCATTTGGAGATTAGGATGCATCTTGGATAGCCTTTTTTTTTTAAAGCCTTTATAGCATCCTTTAGTGCCATTCTAACTAATAACGATTTGTGTAAGAGGGGTTGGTGAAACTGTCCATCACTTGCTTCTTCATTGTCCAATGACTTGGGAGGTGTGAAATCTTTTATGGTTGACTTTTGGTATAGAACAAGTCATGCCAACTGCTCAGTTGGGTTACCCTGACCAGGAGAGAGACACAAGCTGGAGTTGTCGTTCCTTTGTTGTGATGTGTTTGTGGCAGAAATATTAGGCTGAAGGTGTAGAGCATTCAATTCATGGTAGTCTTCTTCTTGAAGGTTGAGGGAACCACTCTTGATTCATGCTCTTCAAAGAAGCTGCTTCTGCTAGGAAACTTACAAAAAATAATAGGAGTACCAAGTTACCAACCATAACTTTCTTCTCCTCACCTTTGATTTTGGATCACAGTCAAGGTGTAACCTTTTTTCTTGAATTCTTTCAGGAGGGACCCTTGCCTCACAATGACCGTTTGCGTTACCAACCACTTGATGTTTATCCTGCGCCATTGCACAGATGCTGAAGCGCCCAATGCATTCATACTTATGAGTGAGATAGTTGTAGCTTGCTAGTTCAGGAAGGATGAGTGCTGCTTCTGCTGGCAGCCAAGCAAGGCAATTCAATCACATACGCCAAGCAAGGCAATTCAATCACATACGAGCTACATAGTTGATGATAATTAGCAAATGAGCTCAAGGGCGGCTAATGAGGCGATATTCCAACAAGACATTTTGAGGCGAAATTTTGTTGTCATTTCCCTGTAAAAGGATCTGCGAATGTAATATGTAGAGCAATTATGCAGGTAATGTTTTCACCTCTGCTATTGTTTTCTCATCTCTGTTGTATTATTGTTGATGAAATGAAATAATGTTATTCCATTTTGCCATGAAGATGGATGGAATAACGGCCTGAATGTTAGTGAATTTTTAGTTATTTGAAATCAGTTCATGTGCCACCGAGTGCTATTTTGTTCATCCCCTTTAACGGGGTGAACGTAATCCTGTCAGTGGGGTTAAAAAAATAACCCTTTAACTGAAAAAAAATTTGCAAAACTGTTTCAAAAAAAATTAATTATGTTTAAAAAAAAATTTATTTTCAGAATTTAACTGAAAATGTGATAGGATCAAAATTGGATAGATTAGAACTTATAAAAAAGTGACAGATTTATAAAAATAATTGACAGGGTTAAAACTGAGTCAAAATTAAAAAGTGATTGTTTTCGACTATTAATTTGTTTGAGTAGTTCAAAACGATTTTTTTCAAAAAAAATGATTAAAAATAATTTTTTTAAAACATGATTATTTTATTAACCCCCATTGATGGGAGTTACGTTCATCTTGTTAAAGGAGGTGAACAAAATTGCACTCATGTGCCACCCACCCGCCGTACAAAGAGAAAAATTGTCTGGTTTTGATTTCACATCAAGTCAAAACTGTCATTTAGACCATCTCCTTGCCTATTTCTCTCAAGAATATATGCACATTTTCTTTTGTTTGGCTTATCTGGGTCAGTGCAAACTACTCCTGTAAGTATGTCTAGGGCTCGAACTTATGGTTAGACGAGCCCTGCAAACATGGGAAAGGCAAACTTCTTGTTTACATATGAATAGCAACAAAGTACAGTAACAGAAAGACAACCATCAGAAATGTAAGAGGGTTTAGGGTTTAAAATGTTAGTCAGTCTGAACTAGGGTTGAAGTGGAGAAACATATGGTGACTCAAACTGATGCCTAGCTCAGATAGACTGATAGCTGCTTGCACTAACTTAACAAGAAGGCGGCACATTAAGAACTTCGGCACAATGCAGAGCTACATAATACAGTTGACATACATTTGACTTTTGGTCATAAAGCATCCGCTAAGTTCTAAAAAGAACTGCACACTAACGATACAACTACCACGTCCTACAAATAAGACAGCAGAGATACATTTCGCCAACACCCATCAGAAGGCATGGCCAGCTGCGTCGTACGATCAAGTGTCACTCTGTTGCTGCTGGGTTTGATGTTGCTCAGGCTGTTGGGGCTGAGGTTGGGGCCATGGCATGAATGCCATGGGTGGCCGAGGTTGCTGACTGGCGTACATTGCTGCTTGATCGACTGGCTTTCCCATCATCATCCCTGCTGGTCCAACCGGAAGTTGGGTTGGGACATAGTAGTACGGAATGGAATCAGCCGGAGAACCCATCATTGGGATGGTAGCCTTAGTGACGCCAAGTCCCTCCTCCTTCAACTCGTCTCTTGGAATGATATCTACCAGGAAATCAAAGACATCAGTCCTTGAAATGGCAGCAGCGATATCATTCTTCTGGAGGGTCCTCCTTTTATTCTCTTCTGTGTGGATCCAAGATCGCAATGTCAACTCCAAGATGAACATCTCACATGCCTTTGCGAATATGACTGGAGCCTCTGCCGAAATCATCCTAACATCCTCGTCAGCCTTCATTATTTTCTTGATTCGGGCAAGTGGGAGGCTGTGGTTTTTGAAGTCAGTTGTTTGCTCAATTTCTTGCATTTGGTTGGTCCAGAATACTTGAAGCTGTTGCTGCTGCTGCTGCTGCTGTTGGTGATGGAACTGCTGGGCATGTTGGTAGGCAAGTTGATGCTGAGAAGTAGGAAATGTGGTAGGAGGCTGAGTTGGAGAAGGCAAAGGTACAGTAGAAGTGCCTGAAGCCATAACAGGTGGATTATGGTAGGAAGGAGAAGAGTAGGCCATCTGACCCCCACCAGCTACAATTCCCACCACTGGCTGCTGTTGCTGGTGCTGCTGCTGTTCTGCTTGATCCATATCTAATAATAGCACTGTCTTTTTTCTATATTAAAATGACCTCATTGAAATGCTGAAAAGAGAAAACAGAGTAAGGTCCTCAGAGTCGATTAACCTACGTTTAAATTAATATTGGCCAAGTAACGCTAACATATAAAGCAGTAAGCGGCATGATTATCAGTTAGCCACAAAAAAAAAAAAAAGAGACATGATTATTTTGGAAATAAGTGATCCATTTCCAGCCTGCAAAACACAAATCAAGTTGAACTCACATTTCAATGTGATGCCAGTGCCTTGGCAAGTTTTCAACCACAGGTAGATATGCATACAAGGAGAAAGTGATTCTATGAACAACTTTTTAATCACAAGGACTAGAAGTTAAATTTAACTGTCCAATTTCTTGCAAAATTCTTCTCCACCAAAGTTGCTAGGGGGTTAAACCATGACTTAGGAAGTAGAGAAGTAATGTAATCAATCTAGAAAATTTTATTGCAAAAATTTGACCGCCTGAGGCAGTTTAGCAGTATCTATAATGCTTAAGACACCAGAATCTAGTTCATCTATATTAGGTGCTTCAACAATATTGAGTTATACAACATAAGTCCTTTAAATCTGTGAACAACTGAGGTGAGTCAAGATAAATGTAGTTCCATGAACACATAGATTCATTTTGACAGAAGTGGCAGGAAATATTTCAAGGAAGCCAAGCCACTGTATCTTTGTACTTCATTGAATTATTTCACCTCGTGATTTCTTTTCCAGTGACAAATATCTACTCATTTACAATGATAAAGTTACTTGTTCAAAAAGATTGGATCTTCTAAGAAAACACAGTACCAAAACTGACAAGCCCTAGCCATCAAAATTGAAAGCTAAGAAAATAGTAGTCTACCCAAGATAGGTATGCTTCAATAGACTCAACTAAATGTGCCAACATTTATTCCCACAACCCACTTCGTGGCCCAAACCCTTAATTAAATGTATATTATTAGAAACATGTACAACCTTATTCAAGGTATTTTGCATGACATAATCCTTTTCATTCAACATTTCAATAGTTACACGTACCTGAAGATCCAACTAAAACTGATGCCAGATCTGCACTGATTGTAAAACACAGATCCATTCTCAAGACAGCTTAACCCAGAATAGGATTAAGTTCCCCTTGATACCCACCCACCAATAATTTATTTTTACTCAAACCTATTGGTCCTAGTTTCAGAACTATCATCCTAAACCTGTGAACTTTTCAGACTCTGTGCCAGAAGTTAAGCACTATGCAGCATTAATGTATAGATATAGTTTGCATCAAAATTCATTTTGAAAATTCCAATAAAAAATCATTTAGAAAAAGGAAAAAATATGCCTTTCTTTTCCAGCATGGGGGTTGAGGCTCTAAGGAGTGCCAAAAAATTCATGAGAAGCGAATGCCTTTTATATAAGCATAAATGTAAAACAAAACACAGCATTTCATATAGGCATAGAATACAAAGGCACACGTAAGTGACTACAACAGTATGAACATGCACAATTCATATAACCCCCCGATGGTAACAAAACAAAATGGATAGTATAAATTTATCCCCCACTTATAAATACACAAGTTCATAAACTGATACGCAAAGAAGCAGAAGAAATGGGTAGGCAGTCCTTTGGCTGCCCATTATTGACTCCAAGGGATAACCTCAAAACAATCCATTGTTAACAATTTTTTTTAATAAGTAAAACCAACAATGCTTGCACTCCTTCAACTGTTAGTCTTTTTGTGATGTACCGTGGGCACATCAAGAGCCAGAAGAATAAACGAAAGACCCCTGATTCCAATTTTATAAGTAGGCATATATTCCTATAAAAGAATAAATTCATATATCTGGGCAATTACTGGGGATAAATGGAACTGTACAGTAATCGAGAGATTCAAAGGGCCGTCATCCAAACAGACCCGATTACAGCACATGCAAAGGTATAATCAATAACAAAAATATACCTCTAATCAAACCGATATAAGAAAAAAAAAAAACCTCCATCCTTTGGTTCTCTGGTGGAAAAACAAATATCAACAAAAGCAAAACAAATTAGGCTAATGTCGTATATTCCCTTCAGAAGTAATAAAAAGACCTATTTTATTTATATATTTATCTATTTTCTATTGTGGACCTCAAAATCACGAGCAATCGAAGAACATTACAGCGGGTAAAACAAGAAGAGGTATAACTTGAAAGATCACTCCGCAGAATTCACTCCGTCGAACAAGAGCGGAACAAAAAGGGAGAAAGCAAATATGAGAATAATAAGAAAGCAATAACAAGCAATAGCTTTGGAGGATTTGAGGATGAATTCATTTACCCCCCCATCGCCATCTTAGCCGAAGAGTTGTTCACCGATCCCCCTTCACATGCAAACCAAACCCTAACTCTCACAGAGAGAAGAGAGAAGTGAGCAGCCCGACACTACTGCCGATGTTTGAAGAGAGGGAGAGAGAGAGAGTGCGTGTGTTTACAAATTGCACGTGGCGGTTTATTATTATAGGTGGAAGGGTAGAATTGTAAATTAATAGCAAATATTTATTTTTGTTAATCTTTTCAAAGATATTGCTACTCAAGCAACTACTACTATTGCACTAAAGTCATTAGTTAAGATGCCATGAGTATTTTTTTATTTTTAAAATAAACATATTTATTTTTTAAATAATTTTTTTATTGATTAAATATTTTAAAATATGATTTAAAAATACAACACACTTATTCAACCTTAGTTACTCATTTTTTAATTAAAATAAAGAAAGAGGTCACATCTTTAGATTATATTATCTATTTTATTAATTAAACAAATAAACTATTTTGAAGCCTTGTATCTTTTATAATACCACTATTGCATTTTTATATCTTTTATCTTAAAATATAAAAAAATTAATTAAATTTGAAATCAAGATCTTTAAACAATACTTAATTTTTTAATCAATTTCACCACTACATAAGCATTTATTTTATTTAAAATTTTACTTAACAAATTAAAATTTAAATAATTACTGTTAATTTCACCTAATCAACTTTCATTTAATTACCTTTAAATATTTTTTATCATAATTTTTTTTTTTTGAATTTTCTCACATTCTTTTGTTATTAATTTTATTTTCTCATTTTCTTTTTTTTTGATAATCCTTTCTCTTCCTTGAATTCTTTTGGGCCTAGTTTAAGCTCAAGTTACTTTTATTCTAACAGTTTAGGCCCAGTGATACTCTTGTACAATTTTAGGTCCAATACCAATATTTTAAATATTTTTGTTAAAGTGAAAATCGTATCTAATATTTTATGTGATATTAAACTTTTTTTTTTTTTTTGTTAAATGGTTAAGAAGGTCCATGAATTAAGTAACAACATGCAAAAATATAAGCATAGTAAAGATGGAAATTTTATGAGTATCTAATAAGATTATAATGACATTTATTAAAAATAAGATTCGTCACTTATAATTAAAATAATTTAAATATGTAAAAAAAAAAGATAAAATCTAATATCACATCTGATGTGATATTGTATAAATTACTAAAAATATCCATTCCGCATTAACCGTCTCACTCGTTACATGAATCTCCCAAGTAATTGATACATGGCCACATTGGCAGAAAATTCAGAGTGAAGTCTAGAAAATCTGAACTCCACAAGGTGACTTATGCCAACTTAATCGAGATTTCCAGAAATCGTGCTCGACCACCTCAAGCTTTATCTTGAGTTACCATATAACGATCTCGCCTATAAAAAGCAAGGGTTCTCGCTAGGTATGGAGAAACACTCCAACTCTTATATTTTTTGAGACTCGTATTTACTCTATTAACTTGAGCCTTGGAGTCTATCCTGGGGGATCCCAGTCCCATCACTTTGTTATCTTGCAGGCTGTATTCCTGAGGCCCGAGGTCTATCCATTGAGGCGGCATGTAGTGGTCAGACTCAACCTGGTTAGGGAAAATCCTAGCTTGACCAAAGAAAAGCCCAGCTAGACCAGGGGAAATCACAGCTTGACCAAGGGATATCTTAGTCTGACTAGGGAAAATCCCAGCTTGACCAATCCCGTTGCTCAATTGTCTTGCAGGTTACATTCTCACAGATCCGAAATTAGGAATACCCAAGTCCAAAGCTTCAACTCCCGAGATCCGCTTGTTGAGGTGGCGCGTGGTGATTGGTTTCACAAATCATCATCAATATCTTAATTACATTTTAAATATCTTATCTTTAATTATCGTTACTCCAAAAATATATCCGAAAACACAATTTAATGACGGGTAACTCTAAAATTATTTTCTCACATTATTCTGATCTCATTTTTTTTTTCCATAAAAATAGACCCAGGGGAATATTATTACCTAACCGAAGTTGTTTACCAAATCATGATGAATTAATGATGATGCTTTGCTGGCGTTAATGCCTAACCCCTACCTAATTGAGGGGGGCTGGCTGGCTAGCCTAACTTCATGTAGCTCATACCAATTCCAGGCCGCACTCTAAATTCCCCACCAAATATGGGGCCACCGCTTTGTCCATCCCAACAAGTCCGGGCCACATTTTGTAGCATTGCCGCCGTCTCTTTATGTTCAAACATTTAAAGTTGCTAAAAATAGATTTAGCTAAAAGAAAAAACATTTATTGAAGCCGTCATATTTTTTTTTCATGAAATGATATTATTATTTTTATTTAAAGACATCAACAACATTTTATAAATCAGAACTCATCATTGATTTAAATTGATAATTTTTTTTATTACATTAAAATCCAAAGTAATCCAAACACATAAGTTTTCGACAAAGACCGTTATCTTCTCTTCTATATAATTTACGGACACTGACTCAAACCGAACAATCAAGGTGGGTCAAGTAAGATCAGGTCAAAGACTTGTACCCGTGGTCCCTCGTGTAATAAAATGATACCTACTGTATTGCCCAGAATTTAAATAGACAATCTTAGTTTATCCAGCATCTAAATCCCATACAATTGACCACTTAACCTACCTCAAATGATTAAATCGATATAGGATTACTCTTTTATTTACAAGAATCATATATTGTTCACACATGTCACATTTAATTAAATGTTTATACTAACATAACAATATCACATTAATAAAAAAAAAATGAATTATGAGTTATTTACCACCACACTCGCATGGGCCTCTATGGCTTAGAAGCTATCACATAATATTGTATAGTTGCATATAATATTTTTCTTTGTACTCGAAGCTATACAATGGCTGTGTGCCACTCATTTTGGCCGACAGGCTATATGAATTTGATAGCTCAATTTACCTATCATATTATACAATAATAAAGAACTCAAGCCAAAGCAATTATGGGACGCAACCATTTCTGTTTTTCCCCGTAGAAAATTAAAACCAATTAATGTTTATGAAAGTATTTATTGATGTAGTGATTACATTCAGTTATTGAAAATGAATAATGAACCTATTGCAATGAGTTATAAACATAAAAATATGATTCTTTTATATTTAATTATACGATACATTTCTTATATATTTAAAGAGCATGTCTCAACTCTTAATTTGTGAGTTAATTACACTTTGAAAGTTTTGAATTCATTTTGTGTCAACCTAAGGTTAGGCCATAGTTTAGATTTATCAAAATTCTCTCTTTGTTTTGTTTTGTTTTTTTTTTTTTTGTCAAGTATGAATTTAGTGGTTCTAAATAAAATCACACCAACTGATTTTTTACTAAAATAACATATATTAGTGCATAAATCTCCTTATTTTACAAGGGTCTAGAACATGGACGAATTTAAAGGAGAATGGAATTGGGATTCAACTCGTGCTAGTCTTCTCAAACATCAATATATATATATATATATGTGTGTACCGTATTAATTAATTGTACACCTATTTGTGCGGTAGATTTAAAAGAGAAATATAAATAGAAACAAAAAAAAAAAGAGACCATTTTAATAATTTAACATAAAAATATTTACCAATAAACCCACCAAAAATCGAAAAAAAAAAAAACACATGAGCAACTAGTTGCATTTGTTAGGACACTGATCCTCACCTCTCCAAAGAAATAGTATTAATTAAATGGCTAAGGAAAAGATTGTATTGTAATAATTAAACGGCAAAGGATCCATCTTTGTGAAAGCATCCTAAGAATGCCTCCTTGCGTTGTCGCATTTCTTGTTGGCCGACCCCTTATGTGATTGTGACTGGCTTGACAAAGGCATAATACACCAGAAATCAAAGAGAAAAGTGGGTTCCAAAGTTGGTTGATGGGTAACCCATTTCTTTGCCTCTTTAAAGGGCCGGCTTTTCTAGTAAAATTTCCATCTAAATGGCATTTTTTTTTGTAATTATGGTTCCCTTTCTCGAGAGTATTGGAGTCATTTTCTATAGTATCTATCCAAGCTCCAATTTTTGGGGACCCAGTTATAGGTACATATTGCAAAAATTGAGGGAAAGCTAAAATAAAATGGTTTGTGATCAAATGCTCATGGTAGCAATGTCTTGGGAAAGAGGATATTCCTATACTCAACATAGTTAAAAAGGGAAGCACGCATAGTAGCAACAGTTTGTGGCTTTGGCAGCCATTTTTCTCTCCTCCTTCCCCCAGATTTTCTCCCCATCCAAACAAGCAATGGAAGCCATGAATGGCTGGCTCTACTTCCCCATCCACGAGCGCAGCCTCAGCCAAGAAGACCTTGCCATTCGCCGGTTTTGTCCAGCCCGAGTCCTTGAGCAAGAACAAGCTGCAGGGGAGCCTTGGGAGGAGACTCTGATGACTGAGATTGAGCTTCTACGGTCTCCCGCAGATACAACCTCTGAGGAGGAAGAGTTCGTTGATAGCTTCTTCAACATGGATTGCTACGACCAGGATACCCGCAAATTCCCGGAGAAGAATGAGGTGTTTGGTCAAAACTTTCAAGATCTTGGAGACTTGTCAATGGTGAATGATGAGTTTGGAGACATTTCAATGATGTTTGAAGGAGATGAATTGGAGATGATGAGTTGTTCTTTTGACGATGATCCTCAGACTATGCCGGCTAAAACCCGGGAAGAGGCGATGGCCTGCAGCTATGGGGTGGACCAGGGGCTTCACCTGGTGCATCTGCTGCTGGCTTGCGCCGAGGCAGTGGGGTGCCGCGACACTCAGCTAGCAGACTCGATGCTTGGTCAAATCTGGCCCTCGGTGAGCCCTTGGGGGGACTCGTTGCAACGAGTATCGTATTGCTTCGCCACGGGGCTGAAGTCTAGGCTATCCCTTCTTCACAAGCTCAATGCCAATGGTACATTCTCAAATGCTGCTGCCATGGAAGCCTCCTTGATCACTAAGGAGGAGAAGATGGAGGCTTTTCAATTGCTTCACCAAGCAACTCCTTACATTGCTTTTGGCTTCATGGCTGCCAATGATGCCATATCACAGGCCGCACAAGGGAAGGATTTCTTGCACATTGTTGATCTAGGAATGGAACACACTCTTCAATGGCCTTCATTGATAAGAGCCTTGGCTTCCAGAGCAGAGGGAGCCCCTAAATCGCTGCGAATCACCGGCATAGTTGGAGCTCATCAGAACTGTTTGGCGCTCAAAGCCAGCATCGAAAGCCTCATCGATGAGTCGAGTTCACTCGGAATTCCTCTAGAGCTCCATCTGATAGAAGAGCCGGCATCACCGGCCCTGCTAACGAAAGAGAAGCTCAATTTGAGAGAAGGAGAAGCACTGTTTGTGAACAGCATCATGCATTTGCACGAGTATGTGAAAGAAAGCAGAGGCTCACTCAAAACAGTCCTCCAAGCAATCAGGAAACTGGGGCCAATTGTGCTCACAGTGGTGGAACAAGATGCCAACCACAACGGCCCCTTCTTCCTCGGCCGATTCCTCGAATCGCTTCACTACTACTCGGCCATTTTCGACGCGCTGGAGGCCAGCCTGCCAAGAAACAGCCCCCAGAGGATGAAGATTGAGAAACTTCACTTTGCAGAGGAAATTAGAAACATTGTGGCTTTCGAGGGCTCGGATAGGATTGAGAGGCACGAGAGGGCGGACCAGTGGAGGCGGCAGCTAGGCCGGGCCGGGTTTCAGGCGGTGGGGTTGAAGGGCATGAGCCAAGCCAGGATGATGCTGGCTGTGTATGGCTGTGATGGCTACACACTTACTAGTGACAAGGGCTGCCTCCTTCTAGGCTGGAAAGGGAGGCCTATAATGCTGGCATCTGCCTGGCAAGTGCCATCAGATCATTCTAAGGTTTCCATTTCCAATTAATTCAATGCTTTCATTCCTCTGCTCTCATAGATCATTCATTTGACCTCAATTAATCAATAGGAAAGGAAGAACAAGCACAAGCTTGGTTCATTATACCAGTTGGCAAAAATTCCAGTCATTTTCTAAGGGAACTTTCCCAGGAAATGCTTGCTTCTTGGAGAAGCTGTAATATTTCATGATAGCCAACTATTGGGATAGCTTTGATTTGGAACTTTGGTTTTTTATTTTTTTTTCTCAGAAAAACAGAACAATTCAAGCTATAAAATGAACCCCAGCCCTTTTCTTTTCTTTTTTATTGCATTTTAAATGAGTTCTCTATAAAAAAAAAAAAAAAAGGTGATAGTTACACAAGCATACCTGAAATATACTATAATATGTATTTTATTATTATTATTTTTTTAATTTTATAGATATATACCTGACGTTTCTAAAAGTAAATAAAAACCTACATAAGATCTAAATTTCTAAGATGAAAATTTTTACAAAAATAGTCAATATACTTTTCAAGTGTTAATAAAAGTGTTGACAAAGTTGCAAGTTAAAAAAAACCATTTGAAGAGTTTTAAGTATAAAAAATCAATTATAAATATAATTTTAAATACCTAAAACCCCTCAAATGAAATTTTTTAAACTTACAATTTCACAAATAATTTTACCTATTTCTAAAAAATGCATGGACTATTTTTTCAAAAAAAAATCTCTATAAAAATTTGGACTTTAGGTATGTTTTGTGAGATAAAAAATAAAATACATATTATAATAAATCTCATGTATATTTTCTTAATTATCAAAAAAATAAAAAAGAAAATCAGTGCAAAAATTACTCTAATCAAACCGACCAAATGAAGTTTACATGGAGCCTACTGGACACCAAAATTAATGTTGGATTCTATAAGCTAGTTTTTCATGACATAGGAAACAACCAATGTGGAAAAGCGCAAGGCCACCTATACTTGAAAAGACAAAACAATGAGTAGAAGAGGAGAAAGAAAGGACAACTCTGTAGCATTGATGTAATCGCTGCCTTCTGTGGGCTGATTAATTTGAGCAGGTTTGGCTCATTCATTTCCTTCCTTGCCTTTTCAAGACTTCATAACCTTTCTCAAGTTAGATTGTAGTACATGAAAGCGATGTGCCATTTTGATTGTGTTTTCTATCTAACCTAAAATTTAGTTCATGAAACATTGTGAGTGAAGCCAAAAATAACAACAGTAAAGTTACTTCTTTGTGACATTTAGAGATCAGGCCACGGTACAAACTATTGCAAAGTAAGTATACAAAAACAACCCTTTGCAACACTTTCTCCTTGTGGCCTGTGATTCTATCATATGAACATACCTATCCCTCCCAAATCATCTACTACTTTTTTGAATGAACTTTATTACCACCTCATCATATTCCCACCCAATTATATGATGGTTGATAATGTTATATAAATTTAAAAATTAAAGTAAAATTTATTTTTACTAATTATCATAATTTACTATCTAAATATACAGTAATATATAATTAGATTAATATGATATTACAGTTATATTAAAATATATTCTCTTTATGAATCAGTCATTTCAAATAAAAATCATATTCTTATCAAACAAACATTGACAAAACGCTTAGAATACACGTTGTTTAGGCAAAATGTTAATAGATTATATAATAGGATTACAGAATTCTCCCGTTCAAAATGAAGAAAAATATCTAATTGTTTAGAAACAATCCAATAGAGTCTCCTCATCCAGATGACTGTTAAAATAGAGTACTGAATGTGCAAGATGAAATAGTAATTACATGATTTACATCTCTGAGTCCAAACATTCTTCCTTTTGCTTGTCATTTGTGCTAAAGCTTCCAATCTTTTCACTTCAACGGGAAAATTTGAGCTTGCATAGACGATGGTGGCTACTCTTAGCTTATAAAATGGTGCAAGTTGTGCAGCTGCTCCCTTGTTTCCTAGAAAAAAAGAATTGCTCATTATTAAATAACGAATATAGCATCTTGTGAACATATTAGTATGACGATACCTACTTCGTCGCTAAGAGATCGTATCGATGCCATGCTTCCTCAAATTTAGTCCAAACAGTACTCATATCTTGAAGATTTACCTTCTCTGGCCCAACGAAATAAGCCTGAACAACAAACTGGGATGACCTTTGCCTGGTCATGGCACCAGATGATCAATCAGTCAATGGCATACAATCAAGAACACCTTATGCATAAAAGTATTTCATGTTGCATAAACTTACTTTCCTTTATAGTATGATAACCAGCCCAGATAGGCAGTGCCAAAATACATGGAAACAAACGGCTTAGTTACATCAACAGCAGAGTTCACATTGTAGGCCTTGTAACCCAAATGCCTAGATATCATATGCAAAAGACACGAGTACATAAGAATCTTTTGCCTTCAATAACAATTCAAAGAGGTAAGGATTTTTGTAACCATTTTAGAATATAAGCATGAAAAGTGTGATCAACTGAGTTCATTCTAATTAATTTAGTACTATTATCCTTGTAGTGATGTAAAATAATCAAGTTTTTTATCGAACCAAAGTCAGAAAAACATCACCACAATTTGCAAGCCTTAATCTCACGAGGTGGCAAGGGTCATGTAAATTCTAGTGTTCAATCTTTATACTGCCCATTCCAGGTTTTCTTTAGTCTTCTTCTACCTCTTTTCTACAAACTTTTTTCATTCCATTCACTCCCCTCATAGGTGTCTATTGGTTTTCTTCCCACATGCCCAAACCATTGCGCATGCACATCTTATTTTCAATAAGCACCACTTTAACATTATTATAGATAATCTTATTTCTAATTATGTCTTTTTTATATGACCACACATCCACCATAACATCCTCATCCTATTACGCATGTTTTGCATATATTAATACTTAGCCGTCCAAAATTCTTACCATACAAGAAGACTGGTCCTATAGTCATCCAATAAAATTTTTCTTTTTGCTTAGGCCAAAAGAACATAATCCATAAAATTTTGTGAATTTATTTGTTCACAATAGTATTAACATTTAATGATCAATCCCACCAAGCATCAGTGATTATACTAAGGGATGTTGCAGAGCCTTGTGCTCAAGTCAACGCCACATTACTAGGACTACCAAAATTCACAATTATAACTATCTCGCCAGTCACAATGTTCTCAAAATGGAAAGTTCATATTTGGCAATGAAATCAACATACTTGTATAGCCAGTGAGCTGTGGGGTAGTCAATCCCCATTATTCCTGGGCGCGGGCCAATCCCATTCAAGACACGCATGCTAATAATCTCAGCAAGAGCACATAAAAATGCCTGTGCACCAAAGAGTTTTAAGCACGAATCAAAAACAAAATCTGAAGACAATAATAATCAAGAAAGAATTTGAAAAAGATAGAGGGAAACTATAAACATTAAGCAATTGAAGGTAGCACAAAATGAAAATCCAAAAAAAATCTAGCAAAGAGACAAAAATCCAGAAAAGTTTATGATGATCTTGGCTTCTCCATATCTGAATTTGATGTCCAAATTTAATCAAGTAATAGCAAAAGGAGACTCCAACCCAAAAAAAAGATTCCATGAGCATACACCAGTGATCAAAATGTCCATCAAGCTTTGGAATTGCTGGTTGGACAAAACTACTTTCAGTTGACACTCCTTACTACTACAAGCTTAGAAGACTGCTACTTCTTAAGTTTCAATCAGACCCAGTGATGGCTCTGATACCAAATGTTAAGTATACTTTGTGCAAAAGCAAGAAATCTGGGAGAATAATCCCCACACATTGAATAAACATATTGGCTTATAAGTAGCCATACAAAAGAACTGAAACAAAGAAACTGCAACCCACATTTAACAATCCTAAAGACGTGGTAAACAACTAAGGAACAGGTCAAATGACAGCACATCCCTTAACAATAGGGACCACAAAACAGAAAATAACAAACTACTTAATAAACTAAACACTAATAACTTTAACAAGGCGTGTGCAGCGAAATAAAAGGCCTCAAAGATGATATGATCGCATTGTTCATGCTTTAAAAAGTTTCAAAGAGAGTGGTATCCAAGTGCATATTTCAGAATTTGATGGTGATATGGAAGCTGAAGAATTTTTGGATTGGGTGGACAGCATTGAAAGTTATTTTGAGTGGAAAGATGTTCTGGAAGAGAGGAAAGTGAAGCTTGTGGGAGCAAAGCTTCGAGGACCAGCTTCTACTTGGTAGAAACATTATCAAAATGATCATGTGAATAGAGGAAAAGGAAGAGTTCGAAGATGGAATAAGATGAAAGAGAAGCTGAAGGCTCAGTTTTTACCTCGAGATTATGAGCAAACATTGTATCAGAGGATTCAGAACTTAAGACAGCATGAAAAGTCACTGAAGGAGTATACCCAAGAGTTTCATAGGCTGTCACTAGGGTGTAACCTTGCTGAAACTGAAGTACAAAGTGTGAGTCGTTATGTGAACAGGCTCAAGATGGCCATTCAAGATCAAGTAAGCGTGCAGCGGCCTTATAAAGTGAGTGATGCCTATCAACTTGCACGAAACACTCCTAGAAAACTGGTAACTGGTCGTACCAGTGGTGCCTCAACTAGCAAGTTGGGAGTGGGTGCTAAGGGAAAGGGAATAGCTGCAACCATCCATTCCAATCAACCCAACAATTATAACAGCGGAAAGACAGCGCCAGTACAGCCTAATAATCAAGGGAAGGTCGTGATTAAATGCTATAGATGCTTTGAAATTGGACATAAATCTAATGAGTGCCCGAAAGAGATAATAGAGTTAATCTTGTTGAAGCTGAAGAAGCTGATCCACAAGAAAATTTTGCTAGTTTAGAGGATCAGGAGCAGCAACCAGAAGCTGAAAATGAATTAGCAGAGGAAGGAATTGAGGGGAACACATTTGGCGAGGCCTTAGTCATCTGAAGATCATTACTTTCCCCTCTGACTAGCAGCGGTAATTGGCTAAGGAAGAACATTTTCCGAACTAAATGTACAGCTGGTGGAAAGCTATGCAATTTGATAATTGATAGTGGGAGCAGTGAGAATTTAGTCTCTCAAGAAATGGTAGATAAATTGAAATTGAAGGCTGAACGACATCCACAACCAAATCGGATTCTTTGGTTCAATAGAGGAAATGAGGCAATTGTCTCATCAAGATGCCTTGTCAATTTTTCAACCGGTTCCTTCAAAGAGTCAGTTTATTGTGATGCGGTCCCGATGGATGCTTGCCATATCTTACTTGGCCAACCTTGGCAATATGACCGGGGAACGATTCATGATGGTGTGAAGAACACTTATTCATTTTTCGTCAAAGATGGTGAGAAGAAGAAGAAGCTTGTGCTGAAACCAATGAAGAATGATGAAGATAAGGATTGCTCTATTGCACTTGTAAATAGAGGGGATTTATTGGAAAAATCAAGGAAACCAGGTTGCTATGTGTTCTTCTTCAAAAGGAAGAAAAGCCGCAATTAGATATTCCAAGTGACATAAGAGAAATTCTTGATGAATATAGAGATGTGATGCCGGATGAGCTACCCAATGGACTCCCTCCAATTAGGGACATACAACACCACATTGATCTTATGCCGGGTGCCACCTTGCCTAATCTACCTCATTATTAGATGAGTCTAAAGGAGCATAAAGAACTTTAAAGGCAGGTTACAGAACTTCTTAGGAAAGGGTTCATACAAGAGAGTCTAAGTCCTTGTGCCGTACCAGCTTTACTCACCCCTAAGAAAGATGGGAGTTGGAGAATGTGTGTTGATGGTAGGGCTATCAATAAAATAACCATTAAATACAGGTTTCTCATTCCAAGATTGGATGATATGCTTGACATACTAGCTGGATCTCATGTTTATTCTAAGATTGACTTGAAGAGCAGCTATCAACAAATCAGAATAAAACCTAGAGATGAATGGAAAACAGCTTTTAAGACCAAGGAAGGACTCTACGAGTGGTTGGTAATGCCTTTTGGATTGTCTAGTGCACCTAGTACCTTCATGAGATTTATGAATTTAGTGGCTGAAAGGTACTTTTGGCCTTCCATGCATCGGGATGTATACAAGTATGTCACTCATTGCTACACCTGTCAAGTTTTGAAGGGGCAACAACAAAATACAGGTCTTTACACTCCTTTACCAGTCCCTACGGCCCTATGGATTAACATAAGCGTGGACTTTGTATTAGGTTTACCGCAGTCTGCTAGGGGCGTTTATTCCATCTTGGTCATGGTGGATCGATTTTCAAAGATGGCCCATTTGAAAGAGGTACGAGAAGAAGTTAGGCAAAGGCTTGAAAATGTGAACCAACATTACAAGGCAGCAACTGATCAACATAGAAGGTATAAGGAGTATCAAGTGGGTGATTGGGTCACGGTTTTCCTTCAAAAAGAAAGATTTCCAGCATGTACCTATCACAAGTTAAAGAGTAAAAAGATTGGGCCATGCAAAATTCTAAGCAAGTTCAGTGAAAATGCCTATGTGGTTGAGCTTCCTCAAGACCTTGATAAATCGTCAATCTTTAATGTGGCAGATTTGTATCCTTTCCATGGCAATCTGCAAGTGGAATTGCAGGATGTCGAGTGTAAGAGTCCACCTCAGGTAACTTCTAGCAAAGGAGTAAGGATCCAGGCCGTTATACATGTGTGGGAGGTGAAGACTAGAGCTGGAAATTATTTTAGATTTCTGGTAAGATGGGCAGGCAAACCTGATTATGAAAATTCATGGATTAGCAAAAAGGATTTTATGAAAATTGACCCTGAAATGTGCCAAGCAGCCATGTTGACAGCTCGCTCGGAGGCGAGTTCTTTCTAAGAAGGGGGGAGTGATGCAAACATGTACATAGTTTTTATTTTCATGTGTTTTCTCTAATTGGGTAGGGGTATTTTGGTAATTTTCAGCTTTTGGGGGGCGGCATATTTTGGTGTAAGTTAAATTCAGGGTGTCTTTTTGTAAAATCAAGTATTTTGTTGGGGTTCCTAAAGATTAGTGACTTTTAGGGGGGAGTTATTTGCAAAATGGGAGTTGGCTTCTCTTAGAAGCTTGAAGAGATAGAAGTTGGCTTCCCTTGGAAGCTTGAGGTCTGGTATAAATAAAAGGTCTCCCCGCCACTTTGGGGACTTTTTTTAGCATTTTGAAGGCAGAATCCTCTGTAGGGAGTTTCAGCTCCAAACCAGCCAGGGTCTTGAAGATTTGAAGGCTTGGGTTTTGAGGTGTCGACCCTACAGAGCCTACCAATCCCCCCTCCACTGCCATAGGCGTGAGAGGCTAGCAAGAAGCTGCTGCTACTCGGCTGTTCTAGGACTGAAGAGGGGTGATCTTAGTTATTTAAGTGTGTTATTTGCTGTCCATTGTTTCAACACTACATCCTTCTTGTGTTTGTGCTATTTTTGCTGTCCCTATTTGCATCAAGAAGATTCCATGATAATTGCATGGCTTTGGAGTTCCATGGCACCCGAAATCAGTGACACCTGCATGATTCTACTAACGGCAAAAGATGCTTGGGAGTCTATCCAACAGACCTACTCAAAGATTAAGCATTCAGCCCAAATCTACGAGTTAAAGATCAAAATAACTTCAACAAACAGAGGAATAAGACTATTACAGAGCACGCAAATCTCTTGAAAGAACTGCGGCAGGAGATGGGGGGTCATTGAGATGAAAAACAATGATAATGCAGAAACGTTGAAGGCTTTCATAAAGAAGGATCGAACCTACGACTTCCTAGCAGGCCTCAACTTGGAGTACGATCAGGTGAGGGTTCAAATCCTAGGTAAAGATGATTTATTTTCACTAAATGAAGTTGTTTCGATTATCCTAGCTGAGGAAAGTAGCCAGGGTGTAATGCTTAAACCTAAACCAGTTAAAGCCTTAGCAATGGTGGCTAATGGAGTAGGCCATGTATTTAAGAAGGACCAACCAAATGGGGAAAATGGGAAAACAGTCTCCAAATCTACAAGTAGTGACAACCATGATAACCTATGGTGCACCTTTTGCAAGAAACCGAGACATACTTGGGAGATGTGCTGGAGGCTGAATGGTAAACCACCAAGCATGGAGTGGGGAAACAAACGCAAACAATAGCAACGGAGCCAAGGGCAAGCCAATATGGCAACACCGCAAGTGGAAGAACAGACCCAAGAACCAAAAGAGTTTAACAAGGAAGAGGTTGAGAGGTTGAGACATCTCCTAAGTACTCTTGAAAAACTGTCATCTTCAGGTAACTGCTCATTGATGCACTCAGGTAAACTTCCAATCTCTCATGCTTTAAATGCCTCGAATACATCCTTTAAAGACTCATGGATTATTGATTCCAAAACCATTGACCATATGATTCATTCCTCTCGATTTTTCCACTCACACTCACCCTGTTCCAGTAGTAGGAAAATTGCCACTGCTGATGGTTCCTTAATCGCAGTAACTGGGATAGGAGAGATAAAAATCAGTCCTAAACTTACTCTAAAGAATGTCCTTCATGTGCCTAAACTGTCCATCAATCTTTTATTAGTATCCAAACTGTCCTATGATGTGAATTGCAAAGTGATTTTTCTGCCATCTTGCTGCTTATTTCAAGACCAAGATTCAGGAATGATGATTGGACGTGCTAAGCAACGAGATGGTTTATACTATCTTGAGAAATCTAAGAAACCAACAGTCGGCAAGTGGAACCAACCCTTATCTTTCTAAACAACATCTACTCAATAGAGACACAGTTTTGTTGCATCATTACAAGCTAGGACACCCTTCTTTTTCTACTCTTAAGATTATGTTCCTTTCTTTGTTTAAAGACCTAGATACTAGACAGTTTTATTGTGAGGTCTGTGAACTTGCAAAACACAAACGTGCTATTTTTCCTGTCAGTAATAAAAGAAGTCACTTCCCTTTTGAGTTGATACATAGTGATATATGGGTCCATCAACCATTCCAAATGTTTCTGGGACACATTGGTTTGTTTCATTTATTGATGATTGTAAAAGGGTTACTTGCATATTTCTTCTTAAATCCAAATCTAATGTGAGTGACCTCCTCCCTTTTCCATGATACAATACCAATTTAGGACACAAATCAAAAGGTTTAGGTCGGATAATGTAAAGGATTATCTCAACCAAACCCTTTCCACACATTTCCATCAATGGGGGATTATTCATGGGTCATCATGTGTTTCCACTCCCCAACAGAATGGAGTTGCAGAAATATACCTACCGACAATTAGTTGGGATGTTAGATGGAAGATAAGGATGATTTTTTCCTTCTTGACTTACCATCACCATCCCATAAACCTACGCCCAAACCTGAACTTGAGCCTTCTAACAAACCCATGAACATGAACCCTTCCTACATAGTGGTTCACAAATAGAAGGGGGAAAGGCCACTACTGACAATCAGTTTTCACATATTTACTCAAGAAGGATAAATCCAAAACCCAAACCAAGGTTGGACCAATCATTAGACCCAACTTATGCAAATGAGGTAATATCTCTTAGCTCTCCTTCTAACATTGATCCCTTGACTGACATTGATTTGCTCATAGCACTTAAGAAAGGAACTAGCGAGTGCACAAAAAATCCCTTATACCCAATATCTCACTTTGTATCCTTTAAAAGATGCTCTCCATCTCATAGAAGTTTCCTTGCAAACATAAACATAGCATCCATACCCATAATATTATTAGAGGCTTTAAACTATCAGAATTGGAATAATACTATGAATGTTGAAATGCAGGCCCTGGAGAAGAACAATACTTGGGAGATTGTGGATCCACCAAAAGAAAAGAAATCAGTGGGATGAAAGTGGGTCCTCACAATCAAGTATAGAGCAGATGGGATACTTGAAAGGTACAAAACTAAGCTGGTAGCTAAAAGATACACCCAAACATATGGGATGGACTACCAGGAAACCTTTGTCCTAGTAGCCAAGATGAACACGGTGAGAATTCTTTTGTCCCTAGTAGCTAAATTTGATTGTCCTTTACAACAATTTGATGTGAAGAATGCATTCTTGCACAAAGAGCTTGGGGAGGAAATTTACATGGAAATACCCCCAGGGTTCAACAAGAACATAGCTAGAAATAAGGTTTGCAAGCTCAAGAAAGCACCATATGGCCTAAAACAGTCACCAAGAGCCTAGTTCGAGAGATTTTCCAAGGTAATGTAGGCCATGAGGTACAAGCCAAGTCAAGGGGATCACACCCTATTCATAAAACATTCAGGTTCAGGTTCAATTTCTGCTCTTGTTATTTATGTTGATGACATTATAGTGATAGGAAATGATGAAAAGGAGAGGCAGAACTTGGGAAGATGTTTGTCTAAGGAGTTTGAGATCAAGGAACCACGGAATTTGAAATATTTCCTAGGTATTGAAATGGCACAGTCTAGACATGCGATATTTATATCCCAACATAAGTATATCCTTGATCTTTTGAGAGACACAAGAAAATTAGCTTGCAAACCATCTAACATCCCAATTGGTCCTAATCACAAACTTGGTGAACCAAAGGGAGAAAGGGCCACAAATAAAGAAGCATATCAGAGATTGGTTGGCATGCTAATTTACCTATCTCACAAACAATTGGACATAGCCTATGCAGTTAGCATAGTGAGCCAATTCATGCACAAACCTAAAGAACTTCACCTGCAAGTAGTCTACAGAATTCTACACTATCTCAAGGGAACCTTAGGAAAGGGAATTTTATTCAAGAAAAGGGACAAACTCACCCTAGAGGCCTACACCAATGTTGATTATGCAAGCTCAATAGCTGATGGGAGGTCCACCATGGGATACTGCACTTTCTTGAGAGGAAACTTAGTAATGCAAACTTGTACATAGTTTTTATTTTCATATGTTTTCTCTAATTGGGTAGGGGTATTTTGGTAGTTTTCAACTTTTGGGGGTGGCATATTTTGGTGCAAGTTAATTTCGGGATGTCTTTTTATAAGATCAAGTATTTTGTTAGGGTTCCTAATGATTAGTAACTTTTAGGGAGAGTTATTTGCAAAATGGGAGTTGGCTTCTCTTGGAAGCTTTGAAGAGATAGAAGTTGGCTTCCTTGAAAGTTTGAGGTCTGGTATAAATAAAGGGTCACCCAGCCACTTTGGGGACTTTTTTTAGAATTTTGAAGACAAAAGCCTCTGCAAGGAGTTTCAACTCCAAACCAGCTAGGGTTTTGAAGATTTGGAGGCTTGGGTTTTGAGGAGTCGACCCTGCAACACCTACTGATCCCTCCACCACTGCCATAGGTGCGAGAGGCTAGCAAGAAGTTGTTGCTACTCGACTGTTCTAGGACTGAAGAGGTGTGATCTCAATTATTTGTGTTATTTGTTGTCCATTGTTTCAACACTATGTCCTTGTTGTGTTTGTGCTATTTTTGTTGTCCCTATTTGTATCACTTAGTTACCTAGAGAAGCAAAAAGAAGAATGTCGTGGCAAGATCAAGTGCAAAATAAGAATTTTGGGCAATGGCACAAGGTATATGTGAGTCGCTATGGTTGAAGATTATTTTGGAAGATCTAAAACCCAAGTGGGATGGTCCTATGAAGCTTTATTGTGACAATAAGTTAGCAATCAGCATTGCACATAATCTTGTGCAGCATGACCGAACAAAACTCATTGAGGTTGACCGACATTTTATGAAGGAGATGTTGGACAGTGGTCTTATTTACATCATTTATGTATCAAGTGAATCACAATTGGTAGATCTCCTAACCATGGGACTCGATAGTCCAGTCTTTCACAAGATTGTAGCCAAGTTGGGAATGGACAATGTCTATCCATTAACTTGAGAGGGAGTGTCGAGAATCAAGGCTCCATAGAATGTGATTAGCCAATATTCTATAGGGAATTAAGACTTTAATTAGGCTATGATTATGTCTATATTACTATAAATAGATGATTTACCTAATTAGGAGATTTGTTTCCATATCTATGTAAGCATCTACAATGTATATATTCCTACTGATTCAATGAGTAGAAGATAGAAAAATTCTACTATAATTTTCCACAATAGTAATTCCTAAGAGATCATAGGTTGTCCAAACACCTCAAACTGTGTTGCTATTAACCGGTGAAACTTTGACCAAGAACAAAGCCTTTCTTTAGGAGCACAAAAAAGCGCAAGCCACATAATGGCATCCTATTTACAAATTGTATAGCTATTTGCTAAAAAAAGGCACACTTACTGGTTCTAATCCCACATTGCTGAAGTATTTTGAAAGTATAATTTCAGCAACAGCCTGCAAGGAAAAGTTAATGTTATTGATTTCACAAATGCAAAATGCTAATAAATGAAGTTCAGGTTTTCCACAAGACAAGAGGAAGGCCAGAAAGAATGTGGTAATAATAGTAATTTCTTAAGAATGTAATTAAGGCAGCCTCACAAGCAGTTGCCTCAAAAAACTGGATCCATGTAGACAAACTTAAGGTGGGACAGAGAATAATTGAATTAAATTGAGTAATATATTCAGGATAGAGAAGGATTCAAAATTGCTTACATTATCAAGTTACAGTCTGCGAAAACTACACACATCTACAACTTTTAGTTGTACTTATGCTCTTTGATGGAAAATTGCTAAAGCAAAAAGACGCTCATGCTACCAATACTCATTCTCTATCAATTAGAATTTACTCAGAAAATAGGCAACAGTTTTTTTCCCCACTCCTGCATGCTAACAGATAGAAGTAATAGTTTGTTCCTTGTTTCAACATATGTTGCAAAACATGTGTGTGTGTGTTTGTTGGAAAACTAACAGAAAATTTCAGAATATTTAAAATGAGCCTAAGCACACACTACACAGCAGTTCCCATTATTAGTAGTTAGTACAACAATTTTGACTAATATAGTTTAAATTCTATGGTTAATGCCTATGAGAATTTGATAACAGTTTAGGAGAAAAAAGTTCCTGTACACTCACTGATTTTGATCTTACCCTCAATTCTACTTGAGAAACACAGGGTCTCTTATAGGCATCTACAGAAAATTTCACTTTTCCTTTTTTCTTCCCAGACTTGCGCCAGTCTTTTCTAACATCAGGATGATTCCACATCTGCTCCAAGTCTTCTGGAGAAGCTCTAGAGTCCCAAAAGGCAACAGCAACACCTGTTCTCCACATGTAAAGAATAGTGAAGCCATCTGACAGTAAGAATAAAACTTAGAAAATCATGGCGGATGGGCTTCACCTAGGATGGAAAAATTTGTTGAGAATTTCTACACAATTAGATGCTGATAGAACAAACAAATGATTGAAGAAGCACTATACATCCCTTAGCATAAAAGAGGGTATAATGCTGGTCCAATCTAGATTAGATGAAGATGGAGCATTCTTCAATGGCCCTTTGGAGGCCAAACATAATAACAATAACAAGCCCCACCTATCACTAGCAAACCTAGGAGGAGGGGGCCAGAGAAAACTTTCTTAATGGATGCAAGGAAAGCTTTTCTTTGAACTCTTTTTTGAAGGGGGAGATAAGGGGGTGGGGGGTGATGGGCTCAGCCTATCTCACCTAGTTCTGCCAATTTCATTAGAATTTAAAGCCTTGGAAGAAGACAATGCACTCCCATAGTAAGTAAACTTGCCATCAAGAACCTTGGTTTAGTTAAAACTTAGGAACCCCTTCCAAAACTTTTCTGAATTAAAGAACTTCAACAATTGTAGTGCATGAAACTTTAAATATACTAGAGAGACAAGAAAATATAAGACCAAGAAATATAAATATGTAAAAACATGGGCAGGCAATATGATGGACAGTTGAAGAAAGAAACATCCAGAACGCATCTTATTCTTTTCTTCTATGTTACTGTACAAAATTAGCATTTTATTGCAAACAGTTTGTTGTGACTACATTCAGGGCAGCTAATCCTCAAGAAAGAAAACACTTTGCATGTTAAGACATGACAAGTGACTTTCACCTTCTGCTATTATAGTTTCAAAAATTATGTTAATATAGCAAGTAATAAAAGAAGAATGATATATGAGATCATAAGTTCCCAATAGTGCGTTTATGAGCAGTTTGCATTGGCATAAAGCCTGACCTTGTGATGCCATTTTGTGAAACTTTAACATCACAAGCAAAAACTTTATCAGCAACAGAGTTGGCAAAACCTTGTTGCTTTTCTTAGAATGGAATATGACTAGACTATTGCAAGCTACCTGAAGTTGCTTCAGAAGAGTGTACCTGTTTTCTCTTTAAGTGGACCAGCAGATACCTTATTCAGCATGGGGCCAAGTTGAAAAACCTTTCTGCACAAAAGTTATGTATGCAGAAATCAGCATGTGAAATGGTGCTTACATCCTTTGTTAACCCTCTATTATAAGCAACACATCCAACTAATGATGGAACAGATTCCTAACAGATCCTGCACAGTAGATTATTATGCCCTAGCAGTGGCTCATAAGAATTTGTTTCTCTTCAAGCCACAACTAAATAGCACATCCTAAGACAAAAGTGAGCATAGTATATGCACTTATACTGCAAATGAGAGAAAATGCAGGCATGGTATTCTAGGCATATAAATCTCTTTATTATTCATTTTCTATTTTTTCATTTTTTTATACACAATATAGGGAGTGAAAAAACACAAGCATGTTGTAGAGCAATAGCATGTGTCCTTGTGTCTAAGCTAACTGGCACATTCTAAGAACAGGTTACCTTGACAAATCAGAGGATCAAATAGCACTTAAATATATAAGCTAACAAAACCTTGTGTCATTGTAAAAACAAAAATTACACATGAGAAGTCTGTTAGAAAACTGCTCAACCATCCTAGCCCAAGGCTCTCTAGAAACTAGAGGCTTAACTTTTGTCTTTTTAATTGGTTCTTGTTGGAAGAATCTGAGGCGTGAAACGTGGCATACATGGCACGGATTAAACTCCTAGATTAAGAAGGAGTTCTGGAAGATAATGTTAGCTAAAATCTAGGAATGTTTTAGATATTTCTCATGTATATTTGTAGTTTAAATGGATATTATCTATTGCTGTAAAGTAGGAGAAATTTTAGAAGATATCTTAGGAGAGATTGTAGGAGATTTTTTAGGATTTGCTGTGTAAATTTCTTCCTAAAGTTGATGTATTATTCACGGGTGAAAGATTGATTTTATCTTAGCTATTTCTTCATGGTATTAGAGCCATCTCCAGTGACACCTAATTTTTTCCAATAATCCATCTCAAGAAGTTGAGTTAATACTCCGAGATGGCAGACGACTCCAACAGTGAGGTGACCACCTCTAATCCTCCTCCAGTGAGGACTTTTCCTTTGGTTCCACCTCTCTCAACAGCCTTAGATAGTCCTTCTCTTCAAATTACACAACACAAACTGAATGGAATTAATTTCCAAGAATGGTTCCAATCAGTTGATGAGAACCCAAGGAAAAATTCACAGAGATTGGAGTCAACCCCTCAACTTCAATCCGATTACAAGTAAAATCTGGGCATTCGAGAGGCCCTTAACTCTCCTAAGACTCAATACCAAAAATTGATCTCCATCTACCCCCCCCCCCCCCTTTCTACATATCCCCCACTCTACACCTTAACCAAATTCTGTTATGCATTAGCTAGGTTGTCACACCAACGATTCCCCACTCTACCCCTTATGCACATGGCCGGCTATTATGCCAGCCAGCTCATTTACAACCCTGCCCCTGGCCACTGCCCCTTGGACCTTCTTTGATAAGTCAAGTGAACTGGGGGACTAACATCAGTCTTGTTGGTTGTTAGAGGCAAAGGCAAGGAAGACTACCTAACTGGAGATACAGCAAGGCCAAGTTCAGAATCTGCTGCTTCAAGCGTATGGGAGGCTGAGAATGCCATTGTTATGGCTTGATTAGTTAATTCAATGGAGCCTAAAATTGGTAAGACATATCTCTTCTACAAAATGGCTTGTGAGATATGGCAGGATGTCCAAGAAATATACTCTTGACTTAGAAAACACTGCTCAATGTTTTCAAATTCGATCTCTCATTCAAAACACAAAACAAGGTACAAACTCAGTCACCGAATATTTTAATATTCTAACAGCTTTGTGGCAAGAGATGGATCTCTTCTATGAGATTAAATGGGAGTGCACAGGAGATGGTAAAAAATATGGTAAGATGATGGAGAAGGAGAGAGTGTTTGACTTCCTTCATGGATTAAACTCAGAGTTAAATGAAGTTAGGGGTTGGCTGCTAGGGATGAAACCTCTTCCAACCATCAGGGAAGTATTTGCTGAAGTTAGGAGGGAAGAAAGTAGGAAGAAAGTCATGTTCTCGGAGTCAGGACACTCTTCGAATGAAGTCTATTCCCCTGCATCAGCCTTAAATACTTTTAAGGGAAAGACTCCTCTATCTTCTAGAGGGGAGACTACAAGAGAAAAACAATGGTGTGACCATTGTAACCGGCCCTATCACACACGAGAGACATGCTGGAAAATCCATAGAAAACCAACTAACTGGAAGCCTAAGAATCAAAGAAGAGGAGGACAAGCTGGAGGCTAATCAATCTATATGGTGGAAGCCGAGAAAAGGAATCCAACACCTCTTACCATCACAACAACTCAATTGTAAGTATTACAACAACTTCTCAGCCAAACAAAGGTGACTAAACCAGAGAATGCAGAAAATCCTACTCCTACGGTTTCTTTGGCCACAAAAGGTAATATTGTCTATTCTCTTATATCTCAAAGAATACCTAACAGCAATTGGATCATAGACACTGGTGCCTCAGATCACATGACAGGTTCTTTAAATTTATTGTCCAATTTTGAATCATGTGATAAACCTATAAGTGTCTCTATGGATGATGGTACAATATCCCTTGCAAAGGGAAAAGGAACAATTGTGGTAGGAGGATTAATACTTAAATCAGTCCTTTATGTCCCGAACTTGCAGTGTAATTTAATATCAATAAGCAGATTTACAACTGACAGGGACTACAGTGTGATATTCTCCAAAAAATTTTGTGTTTTTCAAGATCTATCATCGGGGAAGATGGTTGGCAATGCTGAGATGAAAGGAGGGCTCTATCAAACACCAAGGCATGATCATTCTACTGATTCTAGGACTCGGTTTTTATACTCTTTAGCTCTTGTTTCAGATTCAGACATTATGTTATGGCATAAGCGGTTAGGACACCCAAGTTTTGAATATCTTAAACTCTTGTATCCTTCTTTATCGAGCAATAAAATTCACAATTATTCTTGTGAACAGTGTATTCTTGCAAAACAGACCAAAATACCTCATCCTAATCATGTTTATACTTCTTCCACACCTTTTCACTTAGTTCATAGTGATATTTGGGGGCTTTCTCGAACCACAACCCTCACCAATACACGATGGTTTATCACCTTTATTGATGACCATACAAGAGTTTGCTGGGTTTTTTTTATGAAAGAAAAATCTGAAGCTTTTTCTATATTCAAAAGGTTTCATCATATGGTGTAGAATGTGTTTCAATCCTCAATTCATGTTTTGAGAACTGATAATGGCAAGGAATACTTTTCTAATGAATTCAACACATACTTAATTGAGTATGGTATCATTCACCAAAACTCATGTCCTTATAACTCTCAACAAAATGGAATTGTCGAAAGGAAGAATCACCATCTGCTTGAAGCTAGAGCAATGATGTTTACTACTTCCGTTCCAAATTCATATTGGGGGGAAGTCGTTTTGACCTCTTCCTATCTTATTAATCGCCTACCTTCCAAAATCCTAAAGTTTAGGACCCCTTTGGTTGTTCTTGATGTTTTTCCTCATTGTGCTAGAGTTCTAAACTCTCTCACTCCTCGTGTGTTTGGATGTACTATTTTTGTTCACCAAAATCCATCCACTCCATCCAAACTTGATCCCAAGGCCATCAAATGCATTTTTGTGGGCTACTCTCCAACACAACAAGGATATAAATGCTACAATCCTAGTACCCACAAATTTGTTGTTTCCTATGATGTTTCTTTTCTTGAAAACCATTCTTTCTTTCAGCCTCACTCTCAACCAGCCCATGTTCCAGAAACAGCCACCAGTTGGAATTCTCTGTTTTTGGATACAACTCCTCTTTCTCTTCCTACTGCTAATCCTAATCGTGTGCCTGAATTTGATCAAGGGGGAGATCATAAGAGAGACCGAGCCCAGAAGAGTGATCAAATTCAAGCTAAACCACCCTTATTGGTGTATTCAAGAAGGCCTTGTGACCCTCAGCATCAGCAACAACCCATGTCATCTGAACCGAGGGTAAGTCCAGAAAAGGCAAAGGAAAATGAGGCTAAAATGGAGGTTGATATTACTAACAGGGAGAATAGAGATGACGTACAGCAGGAGCATGAGCTAGAATATGATCTAGATGTTCCCATTACTTGGAGGAAAGGAGTCAGATCATGCACCAAGTGTCCTAAGTATCCTATTTCAGAACTTTTGGGATATACAAAGCTGTCTCCTAAATTCAAGGCATTCACATAAAATGTTGATGATGAGGCAATTCCTAAAGATATCTATAGAGCACTGCAAGAGGAAAAATGGAGAAAAGCAGTTATGGAAGAAATGCTAGCCCTGGAAAATAATGGTACTTGGGAAATAATGGATTTTCCATATAGAAAACACATAGTTGGCAGCAAGTGGGTGTTCACCATAAAGTACAACTCAGATAGGAGAGTGGATAGATACAAAACAAGGCTTGTAGCTCAAGGTTTTACCCAAACGCAAGGCCTTGACTATGAGGAAACATTTGTACCGGTGGCCAAACTTAACTCTATCCATGTATTATTGTCATTGGCAGTCAATTTGGACCGGAGACTCCATCAACTAGACATAAAAAATGCCTTCTTAAATGGTGAGTTGGAAGAAGCACATGAAAATTCCCCTTGGTTTTGAAAGAAAAGATACAAGAGGAAAGGTATGTAGATTGAAAAAATCCTTGTATGGCCTCAAGCAATCTCCTAGGGCATGGTTCAAGAGGTTAAATGACATTAAACCACCTAGGATACAAACAAGGGCAAGGGGATCACACTCTCTTCACAAAAGTTGATAGCAAGGGTAAGAGAACAATCCTAATAGTCTATGTAGATTATATAATCATCACCAGAGACAATGATCAAGAGATAGAAAGATTGAAGCAGCAACTGAAAGTAGCATTTGAGGTAAAAGACTTGGGAGAGATGAGATATTTCTTGGGGATTGAAGTAGCAAGAAGCAATGAGGGTATTTTCGTATCTCAAAGAAAATACACTCTTGATCTGCTAAAAGAGATAGGAAAGCTTGGGTGTAAGCCTGCAAGCACTCCATTAGAACCCAAATGGAAAAACATAAAAGAGGACAATGAGGAACAATTAGTGGAGATTGGAAGGTATCAATGTTTGGTGGGGAAATTGATTTATCTTTCACATACACGTCCAGATATTGCATATGCAATGAGTATAATTAGCCAATTCATGCATTCCCCAACCGAAAGACACCTAGAAGCTGCCTACCATATCCTGAGGTATTTAAAGGGGACTCCCAGGAAGGGAATGCTATTCAAGAAAAGCAAGGATAGAGGAATAAGAAGCTTTGCATATGTAGATTGGGTTGGATCCATTGAGGATTGCAAGTCTACATCAGGGTATTGCACTAAACTTTGGGGGAATTTGGTCACATGGAGAAGCAAGAAACAACAAGTTGTCTCTCATAGCAGTGCTGAGGCCGAGTATAGAGTCATTGCACAATGCATTTGTGAGGTATCTATTCCTATAACTGGACCTAAAGTACTTTATAGCGATAGTAAATCAGCTATAAGTATGGTAAATAATCTAGTCTAGCATGACCGGATGAAATATGTTCGAATTGACTGGCATTTTGTCAAGGGGGAGCTGGAAAATAGAGACATAAACTTGACTTATGTTCCCACCAAAGATCAAGAAGCAGACATCTTGACCAAAGCAATGCAAAAGCAGGGTTTTGAAGTGATTAGAAGCAAGTTGGGAATTATTGACATCTATTCACCAGCTTGAGGGGGAGTGTTAGAAGAATCCGATGCATGAAACGAGGCATACATGGCACGGATTAAACTCCTAGATTAAGAAGGAGTTCTGGAAGATAATGCTAGCTAAAATCTAGGAATGTTTTAGATATTTCTCATGTATATTTGTAGTTTAAATGTATATTATCTATTGTTGTAAAGTATGAGAGATTTTAGGAGATATCTTAGGAGAGATTGTAGGAGATTTTTTAGGACTTTTGCTGTATAAATTTCTTCCTAAAGCTGATGTATTATTCACGGGTGAAAGATTGATTTTACCCTAGCTATTTCTTCAATTCTTATTTTCTAGGCATGAATACTAAGTTCAAGATATGGATGAACACTTTAGAATCTAGAGGTTTTAAGTTAAAGCAATATTGAAAACCAAAAATATGGATTATAAGTATTAAAATACAAGTGTGTAATGTTATGGCAAAACTTAAAGATCAAGTCATTCCAAGAAAATATCAGTTTAGATATATTGGATTATTCATCCCAAAATATAGGGAGATTAATGAGGGTGTTACCCATAGAATTAGGGCAGGATGGTTAAAATTAAAAAAGTGTATCCAGCATTATAAGTAATATTAAGATTCCATTAAAGCTAAAAAAAAAATTCTATAAGACGACTATAAGACTAGTTTTGTTATATGACACAGAATACTGAGCAATAAAACACTACATATGCAAAATGAGTGTAACGGAGATGCGGATCTTAGTATGAATGTACGGCCATACAAGAAAAGATAAGATTAGAAATGAGATTATTTGTCATAAGATCAACTTAGCTCCTATTGAAGATATGACATGCAAGATACAATCAAGAGTTTGGTCTAACGAGAAGAAAATCAATAGAAGTCTTGTGAGGAGAGTGGATGAAATGAACAAGTCTTTACCAAAAGAGGTCAAGGAAGACCGAGAAAGAATTTGTGAGACACTCTTAGGTGTTGTATGAGCTATAAAGGGCCTTATAGAGGATAAAAACTATAAGTAGAAATGATTGACAAGCTAGACTTCAAGTAGCCAACCCCAAATAGTGGAATGAAGGCTTGATATGTTGTTGTTGTGTCTTTTTTTGTGCATTCCAATGGAAGCTCATGAAACTCAAACATAATATACTAATGGCAAGAGGCAACCAACCATGTTGAATCCTAGAAAGCTACTCAAGAAACTCTTTATATGATACTTCTTGTATCATTTTTACGAAGTTTGGCTGTTAATACTTTCAATTATTACTATATAAACATGGTCTAGTTATTTTCAACTCTTCCAATAGAATTTTCTATTTCACATGAAGAAGTACCCACAAACAAGAAAAATAAAGGACGATAACATGCACAAACAAATCCATCAAGCAACTTCAAATTTGATAATCAAAGAGTTAAGTTCTTGCATGGTTAGACAGAACACCATTTTTTTCTGCAACTCTTTCATGAATTAAGAGTCCCACTTGGTAGTTCTAGAGAATGTTACATGAAGGGGCAAGCATCCAATGACTGGGCACATCTAATTTCAAGAGAAAATTACTAAAACAAAGAAAAAGCAGAAGACTATCTTTGACTGTCACAATGGATACTCCAATGTAAAGAAAAGGTCTAGGATATGGGTTATAAAATATGAGAAGCTTGATAAAAAATTGATGCTAACATAATAGGTGAACCAACCACCTTGGGGGAAGGCATTCCTTAACCGCAAGATATTGATTCCAATAGTTCAAAGTTGATTTATCAGTAGCCTTTTTTATGCCACCTTTATATGCCCTCACCATGAACTCTTCACTTCTTTCTCTGCAGATAAAATTCTAATATTAAACCTTCAGCTGTGTAAAGAACTCAAAATTGTAGCTTGATGAACAATCTTCTAATGCACTATTGGTGGCAAGGAGAAGGATGTGTACAAAACCAATAACAACTTTATAGAGAAGACTTGACAGACCATAAAAATAATATCCATTGACTTACTTTTGGTCATAACTTGATAACCACTTAAGGTAGGCAGCACCGAAATATACATTCACAAAAGGCTTGTATAAAAGTTTTGAGTTCCCTTCCACTTCATATTTTCGATAACCAAAATCTCTGCAAACAGACTCTGATTTAACTCTATTTCACCAGAAAATCAAAACAAAATTGCTACTCTTAACTGAGAGTTGTATTGATTGGATTAGAACCGATGATACCTGACCAGCCAATCTGCTGTCTTCGGCAAAATTTGCATAAGGCCCATAGTAGTTTCATCAGTTTTTTTGTTATACCATGTACAGGTAGGCTGTCTGTGACTTTCAAGTTCTGCAATTGCACAAATCATGTCCTGCATAATGCAAAAAGGGTTCCCATATATTTTCAAAATTCACAAGAACACTGTGACTGGTTCTTCAAATGTACATTTCCAAGTTATGAATAACCATAGATAAAATAGTTCTATAGGATCGTTTCACTACTATATGCACCAAACAAATAAAATGAAATAGAACATACCGGATCTATTTCTGAAACAAAATGCCTGCCAACAATTATCCGAGCTACACCCTGAAAAGAAAAGGTTGCAAGAATGGTGAATCAAAGAGAATGAACAAAAGAATATAGCTGGCAAAAGACCCAAAAATAAGGCAACAACACCACAAGCCTTACCATAAATAATGTAATTTAGCCTTAATAATGTCACATTAAATAATCAACTGATGTACCATAAATAATGCAATTTAGCCTTAATAATGTCACATTAAATAATCAACAGATAATGACATCAGAAGAAAAATAATTCCTTTAGGATAAAAGTTTTGTTTCGGAACTTAAATCAACCTAAGTTAAGATTATGGTATATGCGCTTTCCTTAATTATCCTAAGTCAACATCATAAATAAATTCCTTGAGGGATTGCAAATTTCATGTTCCAAAATCCAAAACCTCTTAATGTTTGAGTAACCTTGAGGGAATGGTTGTGAAGAAATTAAGACATTTTATGTCCTAAATGTCACATACTGCTGACACAGGCTTCATACAAATAAAAGTATAGTTTGGTTCACCTTCATCTCAGTTTCTGTGAGATAAGGCTGACCATCAGGATCCCGGGAGAGGTGAACTTGATGCCATCTAGTCTCTCCAGCATTAATCCATTCAGTTCTCACATCAGGATCCATCCACAGTGTGTCCAGGTCCTCAGGATCAATGCAACCATCCCAGTATGTGAAGCTAACAGCCATCCCAGTAAACTTGTTGTAAGTTTCTACTGCATCAAGCAAAAGAAAGAAGGATTGTTTTTAATAGACAAATAAGTAATTGTCACCAAAATTGCATCTGACATTTCTGGTTAAGCATGTCAAATCTTTAGGAAAGCATGCAAAAAATTACTCAACATTAAAGGCCAAACTGTCAGAAAAGTAGGGTGTGCTCAGTGGTTCTCACTTGAAGAATAAAATACACGGGGAATTTGACTAATATCAGCCTCTAAGTCTCTGCATTCCAAATGCAGTCATTCAGATAGGTTATATGATATGGCATGGATAAAAGAAAAGGCTAAAAAATTTATAAAAGTATATCTTCCAACGTGATTGGCTAATATTTTCACCCAAAAAAATACCAGATAATCAAACAATTAAACACATCCCCCCAAAATCTAGGGAGGGGACAGTAACCTCAGGTAATTTAGAGGCAACACAGGTAAGAGAATGAAAACAAATTTAACTAACACTATCTGATAGGCGGTAATTAGCATATTGTACTTTAAGCAAATAGAATGCCAGTTGTTTCTGTAGCATTCAGTTTTCTTCGCCTCCTTTTGGGCTAAGTCTTCACCTCATTTTTCAATTAACTTCAAGTATCAGAATTTGTTCCATAATTCCATAGCTTTTCACTAACGTTCATGTAAACAATAGTTATAAGCACCCGAGTTCAGGTATCCAAAACAAACGCAGTTAAAGGTAAAAATAGATTGGAAAAGGCTCCATTACTTGTCGAAACCACAATCATAAAATGCATAAACTAACAAAATAACAAGAAGACGAGCCAATCACGTAGAATAGGTGCAACCACATAATCATATTCTAGCCTGTAGGTTGAAACACACGCACACAGAGAATCACCATAAGATACGGAATGGATGAGGGGGAAACGTTGATATTTGATATTTCTCCCGCTTGGCCTGGGAGAAACGATAAATGGAACAGGCGGGGAGGAGAGGAGCGCAAGAAAATGAAGAAGGAAACTTTAATTCTTCCTTCTGTCAATTTCTTGTCGCCGTTCTCCTCCCGCACCTGGAGAGGCGGCAGATTGGAATGCAATCCAAGGAGGCAACGCGACGAGAGGAATAAATAGCTGGAAAGCACGGAATAGGTTTCCCGGAAAGCTTGGGAAATTGGTTGGTGTCGCCGGATTTGGGGATTGCTGGGTTCATGCTGTCGCCTCTCATCTTCCTGTCCAAATAAGGAATCACGCCACCATTTACCAATCACTCCTCCTCCTCCACTCAACCAAAAGCATCGCCAAGGGACAGAAGCAGCCAATTGCCGCCAACGCCAAGCTACTTCAGATCATCAAATACTTTTTGTCTTTCTCTATCATTATATTTTGAAATTCCAATTTTAACAACCCATCAAAGAAATTTGTGGCTCCTGTGCATGTGGTTCTACTCGCCACTCTCCTTTTCAATGCAGCTTTTCTTAAAGGGAAATTTGCAAAAGTTGGACGTTCGGCGAAGAACTTTGCAAAAATAAGACTCTTAATTTTTTTTTGTAAAATTAGAATTTTTGAGAGTTGAATGAACTAAAATGCCCCCAATTTAAATTAGTCTACAATCCTCTTCATCTTATTCTTTTTTATTAGATCTTTTTCTTTCTCTCTCTATTACTCTATATATATAAAGTACATATATATATATCCATCTATCATTTTTTTATTTTTTTACTATTATCTGTAACCTAAAAATATGTGTATATATTGTTTATGATTCAAGAGATATGAGTATCTCTCATTCTCTCTCCATTATGTATCATATATTATACATGTATTGTGTGTATTTGTATTGATGGGAGAGGAAAAGAGACAAATGGCGGCCATGTACAAGAAAAGGAGAAAAACGATTGCAATAGGGCCATGGCATCGTTGATTGCAGTCGTGACTGATATATTCACTGCAACTGTTTTAGTTTCTTGTCGTGATCATGACAGATATCTTTATCAGATAAGTGTTAAATATATCTATTAAGGATATTTGATATTTGTTAAAAATATCTATTAAGGATATCGATTATGTTAAGGATATCGGTTAACAGATATCGGTTTTGTTAAAGATATCGATTAACATATATAGGTTCTGTTAAGGATATCGGTTAACGTCCTTAACAGATATCAGTTAACAGATATCGGTACCGATATCTGTTAATCTGTTAACCGATATTCTTAACAGATATCTGTTACCAATATTCTTAACATATATTTTTAATAAATATCAGATATTCTTAAATTACTTGCAATGACTTTGAAGACGAAGACCGACGAAAAAGCAGCAACCTTAAATGCTTAGAACAGAGGACGAGTGAGAGAGATGTTCTGGTCGGCGGGGCGATTGGGGATGTGTGTGCAAGAGGAAGAAAATGAAGGGGATCATAAGCTGATTTAAATCAGGGCATTTTAGTCCATTCAACTCTCAAAAGTCTTAGTTTTACAAAAAAAAAATTAAGAGTCCTATTTTTAAAAAATTATTCGTCGGCAGTCCTATTTTTGCAAATTTCCCTTCCTTAAATCGGTAACAATAAGAGACTTATAAAAGCACCAGACCAGGCTAGAATCTCAACAGAATCTTGATAGAAGAAGATTAAAAAATTCAAAAGTTCAAAGATGAACGCAAAAAAAAAAAAAACTCTTTTTTACAGTCCTGTACCCTTTTATTTTTAAAGAGGAGAGACTATGGGCCGACCCACTTGTAAGGCCCAAACGGTGGCAACCAAAACCAGTAGAAATGCAATTCATTTCGGAGATCACGTGGCGGAGGCGGTGGCGTCACTGGCGTGGGTGGGTGGGTGCTTGTTGGTTATACATGCAATCTTACCTAACACGCCCGAGTCAGTGGGCCTCTCCTCCGAAGCGAAGGCGTTGGCTGTACGCTGTGTCTCCGCCCGCACGTTTTCATAGGGACGAGACGTCGCTGTCTCCTTTCTACTTCGAACTAAACGACCAACCCCACCCCACTCCATTCCACGTTCCCTTCACCTCGTTTCAAAGGCGGAGTCACAAATTTAAGCTTTGTTTCTTTTCCTTAGTTGGAGGGATTGCACTGTCATAAGATTAGCTCGACAATTTTAAGAACCTGGCCTGACTTGCTTCTTTTTTTTATATATATATGTAGTAGATGATTATTGATTGACTCTCATTATATTATAGATAATAGTATATTTGTTATAATTAAAAAAATATATATTTAGTTTAGTTTAGTTACGACTAATATCACGAATCAGTCATATATTCATATCATATATAAATGTGTGTATTCATCATCTAAATAAATGACATCATATATATGATTGAATAATACTACCATGTTAACATTTAATAGTGTGACATTACTGTTATATTAACCATTTACCAAAATTAAAGTAGTCAATTGATCATACACGCATGCTACAGGAATAAATTGGCTTTTTGTTCAAATAAATATAGGAACCAGGATACATTACATCATGCCCTGGCAATAAAATTTTCATTGTTAATTTGAAAAAGAAAACTATTAAGGGATAGCAAGAGACATAAACATAAGATTCGACCTAATGTTCACTTTATAGTCATTTTACTATCACTTTTTAACAAATTACTTAAATTATTTTTAACCTAACAGATACTTACATAAAATCTAAATCCTCATTGCACACATTATAAAAAATCTAGTACGACGGCTCTAAATGATATTGGAGATTTCTATCTTCTTTTTATATATTTTTCCAACCCTCAAATATCACATTTTGTTTTATAACTTGATTTTTTTTTATAAAATCATTCTATAGATTTCTATTTTATTTAATATTTTTATATCCAAAATCCTTGAAGCATTGATATTTATTATTCTCGTTAGAACGTTGTAATATGTTTATTTGTTAAAAAATTTATCTTCAAATTGTCAAGATACTGTAAAAAAAAATTATTAGAGGACGGAGGGTATTCTCTTTGCAAACACTCTGATATATAAATTATGTATTGAAAATTGTCGAAGAATTGCAAAACTCTTGAATAAGTAAAAGTGACTCGCATTTGAAAAATAAAGGTTCACTTATTTATATAAGAGGTTGAGAGATTTGTGATAACAACTCTTAATATTATAGAATCAACTATGATTTGGCTTATTCGTGTTCATTACACAATTTTCGGATAGGATTTCAAATTTATCTGTTTACGCTTTTTCGTTCTAGGAATATCCCACGAGAGAGTCTTCGGGAGACCGTGCTGGGTCACCCGAACCCTTCTTTTGTTGACAGAGTTTACTAGGAAGGTCTTTTAGGCCTTTTATGGCTCTTTTCTTTGTTTTGTCCCTTATGTTTTATCCTCAACTTTTTTCTTATGATCTCTTTTATGGGTTTACTTCCAAATTTCAGTCTATTTAATTGGGTCTAGGTTTCTTGAAGGAAATAGTAACTTTTGTTGTCATCTGTTTTGTGGGATAAGTGCTTGTATCAATAATGAATCTTTGTTTTCTATAACTTGTTGGTTCAATAGTTGTCTCAATCCCTATATGTTTTAGCATTCACGCTTGTTCTTGAGATTGAGATCGAAGCAATCCTAGATCACTAACCTTAAGGTTTTTCACGCTTGACACTACAATAATTGTTATTGCATGTATTCCCGTGAGCATCTTAATCCATTACATGTTTTAAGAGCCTTTGTGTTTAGATAATGTGCATCACAATGAGTCTTTTAACTCGTTGAATGTCATAACAGCCTGTGTCTTCTTAGATGGTGAACCTTGTTAGAACAGGAAGTGCTATGGCACACACCAAGAGGGGGGGTGAATTGGATATTTTAAAAATCTTGATAGAACTTGAAAATTTTTTGACCCAATTGAGGTTTTAGTGATTTAAAACATAGAACATATGAAGTGACAAATGTAAAGCAAGAAAAATAAATAACACAAATGATTTATAGTGGTTCGGCTGAAACCAAACCTAATCCACTACCTTAGCTCTCACTAAGGATTTTAAACCAATTCACTAAAACCTCCTACTTACACAAGTAGGCCATTTAGCTACACAAACTAGGAAATACAACCTCCTACTTAAACCAAGTAGGCCCTCTACCTACACAAGCTAGGAAAACAGCCCCTTGCTTTAACGAGCAAGTCTTCTAGCACAAAGTTAGGAAAATAAGAATGATACAAATGTAAAGAGAGAAACTAAGAGTTAATACTCTTAGTTATAAGTTCTCTCACAATGAAAACAAGGCTTAATAATAAATTTACAATGATAGAACAATGAAGCCTTGGAGAAAAAAATACAACAGTGAAAGCGCAAATATTATAAGTTCGAGTAAAAATGATTTGAACTCTTTAGATCAACTTGTTCCCATCCATTAGTCTTCTCTTGATCATCCACGACTTGTATTTATAAGCTTCCCAAGAGATTGAAAATAAATGCAGTCATTTGTGACCGTTGGAGTTGAAAAACTAGCCGTTGGAAACTTTCTATAAAAGATATAGTCGACAAAAGAAAATGCATAGTTGATTATTTTTACAAGTAAAATAAGACATAGTCGACAGACAAAAAAGCATAGTCTACTATCTTATAACACAAAAATCACATAGTCGACAGATACATATGCACAGTCGACTATTACAAAAATGTGAAGAGAATTTTAAATTTTATGAACAAAAATAGTCGACAGATGAAAAGCCATAGTCAACAATCCTTACATGATAGTTGATAGATCCAAAAATAGTCGACAGATCAAATCAGCATAGTCGACTATCTTTATGCATAGTCGACTATCCTTATAACATAGTCGACTATTTTCAGGCATAATCAACAGAATAAACCACATAGTCGACTATCCATTTGAAAATATTGAAAACTTAATAAATCCTCATTTTGATTCTTTTGAAAGCAAGTTGAGATTATCAAAATTATATTTTGAAACAAACCACACTCAACCATACTCAACATATCTCCTATATAAATTTTCATAACTTTATTTCAAGGAGATTTAAAGATTGTTTTTCACATTCATATAACTTGATTAAAAACAAACTTATCCATAAATATATACTCATAAAGATTTAGAGATTGATTTTCATATAGTCATTATCAAAACCATTTTATAACCAAAAGTAAAATATCAAACCTTAGATTATTTTTACACTTTTTACATTTTTAATTCTACATCATTCTCATGCATTTTGCATTTCTAATGCTATGTTTATCCTAGATAATTCTCACGCATTTATTGTTTTTAATTTTGGATTATCCTTATATCATTTTCCTGGTTTTGTGTTTTGATTTTTGGACCATTCTCACACATTTTGTGTTTTGATTTTTGGATCATTCTCACACATTTTGCACTTCTAGTTATAGGTTTTCCCTCTATCATTATCGCATTTTTTTTTTGTGTTTTTAATTCTAGGTCTTCGTGGATGATAGTCCCTAGATCATTATCGCGCATTTTGCTCTTCGATTCTATGCAGTACTCGCGTATTTTGTGCTTCTAGTTTTAAATTTGTTCATCCATTCTTTATTCTTCTAGGCAAACTCTAGGTTATTCTTACTCGTTTCGCTCAAGTTTGCTTATTCACCGAGATTTCAATCATTTTCATGTATTCATTGTCTTGAAAAATAAAATGCACAAAAAAAAAAAAAATACAGCAAGGTAAAAGTTTTTAATTTAGGCAATTTAAAATACATTGTATACCATAATGTAACTTCAAATGGTTTGTATTCAATTTGTTACCTATTTTATGCCCCTGAAGCATCTGTATTATACAAGTGTTTTTCATTAATTATTTCATGGGCCTAAGCTAGAGAATGCTCGGCTCTTTGAGGGCTTAGTCATTTGTGTGATACGATTTGCTTATGGCATAACTCACCCAATAAGGAGAATGAATTGAGTGATTAAGAAACTTTTGTGTGTTTTAAAGGATTTTTGAAAATAAATAAGGTCTGAATGATATAATATAAATTTTTGAATGAAAATGCAATGCTTATAAACCTTAACCCAATACAACAACTAGCAACTAAGCTAGCTCTTTAACATAATCGGTTAAGAAAACCAAAATACAAATAAAAAAATGAGAGATGCATCTCTTAAAATATAAGAACCTTTATCTAAGATCTCATTAATACAATACCACAATAAGATTTACAAGAAAAAAATCAGCCTTTACAAAATTTAGAGGATGAAATAGTGAAACTCGATAAAATAGAGAAATTTGGAAATCTAATCTTTAAATGTGTAAGCCCAAACTTTCAACTCTATTTTTAATCTTCAAAATGCCTTCTATTTAAAACCTTTGACATCCCTTTGAAGATTTTTAGTCTTCGTGGATTAACTAATGGTGAACATCAATCTACAAAAAAAAAATATAGCTGTTAGAATTTTTCAAATAGAACCTATCGACAATTTTCATAGGTAGTCGATAGTTTTTTCAAAATTTGTTAAAACAACCAACAACTTGAAAGAATTAATCGACAACTAGATACAAAAGATATGTAATTAGGTTAGTTGAGAGTTTAAAAGAATTAGTTAGTAGTTTTAAAGCAATCGATAGTTTTTAGACAATCAATTGTAAATTTACTCTCTTTAAATTAGTTACTCTCTGACTTGTATTCATAAGGTAGATTTGCATTTGTCCTAATTCTTTTTTCCTTAAGGGTTTTCCTCTAGATTTTCCTCAAAATTTTCCTATGTCTCCCATTGGGTCTATTTAACTAAGCCTTGGTCTATTTACATATCATTTATCATTTGGATATGTAATGAGTACTTCTAGAAAATTTTATTTCATGGTGGGGTCATCTAAATCTTAGGTAATTAATGATAATAGTAAGATAATAGTTAAAATGTAATAATTGTACTATATTTTTAGATAAAGTAGATTTAATGTATATTATTTTGAAATTTAAAATAAGATAATTGTTGTAACATAACCTCTGAATGGTTTCCTTCGAAGAGTCTCTAAGGGAGTTCCCTTGAGAAGTTAATTTAAACTTGAGAAAGTATATTTTTCTCAAAGGATCTTCAAGGGCTTATCACCCAAAAACCATGGCAATCCACCCAAAGACTCTTCAAGGACAAGTTACCCCCGAAAACTTGGCCTACTTGCCTCCAAAACATGATCGGGAGACACGTCTCCCACACTATTTTACCTCGTATTGTTTTGAATAACATGACCTACCATTTTTTGAGCATCCTTTCTTTGAAGAACCTTCTGGGGAATTTCTCACCAAGGTTTTCTTGAAGCCTAACCTAGGGATAGCTAGACACTTTCGCTCAAATGATCATACCACGTGCCCTCGTGCATATGTACCACGTGTCTAGTATGCCAGCTTAACCTAGGGATAGTTGGACACTTTCGCTCAAAGGGTCATGCCACGTGCCCTCATGCATGTGTGCCACATGTCCCAGTCATCAAGTGGTATAAAAATATCCCATGACCCCCTATCTTCTTGGATCCTATTCCCAACTCTTTAGACTCCTCATTCGACTCTTTGGCAACACCACATAACCCTTCCAAAGACTCTTCACTTCTCAAAGAACACAACGTGTATTCATCTGCATTGCACCTACATCCTTCAATATCATGACAACACTTGACTTAAGCATCGGAGAGTCGGTGCAAGAGAAATTCCTACGTGCCTTTTGACTGTTCACTACCTTACAGATCCAAAGATCTTCCCATTCACATCAACTTTCAGACAATAAAGACTCACCCAAAGCCTCTTACCTTTCAAGGCTTATTTCGTTGGAGACCCCCTGCCAACACTAAAGGTTATTTCGTGGACCTATTATGCAGCCTTTCACTCTATCCTTTAGGTGACTTCCCCAAGGTGGTCCTATTAAGGTACCTTCACGTCCTTCTAGATAGCAAATCTAGCTTTACCCCTTAAGTGTTATCTCTGTTGGACTGGACATTGGATTGAGCCTTCCACAGAACCACTATTATGGTTTTCTCTAGACAATTGTCGCTCTTTTGCCTCCCCTAGCTCTATTGACTTTCCACTAAACTTTTATGACATAAATTTTAATTATTGTATTTCATCAATAACGATAATACTAATAAAAGTTTCAATAAATACACTTTCTTTTAAGTACGATATACTTGTATTTTATTTTAACTCAAAAACATTATTATTGATCGGTCACAAATATATTGTGTTTTATAATATTCTATCAATAATAAAATTATTTTGAAACTGAAAATAATACATCTTATCTAAAAACAAGATATATTTATTATGACAAACAATTTTATTACAAAATTTACCTTTCAAAATAATTCTATTAATTAAAAAAATATTTTTATTTATCATTAACTAGTAAAAATATTTAAAAACTTAAATAAAAATATAATAATTACATCTTACTTAAAAACATCATCTGCACCTTATTATTACCCTGAAATAAAAAAAATATATAATGACAAATTCTAAATAAAATATTTGTAATCCTCTCAATTATTGAGTTAGTGACGAGTTAGTGACGGCCACGGCGGACATGGGAAGAACAATCACGTAAAAAGGAAGGCCCTGGCCCGGGTGACGTGGCTTCCGATTGAGCGTGACTCGGGACAGATCTGATACGGGTGCGCAACACGACAAACTCACCCCTCCGTGACGTTGTAAACGCAGGTGCCAGATGGCGGTTGCAGTTCTAGAGAGAGAGAGAGAAAGAAAGGAAGAAAGAAAGAAAGAAAGCAATCAAGCAACGCAAAGCAAAGCTCGGCGAGAAAAGAAAGAGGTTGATACCTAAGTATCTCCGCTCATTTTCGCCATTTAAAAACACTATTCGACTCCTCTCTCTCTCTCTCCCCCTCCTTTAGGGTTTTACTATTCATACTCGAACGGCCTCCGTACCATCGGCAGATCGATTGGTGTCTGCAGGGAAGAGCACGGAACTCGGCAATGGCGTTCTCTTCTCTTCTCAGATCCGCTGCGACTCCAGCTGCTCTGGACGTCTCCCGCGCTGAGATCTCGCCGTCGGCCTCCAAGGTGAATTCGTCTGCGACTGATCTGTCTGGAAATGGAAATGATTGTGGCGAGCTTTGGTTGTTTTTGTTTGTTTTAGGACTTTTTAGGTGTGTTGCGATTGGTTTTTTATGCTTCGACTCTTTGTTCTTGCGGCGGAGGGGCTTTGGCTTTCTACAGCTCCGTTTATGGCTTCTGAGATGTTTAACTTGATTAGAAATGTTGTTTCCTCTGGTTCTGTTTGTTGTTGCGAAATTTTCTGCTGAGAAAATAGAAGTCAACGAGATGAAATTGTGCAGGTTGGTTATTCTGGTTAATCTCAGATATTTAACTGCTGGAAACCGAAACAAATCCAGAGGAGGACTTGGATTCTGTTTTTAGTTTATACCTTTTGCTGAGCAATCACGTTTAAGTTTGTGGTGATAGCATTTGGAAATTTTGAAGTGAAGTAATTGCTCCTTTCGATTAGCCTCTCCATATTGGTGATTAATGTGTGTATGCTTTAGTTTATAAGAGTTTGGTTTTTCTTCTCTACACTTTTTCTTTCTTGCCAGCAACGGCCTTTGGTTTTCCGTAGTGACGGATTGCAATGTAAATCATTAAATCTCATTATAATTATTTTCCTTTTATGTTCTTTAGGTGTCTTCTCTGAATTCTGTAAAGTTTCAGTCAAGCATCTTTGGTACTGTTGTTCCAGCCAAGTCATATTCATTACAGTTGAGTCTCTCTCTCTCTCTCTGTGGCTTGTGCAAGTGACTTATTTGTTTTTATCTGAATTGATGCTGGAGTACTTCCTCTAAACCATGCAGAAAATGTAATGCCACGAGCGTACAACCTATCAAAGCCACTGCTACTCAAATGCCTCCTACTGTTCAAAGTAAGAAGCGCATTTTCAATTGTTGATTTACATAATGATACTAAGTTTGTGGAACCATGTAGTTTTATTTTTCTTGACATACTTCTTTTGTTTGCTTTGTTTAGAGTCACGAAGCAGTGGGAAGACTAAGATTGGAATCAATGGTATGCTTGTTCTCGAACCATTATCAGTTAGTGGTTTCTTCTGCGAGTTAAATTGGTCTTTTCAGTGTCTGTGTTCCATTGTAAAATTGTCCTTCAGAACTTTGATAAACTTTAAGGATCCTTGACAGTTTATGAATTTTGCTGCCTGTTTGGACCATAGCATGTTATGTTCCAATGTCGGAGTAAGACACATTTGTGCATTCACAGATAAATATTTGCGTATTCTTAATAATTAGAACTTTATTTCAATAATGTAATTGTGGATCTTTGAGTGTGAGAGGTTGGGTGGTATTTTTTTTTTTTTCTTTTCTTTTTGGGAAGGGAAGGGCGGAGGGTGTTTGGAGGGCCTTTAATTTTATTTTGGTGAAGGAGAACCTTTTTCATGCATGCTTGGAACTAGAAACCTTCTACACATGGCAGGGTCAAGCCTAGAGGCCAAGTTACCTGAGGGCATATTATGACATGCTTGGGTGGAGATAAAGAAGTGGTTTGCCTTCATTACCTGACAATATGTGGCAATGGCCACTACTTGACTTGGTTCTAATAATTCTAGGAGGCTTTGGCAAAGTCATGGTAGCATGCACTCTTGAAGTATGGATTTTGCAGAGCTTCAAACAACATTGTGTTTTTGTCATATTATATAGCTGTCTCCCTTGTCATATTCAAGATTTACAAGCTCCTTAACGTATGAGGATGAGTGCCTTGAAAAAAATCAACTCTAGCCACTAAATCACATAATCAAGATGTCTTGTGCTAAGGTTGTGGTGACTGGTGAGGTTACTTCGGCACCCCACAATGATGGCACTAACCTAACAGTCTCTATCCCTAATATAAAGACCTAGGTTAAGGGTTAAAGAATGTTCAATTCCTAGACAAAAACCTGCACTACATTCTCATTGATGAGTGCATATGATATGGCTTAGAATCGGAGATTCTCTAGTACTTTGATTTTGTCCATGCATATGAATTTTTCTGTTGACAAGCTTCTGACCTTGTAAGCCACTTTACTGGATTAAGAAGTTTCTTGACTGTAAAAGCAAAGGAGTTCAAATGCAGACCTCACTAATCATGCAGATTTGATTAACTACTAATTGTTTCCCAATGATATCTTTGAATGACTTTTTGATAAATTTTATTTTTCAGAGAATATTCATGTATCTAATTGTGCTAAAAACTTGCAGGCTTTGGTCGGATCGGAAGATTGGTTTTGCGGATAGCAACATCCAGGGATGACATTGATGTTGTAGCTGTTAATGATCCTTTTATTGATGCCAAGTACATGGTGAGAATGTGTTCTATCTTTAGTATGGACGATCCCATTGTCACTGTGAAATGGTTTATGTGCTGTGCATGTTATCCAGAAAGTACCATAATTTCCTTCCAGTTTTAGTTGTAAGCTGAACTTCTTGAACAAGGCACACTAAGATTGCTAAAAGCTGATTGTAGCTCATCAGATAAACTTGGACATGCCCTAGCTAGGTTTGAGTTTGTGTTGCAATTGCAATTTTTATGGTTCTTAAAATTTGAAAATTATCATCCCAAGCTAGCCGACTCCATCTAAGGATACGCTGTTGTTACCATCATCACCACAATCCTTAATCCTACTAAGTAGGGTAGGCTATATGAATTAACTCTCTGATTTTTTGTCTAGAATTCATATTGAAAGATCTAGCAATTGCTGTGCTGACTATGTCAACTATCTAGCATGCCCCTTTATGTGGGCTCGGGACTGGCTGTGATAAGGATAAATTCTTTTTGCACTAGAAGTGTTCGAGGGGATTATTCAACGTACAGACAAAGTTGCTTTTTAAAATTTGAAGTTTGAGCTGAATAAAGTTTAGTTAATTAGGATTTATGAAATTAGGAGTACATTATAAAGTCAAGGGTAAAATTTAGAGCCTTCATTGTTTTCTGATGCAATATGGCATTCCATCAGTTCAAATTCAAGCACATCCAAAGGGCTGCAACAATAGGTAGTTAGGTTGCTTGTGATAGAGCAATTCAAATGGGGTACTGAATTTGAGAGAAGAGGATGGGAGCAAGTTTATGATATGAACAGCAATTTGAAAAGCCTCTTCCCAAAATTTTAGAGGCATATGAGCATGGGCTAACAATGTAAGTCCCATCTTAGCTATATGTCTATGTTTTCTCCCAACTACACCATTTTGTTGGTGAGTATAGGGACAAGTAAAACGAGATTGTATCCCATGGCTTTGAAGATAAGGCAAAAAGGCTCCCCCCCCCCCCCCCCCCCCCCCCCTCCCCCCATTATCAGTTTGAATGGCCTTAATTTTGGTCTGATATTGGAGTTCAACAAGTTTATGAAAAGTGACAAAAGTAGGCAAAGCATCAGACTTTAATTTCAATGGATATAGCCATGCATATCTTTTGTATGCATCAACAAATATGATATAGTATCTGTACTCTCTAATAGAAATAGGGTTGGCAATGGTTTGGTTTGGTTTGGTTTCGGTTTTGCCAAAACCATAACCAAACCAAACTTAAACTACTAAAACCAAAACCAAACCATTACCCATTGGTTTTAAAAATTAAAAACCATAACCAAACTATTCAGTTTTGGTTTTAACCATGGTTTTTTTAGTTTGATCCATACCAACAAACAAAGACAAACTCTTGCAAATAGCATTTATAAAAATTTTTGATAACTCCACAACAAACAAAGACAAACTCTAATAAAGTTACCTTCTTCTTGTGTAAAGTTACAAATTAACTTCAAACTTCTTGGATATAATTATTTGATTGATAAAAATAAAATAATTTAAGATTAGGTTTTATTTTTATTTGTTAATTACTTTATAAATGTTAAATATTTTATATATTTGTAATGCATTAGTTAATATATATATTATGTGTATATATAATATATTAAATAAATAAATATCTGTTACATATATGTATATTCGGTTCGGTTCGGTTACCCACATATTTGGTTCGGGTTTTGGTTTGGATTTAGTGAAAACCATAATCAAACCATACCCATTGAAACAATGTTCGATTTTTCCCCAAACCATTACCCAGTCAAATGGTTTTTAACTGCGTTGACCGGTTCGGTTTCAGTTCAGTTCCCCACGGTTTCAGTTGCAATTGCCATCCCTAAATAGAAATAGTAGGGTAGGGACCCCATAGACCAAAATAGATCAATTCCAATGGTCTCTTTGTTGTAATTTCATGAGCAGCAAATGGACGCTGATGAAGTTTTCCAATTTTACAAGAATCACAAAAGGGAGGAGCTGAATGGGAACAAGGGATATGAATTTTATTAAGAACCAATTGCAGTACATTGAAAGTAGAATGCCCTAACCGCGCATGCCATGTGTTATTTTGTTGGGCTGCGTTAGCACTAGGTGACGGTCCATGACAGAATGGATGCTGTCTATTACAATTTTTCAAAGAAAATTCATTACAATGGTTCAAAGAAAATGTACTGCCAGCAAAGGTTGGAGGCTGTTTAGGCTTGACAAGTTGGGCTGGAAAGCTGTGAGCATGGCCAAATGCTGGAATCAGCTGGTAAAGCCCATCCTTAAGACGTCCTCGAAGTAGCACCAGTCTTGAACTCTTATCCTTAATTAAACACAAATTGAAATGAAATTCAGCAATCATATTGTGATCTCTTGTAAGCTGTGATACACTGATTAAATTCTTCTTTATATGAGGTAAATGAAGAACATTAGGTAAAGAAATAATAGATGTAGGTCTAGTTTGAGCTTATAATTGTCCAAGACGGCAAGACCAATGTTAGAAATTGAAAGCTGCTTACCATTACCAACGGAGACTTTATCACCACCGTTGTAATTAGCATGCAAGGACAAATTGCTGAGGTTTGAGATGATATGATTTGTTGCACCAGAATCAACTAACCAAGAGGGTTCTGGTAAGGAAGCTTGAGATAAGGTTTCAGATGCTTGAGACAAATGACCATAGTGAACTCCTTGAGCTGATCCTATGTCACTCATGAAGGCCTCGTTAGAATCACTAAGGGAGGCTAAATATGTTCTTGAATCAGTTTGATGAACAACAGGAGATTTTCCAAAATTTTGACCAGATATTCTCTGAAATTTTTTGTCAAATCGATGATAGCATTTGTCTACAAAGTGCCATGGTTTTCCACACAAGTGACAATAAATCCGTCTACTGGATGTTCTACCCTGACCTCTTCCCCCTCTATTCATATATCCACCTCCTCTTTGTACAAAACTGCCTCTACATTTACCATTTAGTGGCATATATGAGGTCATGTTTACATGCATAGGAGCAGTCATAACAAATTCAAAACTCACATATGATTGTGGCATATTCTTAGAGGCTAATCTCTGTTCATGCATCAATAGCAAGTATTGTATTTTCTCTAGATCGATTTCATCCATTGGATAAGTGATGAGACTAACAACAGTCCTCATGATCTAAGCCATTCAAAATTGCAAGAAGCAAATCCTTGTCGTTAAGAGGCTCACCAATAGCAGCAAGTGCATGACCTATAGTCTTGATTTTCAAAATATAGTCATTGATAGACAATGAATCCTTCTTAACCGATCTTAATTGCTGCTTTAATTGAAATGATTTTGCTATGGTTTGGCAAGAATAAAGACTTTCAAGTGAAGACCATATCTCAGGATGATTCACAATGAATCACCTGCGCTAACACTTCCTTGTCAATTGTAGAAAATAGCCAACCAAGCAGCAATTGATCTGACCTCATCCAGTTTAAGTAGTTCGGATTCACCACCGGAGATCCAGCTTCACCAGCAACAGGATCTAACACATACTTTGGCGGAGGCAGTGATTTATTGAGGAACGATAAGAGATTGAAGGCTCTGATCGTTGCTAAGATCTGAACCTTCCAGAAAATGTAGTTGCTCAAATCCAATTTTATAGGTATAAAACTGAAAGCTTTTGCCACCACCGCAAAATCAGACTGTGAGGCAGATGACAACGTGGAAGAAGAATGAGGTGGAAGAGAGGAAGAGGAACTATGATCAGGATGAGACGCCATGGACACAAGTCGAAGGCTCAGATACCATGTAACAGCTAGGGAAACAAAGAAACCTAGGGCACAAAGATAACGTGAGAGAGAATAAAAAAATGCTCTCATGAATTTTACTGAAAGAAAGATTAACAAACCCAAAGATACAATAGAAGAGGCACTGCTGAGATTGTATACTCAGCGAGCCTAAGTTCAGAATGATACACTGCCGAACTTAATTACAGCAAACAAACAGCAGCATACATATAACATTACAGCAACATAATTGAGAAACAAACTTAAGTAAAACGTTCTTCTACAATTTTACAGGGGTTGCAGATATCATATTGGCAATATCTTAGTGCTTATTCGTGGGAGTTTCCACATACACACACACACATATATGTATTTTCTTTTGAGCCTTTTTTACTGCATAATTCTATCTCATTTATATGAAATATTGTGATTACTGAATTACTTTATTTCTTCTATTTTCTTTTAATAATTGACTGGATCACTATGTTTCTGGCTGACACATGGTATTTCCTCTCTTAGGCTTACATGTTTAAGTATGATTCTACACATGGAGGCTTCAAGGGAACCATCAATGTCTCGGATGAGTCCACTCTTGAGATCAATGGGAAGCAGATTAAAATTACAAAGAAAAGGCATGACATTTATACCCTAATATTGTAATATATAGTATGAAATATATTTTAATTGCTATGTGAGCCAGGTCAAATACCAGATGCCACCCTACTATCAATTTTTACATGAATTCTTTGATGATGCATTGTCCCATGTCCACTATATACGTGGAGCAAGAGTGTATACAGTAATGTGTCTAACCATGATAATCTAATAGACACTGGAATTATTTGATTTTAGTTGCTGTTCAAAATAAAAGGCTTATGTTTGACAGTTATGAAGATTTTCAATATTTCACATGGATAAAGTTAGACCTCCTTTTCCTGTAAACTTCATTTAATTCAAGTACCTTAATAATATCTAATTTAACCATATTACATAATATACATGTATTTAAACTTCTATTCACATAAGATATCTAAACTTTGGAATACATTGTCAACCCCAATATTTCGGCTTTGGTTTGATGCTTAAACTCACAGCCTCACTTGAGTCTCCTACATAATCTAATATTACAATATTATGTTCAATTAGTAACGTTAACATCCAGCATGATCTCTGTCCAGAGACCCTGCTGAGATTCCTTGGGGTGATTATGGGGCTGAGTACGTGGTTGAATCTTCTGGGGTTTTCACAACAGTTGAAAAGGCTTCATTGCATAAGAAGGTCAGTCCTTTCAGCTTCTTAATTCTGCTGCTCTCTCTCTCTTTCTCTCTTTCACACGCATGCGCACACACACACACACACACACACACTATATATATATATATTGTATACATTCGTGCATGTGCACATATATATCTTTGCCTTTCTATTCTACACCACTTCTTTTTAATTGTTTCTTATTGTGTAGGGTGGTGCCAAGAAAGTCGTAATATCTGCTCCATCAGCAGATGCACCAATGTTTGTGGTTGGAGTGAATGAGACTACATACAAACCTAGCATGGATATTGTTTCAAATGCAAGCTGCACTACCAATTGTCTGGCTCCCCTTGCCAAGGTTTGAATCCATTTTTAATTCAAAGATTATTGAAGACTTTATTTCATAGCTATATATGCTAATAATGACCATTGTTGACAGATAACTTTGAGCATATTGTTACATGCTTATTTTGATCATCGTATTGTTCATTGAACTTTGTTCTGCTATTTGTCTCCTTATTTGAAGTCGGTCTCTAAGCAACTATCTTTCTGTTAATTTATTTTATTCTATGCATATATTTTTTAGGTGGTTCATGAAGAATTTGGCATTGTAGAGGGTTTGATGACAACAGTGCACGCAACAACAGGTCTGTCCGTCTCAGTCACATACATATGTCTGCATTCGTGCATGCATGCACTCATGAAGGCACAGGCATTCTTTTGTAGTTTGATCTCTTATCCCCTTAAAATGTTCAGCTACACAAAAAACTGTGGATGGCCCTTCAATGAAGGATTGGCGTGGTGGCCGTGGAGCTGGGCAAAATATCATCCCTAGTTCAACTGGTGCTGCAAAGGTACTAGGACTGTCATATTTATGTTGGAGAAAGACAGCTTGCACAACTGTATCTTAATTTTGCTCCTTGGCCATTGTAGGCTGTTGGAAAAGTTCTTCCAGAGCTTAATGGGAAACTCACTGGAATGGCCTTCCGTGTCCCAACTCCTAATGTTTCTGTTGTGGACTTAACCTGTCGACTTGGGAAGAGTGCGTCTTATGAAGATGTAAAAGCAACCATAAAGTATGTCATTTTCTGCTTTCTTTTTTACCTCATATAAAACCTCTCTTCTTCTCTTTCTGTCTTGTGATGATGTCATTTTCCTCTGCGTGGTGGCTGCTAAGATGCTTTCCTCTTCTTCTTCTTTCTTCTTTTTTGGCCAAGTAAAATTCATAAGATAACTTTTTGACTTGCCAAAAAACTTACCTTTCATTTTATACTTCAGGTTTGCTTCAGAGGGACCACTGATAGGCATTCTTGGATACACAGATGAGGATGTCGTCTCAAATGATTTTGTTGGTGACTCAAGGTCAAATCTACTCTCTCTCATACTGAAATAAACTGTTAAAAGAATGCATGTGTGGTCGCAATATCTTCTAAATATTCATGCTTCTAGTATCTTGAATTTTATAACCATGATTTATATCATATTATCTTCCAAACTATACACATGCTTTCAGTATCTTGAATTGTAAAACCATGACCTTTTATCATATTGGTTGAATTCTATGCTTGTGATACTACAGATCGAAGAAATATGGTGTTTTAGTTGGTTTTGCAGTTAAGGGGTAAAAACAAGTAGTAGACAAACATTCCCCCCCCCCCCCCCCCCCCCCCCCCCCACACACACACACACAACAACAAAAAAAAAGAAAAAAAGTTGTCTATTTATCAATTTCATTCTGATTCTTTATCTGCAATTGACGCTGAGATGGCCTTGTTTGTGCATTTCTTTGCCCCCTCTTTCCAAGGACTTTGACCTTACATTTTATGGGCCTGATGTGTATTAGGTCAAGTATATTTGATGCTAAGGCTGGGATGGGTCTGAGTGATTCATTTATGAAGTTGGTTGCGTGGTACGACAATGAATGGGGCTACAGGTACCGCCTCTCTCTCTCTCTCTCTCTCTCTCTCTCACACACACATATTGATTGATATGCCCACAGCTGGTAGTGCAATGCAATTTGACAAATTATTTGTATGGCTGATTTGTTGCAGCAACCGGGTGCTGGACCTGGTAGAGCACATGGCACTGGTGGCTGCCAACAACTAAGTGTATGGACTTGGCAGTTTCAATTTTCAAAAGCGTGCAACTGAGTTTGGGTTAGAGAGTAGTTAGATTTGATAAAAGGATCATTTCAGTGGTCGTTGTTGGGCTTCATGTTAGCCTGAAAGTGGGACCTCAAAAATAATGACAATGCGATGAGTATTTGAGTATGAGCTCATTTTACTATTTCATGTCCCTGCTTGGCTTCTTGGCCCTGCGTAACCTTAAAATGTTCATTTGACAAAGCATTTTAAAATCTTGACCAGACTCGGATGTTTTTCGCTTAACCTTGCAGAAGATCTACTAGTAGTTGACATCGGGCCTGAATTGAATTCCAAGTCCCAACCAGTTAGAAGATTCAACTTAATATAACTTGATAACTCGAGTTATACATCTATGCATAACAGCTAATGCAGACTCCAAGAAGTTTAAATAAATAATTTAGCTATAAATTTCAGCACTTACAACCATTAGCACATATGCAAAAATAATTTCTCAAGTGATAACATGTCACACAGGAAAGGCCTCGAGGCTTATGCTTTATTGCTAAAGGGGATTAAATCACTGTCGCCCCTATCATCTGGGGTCACGTTTTGATTTGAAGCGGGTGCTTTACATGTAAACTAACACATTTTAAAAGATAATTCCAATCATTATCATCACAACTTTTAATTCCACTAGTTTAGTTGACTACATAAATCTAATTTCTTGATTATTTTCATTTATGATCATATGTTTTGTAAAATGATCATATAATCATATTTTTACCAAATTCCTCTCGTCTCTTAAATCATTTTTACTATAGATTTCCATTATCTTGCCTTACCATTACATTTATTGGTCTTTTTTCACATATATCTAAATGCCATCTCACACATATTGTTTCGAGTAAGTTCTATTCAATTGTTATTGTGAATAATTTCATTTCTGATTGTATTTTTTTTTTTTTTGCATTACTGTATATATATATATATATATATATATATTTCACTTCAATTCTTATGCTGGAATCATAGAAGTTTGAGACAGCAGAATCTCACAGCAGTTGCTATCTCCAAAGAAAGGACAAAGGATGAATCTTAACAGTAAAGCACAAAAAACTATCGGACGCTTATTCAAACGGCCTTCTATCTTATTATATAATACACACCACACACACATCACCAATGTTGCATGCAAATGCAACTTTCCCTTGACCATCGCAAAGCACAAAAGTGTCATGCACTATAATGGCCTCAGGCTGAAGATCACAAGGTTGCCAATGTACCATGAAGCATATTCGGAGGGAGAGAAACCGGACCCGATGTCCAAACACCGGTCAGGAAGGAAAACGATATTTTAGCCGACCCAGCGTGTCAACCTGCTCAGCTGATAGGGGTAAAATGGCTTGGCAGGGGGGGTGAAATTGTCAGTTGGCTAATTGGGGCGGCCCAAGTATCGGTGTCCGACCAGGAATCCACCCTCCCCTAATTTTGGTTGCTTTCTTGGGTTAAGCATTTGCTCATCTATAGACTACAATGGCTATCCAGAGGACCTCTTTTTGTTACATATTTAAATCTCCCCTATGTACTAAGTAAAGGTTATTCAAAGCTAAAGTGATCACCTTCCGTTTTTGACTGATTATTGATTATCTCCAGAAGAGTGCACATTTCTGCATCAACCTGGAGCACTGTGCTGTCAGCCAGGAACTTTTGAACAACACCATTCACCTCTATCCAACTACACCCAGGCCTTTTCTTAATCTTTTGATCTCTCATCATTTTCCTTGCCTTCATTGCATCTTCCAACCTATTCTCAGACCAATACACGTTCCATAGAAGCATGTAAACTCCATCATCATCAGGTTCCAATTCCAGTATCTTCTTTCCTGCCATTTCAGCCAACTTTACATTCCCTTGTCCTAAGCAAGCACTTAGAAGTGATCTCCAGATCACAGCATCTGGCTTGAAGGGCATCCCTTTAATAAACTTCGCCGCTTCATCTAAGAGGCCTGCCCGTCCAAGAAGATCAACCATACATCCATAGTGCTCCATCTTGGCTTCCAAATCATAGCATTGAATCAATTTGTTGAACAAGCTCTGCCCCTCAACTACCAAACCGGCATGGCTGCAAGCAGATAACACCGACACAAAAGTAACCTCGTTTGGGATGTGCCCCGATTCCAACATGTTAGTGAAAAGTTCAAGAGCATGTCTTCCTTCACCGTGAAGGGCAAGCCCAGAAATCATGGCTGTCCATGAAAAGACATCCTTTTCCGTAATCTCATCAAAGATTTTAACAGCCAACTTAAGGGTTCCGCTCTTTGAATACAAATCAACAAGTGCATTGTTCAAGGCAACGTTCCAAATCAGATTGGTTTTGTACGCATAACTGTGTATTGATCGGCCAAGATCCAGAGCTCCAATATCAGCACAGCCAGAGAGCACAGCCACAATTGTGATGGCATTAGGGCATTCTTCTTCTCCTCCGCCTTGTGCTCTGATCATTTGCTGAAACAGTTGGAGTGCCCGAATTGGGGTCTTCCCCCGGACGTAGCCAGCTATCATAGCAGTCCAGGAGATAGAACTTCTTTGGGGCATTCTATCAAACACCTGGAAAGCAGAATCAAGGTCGTCGCACATTACGTACCCATTGAGCAGGCTGGTCCAGGAAGCAACATCTTTAACTTCCATGCCCTCGAACACCATCCGAGCCGACAAAATCCTGCCGTTCCGGCTGTACATGTCGATCAAAGCATTCCCGAGAATGGGTTCAGACCCCCAGAACCCAAACCTGAGGACCATAGAGTGAACAATCTTGCCGCAGCCGAGGTCCGCCATCCGGCCGCAAGCCGAGAGGGCGGCGACCATGGAGAAGCCGTCGGGCTTGACCCCGGAAAGGACCAAGTGGGAGAAGACGGAGAAGGCATTGGCGGGGAGTTGGAGTTGGAGGTAGAGGGAGATGAGACAGGTGAAGGAGACGACGTCAGGGTTGCGAATGTGGGTGAAGAAGACGGAGTGAGCTAGGAGCGGATGGCCCAGTTTGGAGTAGGCGTCGAGTAATCTGCAGGCCAGGGTCTGGTGCTGGTTTAAGAGACCCAGCGCAATGGCCTGGCCATGTATTTGCTTCAAGCTCGCAAGGCTTTTCCGGCATCTCTGTACCAGAATTTCCAAGCTTTTCCCATTCATTTCTTTGCCATACTGTACCAGTACTAGTAACAGTGACAAACATACCGCAACGGAGGACATACAGCAGCATCACGTATCAGTCGTATCGTATATACAACATGCCCTACCCAAAAGTCGAAATTCTTCTAGTAATAGATGATGGTAATTATTATATCGGCGAAGTCCAAAACTCAAGTACTAGCACTGGTACCTAAATGTTGCCCAACTTGGTGTATCCCACATAAGTTGCGACATGGGACAGGACAGCAAATTGAACGAGATCACGCGCGTCTTACGTGTCTCTATACTCTTTATGAGGGATATTTTTATCATTGATACATCTTTGTGTAGCTCACAATGTACACAAAGGTATACCAATAATATTATTCATCAAAAAATTGCACATTGATGTCCCTTTGAATATCCATCCTTTTTATCTCTCTCTCTTTTTTTTTTCTTTTTCATTTTATAATAGCCCACACACTAACTATTAATCTAATCAGTTCACTTGCCAGTCATCTTAATTTGTGCTTATAACTCGTACTGTACTTAGAAGAGTTTTTAAGTGGAGTATGATGAGATAGATGCAAACTTACTTGTTGCATCTTTTCTTTTGACAACATTAACTTTGATTGCTTTTACAAAATTTACCCAAACAAAGCCTTGGTGTGGGAATGCTGGCGGATGATATTGTTTTGTATAAAGATTTCGATACACACTAAATATGTACTGAATCTTCTTTTCTCGATCATTCTTTTGTCACAATCTATAAGCGAATAATTAGTTAAAGAGACTTGTGGGGGTGGTTCGTACAAAACTCAAACTCTTTTTACTAAAAATGCTAGACGTAGGCGGGCACTAGGTTTAATTCTAAAGTTATAATTAAAATATATATATGTCTTTACATATTTATTCTTTAATTAACCAAACATTGTTCATCTAAATATATCTATATATATATATAATAGCAAAAGATAAAATTATTACAAAAATAAAGACATGGGCCATGGGTTTGGAAAATGACAACCCCCTCCCTCCAAATAGTATTGATTTCTAAAATATAATATGCCCATGTAGTTTTTTAAATAAATTATCATACAATATTGATTATTGATTATATGGTACACACATTCAGTTACAAATAGACAAGTGCTTGGGACCTTCAAGGCCAAACCTGACAATGTCAGTCTCCCACGTTCAGATGCAACCCAATTTTCACATGCTAATTTAAATAATGAAAACATTAAGAACTGACCCCAAAAGCCAGTCACCATAGCCATAGCCACGGGCAAGAAAGAAAGAGCCCCCGGGCGGATAGCTGGGAGGTAAAGGATGGAGCTGTAAAAGTCATATGAGACTGGGGATCGATTCCGGGGAGGTAAAGCTTTTTTTTAGGAGTGATCCTTGATAAATACCAGTGAACATAGCTTAAAAAAATACTTAACTACCCAGGCACATCTCTAATTTACCTCTCTCGTGATAACTCTAAAACGAGTTCAAAGGGAGACACAAGATAGTGCCTAATCTAAAAAAAAAAAAAAAGCCAGAAAGAATTAGGTCTTCTGGTGACAAGATCATTAAGCAGGAAGCCTTTTTTCCTGCATTCCACAAACTGCCTATGAATAGAATATAATAAGCATAATATATATTCAAAACCCAAAAATAAAAAGAAAAGTCAGGTAGGAATGTAAGCTCACCAATCATACAAAAAGGGTGACAATTTATTTCATCAGAAAATTCATTTCATATACCAACCAACCATATCAACAATCAATCCAATCCCATCACTGCAAAGAGTACGACAACAAGAGCCCAAGTTGGAGGTGAACTACAACTCCCAAATTCAACATTTGTCCATCTTTTGTATTTTTGTGTTCCACTTTTTCTTTAGGTAAAGAGAGGGTTCAATTAATGGGCAACAGAAACTCAAATCATAGATAAAATAGGCACCCCCACAGCAAACAACCACAGCCCAGCAGTCCATCAGCGTTTCTGGGACCATTCATTTATTTGACCTTTTTGAATGATGCCGTTCTCATTCAGGTATTCAACAAATTCATCGATCAGATACGGCCAAGCACCTTCTGCATCGTAGTTTGAAAGCGTTGGATCCACCGTCTGTCACAGCAGTCAACAAAAAAGATATTAGTTATGCCACTAGAGATGTACCATCATCTAGTTGAGCATATTTCATGCTAAATAATTATTTCAGAACAGTTTAAAGATAATGATCAAATTTTAAACATTCACATAGAACCCTTTCAGTATTTAGACAACAGATGTAGAATTCACAACAAAATTATAAGGAACCAAACATTGTTCCCAGTATAATTGAAGCCCTCTTGAATATTCCACACTCATCGACAGAGACACCAAACCTCTCTTTCCTAGCCACAAATGGAACTTACGGAATTTGCCAGTATGGGGAAGTGGCTTAGCCAGGTGAATAATAACATTTCACTGGTTGCACACAGATGATAGCAATTAGGAAAAGAATCAAAAGCATATCCATCAGCCTTAAGTGTGTAACTGTTGCTTCAATCCTTACCCTTGCAAATTCCAGTAGCTGAGACCAGGTATCCCTAGAGATTGCCTTATTATGCCGGGCCTGAATCAATTTTCCAACAAAAGTTCGGCAACTCAGGGCTCAATAGGAACAAATCCATAAACATAATCCTTCAAAATTAACATGTAAAAGAGTCCTAGCAACCAAGAAAATAGCAATCAACAAAAAATTCCACTGAATGCATAAGAAACAGAAATAGCTTTTGTATTAACATTTTTTCATATTTCTCGCACATTGTTTTTTTTTTTTTTTTTTTTTTTGGGGGGGGGGGGGGAGATCTGTACACCTTTACACACCCACTGCCCCAGCAAATCAATAACTTATGGGTGGCAAAGTTGAATGAGATGAAGATGTGGGGACTATACAACAATGATTATTTTGTGCAAATTATAATTAAGGGTTTGGATGCACTTGGCATCTATGGTGCTAGTAACAAGTGGTGGCTTAAATCTAAATGGATTCCTTCCTCCTGGTTCTCTTCAAGGCTACTGTGGCCAGGCCCAATCAAGCTTTTGCTTTGCCAGTGGTGCCCCCTTTTTTCATTCAGATAAATATTTAAGTATAGGCAACATTTAATAATTACTTAGTCATGTGCAAATGTCCAACAAAATTTTGGAAGTGATTACAGTATGTTCCAATAAGCTACCTGCAAGAACTGGCACCAGTGATCAACCAATGGCCACTGTTTTTCGGCAAAAAGTAACTGCCACATCCCTATTGCAGTATCCAATGCTAAAGACTTCTGGCCCTGCAATTGGCAATAATTATAAGCAGCTGCATGTCATAGAGAAACCTTAAGCAACCAAATCAACAAAGTATATCAGATGATATGATATATTGTTTGACAGACATCCATTATTGATATAAGTGCTGTATCCCCAAACTATCCATATTGAAAAAAACATACACCCAAGCTACATGAGATGTTAAAGTGCAATCATATGCAGAAACAATGACTATTTGCAATCATTCCCTAAGACTTACTTGTCAAGGTAGGGAAGTAGATAGCTCATCAACTCATTGATCTGAGACACCCAGTCAACAATATGCTATTTGACTAGTGAATTTTGAAATTTGACATAATTATGACCCTATGGCATGCTCCATGTTTTTTCTTTTGCTAGATGCATTCCATGTTTTTAACATCTAAACTGTAGAGATTAACTGTGTTTCAGAGCTTCTATCAGATTTACAAAGTTTTTGCCAACAAGGACTTAAAACCTTGAGCATCTCCAAAGCCGCTTAATAGAAGCAGGAAGTGAAACAATGGTTGCGACACTTGAGTGTGTTTCAGTACTTCTGCTTTCTTTGCAAAATTCAAAATGTTTATCACAAATCTAGATTTAAACCAAATGACAATCAACTCTTACATGAATAGGAAGGAGCCACAGCTAGAATTACTTTAATGGCAACAGTGATGTGTACACACACACACACATATATATATATATCTTTATATCTATTATTATATATTTATATCTATTACTAAAACCTATGGACTTATATGAAACTAACTGTATAAAAGCACTGCCAACTGGTTTCTTCAACCATATATTAACGAAGCAGCTGCAACCACTCTTGCTCTAGGTGTCATATATTGTATGTCTGAAAACTAATTTAGAAAGGTGGGCAGCAAGCCAAGCATGACTGTTAGAACGGGTGAAACCAAAGAGGACAGTATATTGCATCTAGAAAACCCATTGAGAAAACATGAAAAACCACCACTAGTAAGCTCCACAGGTTATTTAGAACTCTAGTTAGTATGAAACACACCAAAAGGAAGAAAATATTCGAGGGGATGAATAAGAATCACAAATTATTGTGCTCAACAAGCATACCTTCTCCTTTGCCCAGCCAAAAGCGAAGTTATAGATCTCACGGAACTTTTCTGGAGAATCACAAGTGAAAATTGGTTTAGTAACAATACAATGGGAAGCCTTTATAATATGCTGACAATCAAAGCAATTGTTTTCAGAAAGAATTGAATTTCTCATTCAGAGATGAATCAATCTATGAACTCACATCCTAGCAAGCAATATGACATTTCAAAAAATTGGAGCAACCACAGCTTGTAATAATTATTACTAGCAACCAATAGGGAATTCAATATAATGTACACATACGCTCATCTTTCAGTTCAGAATGCATAAATTGGATCCTGTCCCGGAACTTCTCCAGTGAATCTATCCTGATATTTAAAAACATAAACTTCATGAAGTAGCTGGCACAATTTTGCAGTCCAGTATTGTTGGAACTAGAAACAAACAACAAACATTGAACTTAATCAAAGTTACCCAAGAGCTTGTAAACCACCAATGAACTCCTGCTTGGAAAATTCACACATGGTGGCAGCCTTCATGTGCCAAGAAAGCACTAACTACAGCAAAAGCAAAAAGTAATGTTAGACAAAAATGTATAGTTTTAAGGTTTAGGTTTAGACAGAAATTTGTTACTGCTTTTGCTTGAACAATGAATAGGACAAACTGAAAACCCTCCTGGCATACAATATGAAAGACAGGCACCATCATTCTCCAAGAAGTTCAGGCACATATTTGAGGTGATAAAACAAAAGTGCAGTCTGATAAAATGAAAGATAAGGAAAAGATGCTAAATGCAATGGTACAGTTGAAGGAGAAGAAATATCTTAACCTGTATATCATAAAGGAACAAAAGCATTACAGTCATAACAAATGATGGACAAGAAGTGTTATAACAAATGAAAAGATGCTTTGCAAATCTTATGGAAAATAGAAAGTATGCAGTCATAACCTGCTTGAGGATAGTCATCCATAAGATGAGGCACTGAAATAGAATTTCAAGGTCTACTAGAAAGAAAGAGAAGGAAAAGATCCATAAGCTTTTTCCAAAAAACAATGGACAAGATAACCCGAAATAATTACAAAAACAGCCTTGTGAATCATCTAAAGTTACTAAATATGGACTCCTAATACCCCTTGTCCCAGATAACTCAATGTAATTGGAGGAAAGATGAGAGAGACTAATGGTTTGTATGGCGATGCTGCAGGTTAGTAGAAAAGCACTTTCACACATGTTTGGCTAATAGCAGAAAACGCTTTTATACCCCCACCCCCACCCCCCCCAAAAAAAAAAGATGTTATTTTTTATGCTTTAGAGAATAAGCAAAAAATTTGAAACTTCTACTCTGGAGAAGCAGAATAAGTAGAAAATAAGATTATTTTCAGACAAAACTGTCCTCAATTAAAATTTAAAGCTACATAGCTTGCCCCTCACCCAGATCTGAAAATCTCATCACTCAGTCCCTCAGCCAAAAATTCTCATCCTCACTATACTTCAGTCTCCTCCATCTTTGATCTCAATCTCATTGTCACCCCCCCTTTCCCTCTCCCTCTCCCTCGAGTTATTGCTCAGTCTCCATTTCCATCTCAATAGGTTTTTTCCTAACCATTTCAATCTCCTTAATCTGGCTCATCAAGTATTTCCAACAAAAATTTCATAAAATACATGATTTCATACACAAACTCCGCTTGTGGATTGTGTAGTTCATTCAACACTTCTGGTGCTAATCAAGCACTAAGTAACCCGATAAAAAAAATGGGAAATAGAGGCATACATCAATTGCTCATTCATCAATATTAAACTTTTTCTTTTTTTAGAATGGAGGTCATTTGCCCCAAAAAATAATGGCGCGAAGGAACTAATGATCTATGATCTGCTATACCACTTCTTTCCAAAACTTGAAGAAGGGAAATTGTATTAGAAGCTTATACTATTTAGTCATCATACGGGAAGACATGTTCAACAATTCTTGAATTCAGATGAGTTGGATTAAAGCTAGGATGTAGATTTTCTAATGTAATTTTGCCAAGTGACAAACTTATACTAATTTTTAATTTTATACTTATTAATGTATATTTCATGTTTTCTCTATTTTCTAAAATCACCTTAGTGTTTAATCATCAGAATCCTTTGTCTTTATGTAAAATAAGAAATTTTGGGTCCTAATAATGATATGTCCAAGGACACCAAGAAGATGCAATAATGATCAACTTCCTTGTTCAAGTGTGCCATCTGGAAGACGTGAAAGGTAAAACAATTGTTGTTATTACACAGGCATTCTCAGGATTATGTAATTAAATTTTCAGCAACTCTAAATTGAAGAAAGCCCCTGCATATTCAGAATTATATGTGTTGAAGGAAATAAAATACGAAAGTTGTTGCACAAAAGGGACATTGGGTGGTACAAAGAGGTTTGAAAGATTTGAAAATTAAAGCAAGCTGAGATGATAAAGAAGGGATAAGAAGTTAGAGATAAAGTAGCTCCATAAAAATACGATTATTTAAGTTTAAATCCTATCTTATCTGTTGTGTCCTATTTAAATCCATATTTTGAATTGCTGTATTCTAGGACAAAACTAAGGACTAGTCATGTATAAATACCACCTCTATGTTCAATACAAGCAGAGAAAAACAGTTCATTTGTTCATCTCCAGTTGTGCCTAAAGTATTCCTACTTAGTTCTCTCATTTTGTTCAATATGTTCTGATCAAAACATATAAAGCCAGTTCAGCATGGCTCTGGATGATATTTTTATTAAACATGAAACACAAGAATGCATCAAAATCAACAAGAAAATTCCACTTCTAACTCTCCTCCCATTGAATTCTAGAGCATCACTGAAATTTTAGAATATGTAATATGGCCAATTTGGAAGAGTACAATAATATGGCTCATTCAGAACAGTATAATAATATGGCTCATTCTTCACTAATTGTTATATAGAAGGTGGTTAAGTATCTCTAAAAACATACATACCATAACAATATCCTGCGGATCAACCTGCCAAGAGAACAAAGATTCAAATGTTATTGAACCATGTAAAGGCTTGGCCCTAGCTTTAACAGGAAATTCCAAGACCATCAAATATAAAACTGATGCCATATAAAATATGATCTTGTGTACTAATGCTATCCTTCTCATACTCGTCTACGCTAAAACTTCAATAATCTGATCAACCAACCACTTCAAAAGTAAATACAGCAAAGGAAGCAGACTTACCTGAAGGTCATTGCAAAGGAGCGTGATACCATCAGCCAAAATGATGTCAGCATATGGATCTGTGAAACATGAGAATTCCACCAATCAGACTTTACTAATTGAAAACTAACTGTATGCAACAAGTTATGTTTCTCAGAATTCATTCAAGGTGCATTAGCTATTGAATTGTGAAAAATACAGAATTATTTGCACTTTATTTGGTGGATCCATAACTAATGCACAGATGGTTTTCTAGTGCAGATTGAGGGATGAAAAGGAAGGGGGAGGAGGAAGAAGAAGTAGAAGAAATCTGCAGAGAAGAGTGAAAACAAGAAGCAGGGAGGGGGAAGAGAAGCAAAGATAGTCAGAGAAGAAGTAGATAAGGGATATCGAGAGGGTGAAGAAATCTCAAATATTCTTTATATTCAATACTATCAAATGTGAGATTTCTCTTAATTATTCATCCATTCATACAGAAAAAACATATTCTACTTTACTAGAATTCAACTATAATTATATATAAAATAAACCTAGTACTAATTTGTTTTGGAATGTCACTCTTCTTTTCCTTCTCCCAGGATATGCCTATCTACCGTCAAAAAACCCAGTTCAGCTTAATCACCCAACCCCATAATAAGTGGTTAACTTGTCTTCCCCAATTGTTGACTATACCCAGGTAAGTGGTAGCCTAAATCTAGCATCTGTTGACTGAAGAATAACTCCTATAAAACTCCAATAAATTTGGATCAATTTACTGAAATTCTTCTCTAGTAATCTACATGAAGTCCAAATATAGATGATCTACCTAACAAACAAGGAAACGTTCAACCTCCCCATTATTTGTGAATACAATATATTTATGTAAAGTAAAAGCAATTTTATCCTCACGTGCAGTGATAAAGGGCAGTGTTGATCAGGTTTGGCAGATGGGTCAACTAAAAAATTATCATATACCTAGGGTTTAGAATGGAATTTAGGAAGGAATTGGGAAGAGATAATCAGAACAGAGAGAATTGGAGGGAAAATTAGACTGAAAGAGAGGGAAATACAGAAAGAATTGAAGAGAAATGCAGACAAACAGAGAGAATCAGACAGAAATGAGAGAGTTCAGACTTGAGAGAGAAATTTGGAAATCAATTATCATTCATCTCTATGCATTCTCTAACTACCTTAGCCTATTTATAAGCTGTCAACTAAAACGGTACAAACATGAACTGCAACCTAGAGTACAATATAGTAAATGCATGTAAACTAACTACTATTATAATTACAATTATAGCCTTGGGAATCCTTGGGGTCATGACAAGAATCATTTGGGGAAGTAGCACAACCTTTGTATGCAACAATGTCCTGGATATTAAGTGTAGAACTAAAATCAAAGTTCTGTAACTTGGAAACAAATCCCATAAAATAAAATAAAAAAAGGCTCTGGTCTATACATTGAATCATGACATGATTTTCTATAATAAATTCAGCATGATGTTATGTGCATCGACACAAAGTTTATACAAAGTATTATTTGATTTAAATTCTTTAATAATCTCATTGTTCAAGTCACCACTAAGTTGTGCAAAAGTCTTAACCAACTCAGAAGCTCTAATAGAGGGATATAGGAACAAGGCCCACAGAGTTTTTCATTTTATAACCATGCCAATAAAATGCACCACTTTTAAGGGCTGATATCAATAGACCTATTGATAGAACTCTTAGGCAAATCAAGCCCATGAAAAGGATGAAATCCCAATCCCTACTATTTTCTTGGACTAATCTCAACAAGTTTCTTAAACTACAATTGATGAAAATTTTTAATTTTGTGCATCACGCCAACTATATCTCATGAAGTTTTCCAAAAAATAACAGTGAAATGAGCATCCCTACCAGACAATATAGTCTTAGTAAGATCATACAACTTGACAATCTCAAAAAATATATCTTCACAGGTTTAAAGGTATTAGATGTCTTATTATATGGCATGAATGAGCCATTTTTGAAAAATGATCTGTTGTATATGATTTCAATAAGGTAATTTTGATAAGACAAAAACTTTATTAAGTTGAAATGTTTTAAATGAAAAGCTCAGTTTTAAGTGAAACGCTTTTCAATCTTCTTTAAATGTCTTGAAAATATCTCTTCTAAATTTTATAATTTATTACATGTGATTTCATGTTTGCATTGCAAATGTATAAGTTCTTTGAAACAAATTTTGTAAGTCTTTCAACACAGTGTGCTGAAAACAGGACAAGATTTCGAAACCCAGAATCCAGGTTTCAAAATACCCAAGTGTTAAAGCTTCAAAGTTCTACTTCATTGCTTTATGCTTGTGTAGAAGCTATTGTAAGATCTTTCTATTTGAGCTTTATATTATCATCATGCTGTAAGTTCTACTATATTTTGACCTTCAAGAAAGGTCAAGCAGTGTATTTGAGATAAACACAAGTTTATCATCCTTGTTTCATCTCTAGGATATTGGTTTTGTGGTAAGCTAAGACAAACCACTAGGTTGTAAAATGTGCAGAGAGCATTTGAGAAGAATAGTAGAATTCTTATTATATATAAACATGATTGGAACAGTCCTATTTGTAGTATTAGGAGGGCATAATAGCTCTTTTCTAAAAAAGGGAAAACTATTTGATATATACAATAATAGAAAACAATATATACACAGAATCTAGGAGTAAAATAAGAAATAAATCTGGTTATTAAGAGCTAACAATCAGTCTTTAAAATCAGAGATTGATTCTTAGAAAATATCCAGATTTGTTCTCAAGATTTTCGGATCCATTCATGGAATCTAACACTCCACCTCAAGCTGTTGAGTGAATCTCTTTAATTCCCAGCTTGCAGACTTCTTGTCACAAAACAATTTCATTGATACACTCCTAGTAATTTTCAGGTCATCAAGAATAATCTTCAGCCACAAATCTAAGACATACTTTTTTGAGAAAGAAAGATGCTTTCTTTGGAGTATTCCACCTCTATTCCCAAAAAATACTTCAGTCTTCCCAAGTCTTTAATCTCAAATTCCCTTGCAAGTCGTTCCTTTAGCCGCCATTTTTCCACATTATCATCTCTAGTCACTATAATGTCATCAACGTACACTAAAAGTGCTATAACCTTTCTCTTAGTAGAATGTTTAATGAAAGTGTATGGTCTCTTCCATTCTGCCAACATCTCATCTTCCTCACGGCTTTAGTGAACCTGTCAAACAATGCCCTAGGAGACTGTTTGAGCCCATATAATGCCTTTTTTAGCCTACATACTCTATCTATGGCAATCTCATTAAACCGTGGTGGTGGCTCCACAAAGACCTCCTCCTCTAAGTCTCCATGGAGGAAGGCACTTTTTACATCAAATTGTTGCAAATCCCATAGGTTTAACCATAGTGGTCATTTTTGCTAGTGGTGCAAATGTTTTCAAGTAATCTATCCCATAGGTTTGAGTGTACCACTTAGCTACCCATCAGGGAGGAAGGCACTTTTTACATCAAATCGTTGCAAATCCCATAGGTTTAACCATAGTGGTCATTTTTGCTAGTGGTGCAAATGTTTTCAAGTAATCTATCCCATAGGTTTGAGTGTACCACTTAGCTACCCATCTGGGCTTATATCTCTCCAATGCACCACCAGTCTTGTATTTTAGGTTAAAAACCCATCTACATCCTATGGGTTTCAATCCCTTTGGTCTTGGCACTATATCCCAAGTTCATTCTTCTCTAATGCTCTCATCTCCTCTTCCATAGCCTGTGCCCAATTCTTTATCTCTTAATGCATCCTCAACTGTTTTAGGAATCTTAATAGAACTAAGGGATGCTAGGAAACTTTTATGCTTAGGTGACAGTCTATGGTATGAGATGAAATTGGCAAGTGGGCATTGGGTACAGCTTTTAGTTCCTTTCCTAAGAGCAATAGGTAAATCCAAGTCACTGGATACAATATATCATAAGGAGATGAGTCGATGTTTTCAATACCTGGGTTAGAATAGGAGGTTAGTACTTGTTGTGGGTCCAAAATGGGTTGTGATCTATTCTTGAAGACATATGGAGATCCATTAAATCAAACAATAGATAGCACAAATGGTTGCTCTGTGGGAGAATCACTTGTTTCCTGTTGATCTTGTTCACCTGAAACTAAAACTGTTTGCTCGTGTCCATTTAGTATAGGAGATGCTTCGGGTGATGCTGTTTGTTCCAAAGACAGAGGAGAATATAAAGGAGCCAAAGACAAAGGTTGACAAGGATGGATTCGGACTTAAGACTCGATCGCCACTAGAAATCTCCCCCTGGCGACAAGTGTGAGGAGACACAAAGAATGGTCCAGTTTCTGAAAAGGTGACATCCATGGAGATATAGAAGTTTCTAGAAGGTGTATAATAGCATTTGTACCCCTTTTGAGTATTGGAACACCTAAGGAAGATATACTTAAGAGCTCTAGGATCAAACTTGACCCTACGGTGTTTATGGACATGGACAAATGAGACACAACCAAGGCAACTCAACAAAAGGGCAACAAAGGCAACAGATTTTGATTCCCAGGAAAAAAAAGGCCTAAGGCTCTGATACCATGTGCAGAGAGTACTTGAGAAGAATAGTAGAATTCTTATTATATATAAACACGATTGATAAGCTCTTACTAAAAAAGGGAAAAATATTAGATATATATGATAATAGGAAACAATATATACACAAAATCTAGGACTAAAACAGGAAACAAATATGGTTATTAAGAGCTGACAGTCTGTCCTTAAAATCAGAGATTGATTCTTAGAAAATATCGTGTTTTGTTCTCAGGATTTCCGGATCCATTCAATGAATCTAACATAAAAGGTTTAAATGGTAAGCCTAGAAAATGAGCTAGTTGGTAAAGGTTTGAGGTGTACCTTGGAAACCTATATTGATTGATTTAGTGGAAAACCTAAGGACTTTAGAGGAAGTGGACCTAGGCTTGCTTGAGTGACAAACCACTATAAAATTCCTAAGTGGTCTCGCTTTTACTTATTTCCTATTATTGCATTTAATCATACTTGTTCTTACAAAAACAAAAAGAGAAGTTTCTAAAAGCATCTTAATCAAAAGATCTTTCTTCATTTTGATATTCAACCTTTCAATGGAACATAATTTCACCTTAACTTCACTAAGTCTTTCAAATATATACATAACTTCAAAAGTCTTTCAAAAAGCAATAGAAATTCAGAGTGTTTCTAAGTTCACTCTAAATCTTGATAGAATCACAATCTCACTGCTCTCATTTAAAAAGCTTAAAACAGTTTTGTTTTCATAAGCTCATTTGATTTTGAGATTTCCCAATTCCACCCCTCCAACCCAAAGAAATCATTCTAATCTTTGTGCTAACATGATGCACAATCACAAAAACAGATCCATGCTGCTTATGGGTAAGCAGAAGATTTAAATCAAAATCCTTACTCACATCTTGCCAAGGACAACAAAGGGCTAGTAGTGGAGTTCCTGGAGTATAAAAATTAGTGTTCTGCTTTCTATGTTTAACTAATTGACATGTGCGACTAGCTAATTATTCTGGCCACATCTCTCTTTGAATTTGATCGATAAAATTGGCATTCAATCTCTTCAATGGTCCTGTTTGGGTGAAAATGTCCTATGAGGCCACCAGCATGAACTTCTCATAATAAGAAATCTCTTGCTAAGGTTCGCAGAGCCAAGGGACGAGAAGAACATTGATAAGAGAAGAAAAAGAAACACACGAGCAAAAAGAAATCTAGAGAAAAAATGTGGAAAAAAAGGGGAAACTGCAAGAGGGAAAGAAGCAAGGAGAGATGAACAAGAAGCAGAAAAGAGATGCAAAGAGGGAAAACAAATCTCTGATATTTTGAGTATTCAATATTATCAATGTGAGTCTTCTCTTAATTGTTCAGCATTTATAAAAAAAACAATACACGTACAATCTTACTAGAAAGTGAACACTAGAATTTTAATACAGTTATACTACCAAAAATATGTGAAAATAAAATATAAAATAAACCTAATTCTAATTTGTTTTGGATTGGATTGTTTCTCTTCGTTTTCCCTCCTCCCAAAATTTGCTTATTATCCTTCATCCATATCATTCTCTCAGCAATGAATAGATAACTCCTAAAAACTCAAAACCAACCATGTAACAGGAGCATTCAACCTCTTCAAGACTATGAAGAAAAAAAAAAAAGTAAACAGTGGTTTCTGATAATTATCATTAATCTAAAATCTCAAAGAATGGTAAACATTGCAATTGGAGAACTCGTCCAGTGATACATATTAGACATATTACAGTCCATATGCAATTAAAAGCCATTAAAAGAAGTTTGCAGCACAAATATATTCTTTCCACAACAATTCTCACCAATGTTGAAATACTAAGAAGCAAAAAAATGACCACTTCTGGTGTCCCTCAAATGAATAAGGACACTCTTAGAATCAACAAATAAAAGGAGCCAAATGCAGCGCCAAATTTCCAAACAACCATTTAATAGATGGAGAATGCAACTAAAGAAAGCCCACATGCTGAAAAGGCCAATTTGGGAAACAAGAAAAAAAAGTAAGCACTGGATATATGCAACACTTTACCATACATTTAATGACAATAATTTATTTTTTAAGAGAAGTAGCAATAACAAATGCAGAAAAAAGATGCAAGGAAACCAGAGGAAAACTAAGATATTCTTCAAGACATGAACGTAAATTGAATTTAAATAGGGGATGCAGGGCGGAAGGATGCAATGGATTCTGGAACTCACCTTTATATCTGTTGTAAAGTTCCTCCAAACGTCTAGTATCAGCATATGATTTAACCTGGGGCTGGCTGTAGAATGCATCAAACGCTCCTTCAAGATGCCAATCACTAGCTTTCAAGGCCTGAAGGGCAACCTTTTCGCTGCATTAAAAAATAATAGCAAAAAAGAACACATTGTGATTCAACTATAAACTATATGCTCAAATGACAGAAATGATGGTTTGGAGAAATAAGCCACATATATGTACAATCTAACCAACCACATAAAACATGCATGTGAGGGTAATTTTTTCAAGGTTTTGGACCACAAAGAACCAAAGGTAAAAGAAATACCATGTATGAGAAAGCATTCACGGGGGTCTTTAAGTAAATAGTTTCCCCATTGTTCAATCATTTGCGAAGCAAAATTTTCTTTGATAAATGACCACTATGAGACAAATGCAACATAACCATATCAATAAAAAAACCTAGCTGTTTAGGAAATGAAGGATTTTTTTATTGCATAGAAATGTAAAGGCCTGCATTCAGCCATTCACTAGAATTAATTGAGGTCATGCAAATTCAAACTCTAGAAACTACTATTGCCACTGTTCAAGTGTCCATAAATACTTTTTTGTCTTATACAAAAAATAAATAAATGCATCCCACCTCTCATGTGCACACAGAACTACAAGCATTAAATCTTATAACTGGAACACATAGCAACAACAGATAAAGCCGTCAATAATTATAGGGAACTTTAATTTTTCAATGGTCGATAAAGCTGTATGCCAAGATACCCTTCCAAGAATAATCTTATGCATGGAAAACTTACTAAATCTAAAGAAGAGCCCCATAATTGACACAAAAAAATAAAATCTGTAACTTTTTTTTTTTTTTACTAATTTCTTAAATAAAAAAATGACTAACATAAGAAATACTTAGTATTAGTGGTCAAATGCCACATTGCGAACTGCCAACTGCCCATGGATAAGCATTTGCATAACTGAAAATTAAGTAGTTCATCAATGAAATCCAAGGTACAACGGTGACTTCCTACATAAACACAAAATTAATAATGGAAATAAGCAACTTTGGATGCTGATACAAGGTTAAGCAAGAGTTAAAACAACACATTTTGAAAATGAAACTGCCGTGTAATTTCTGCTTCTTCAAGAAAATTTAGCTCAACTTGACAAATTAGGTATCTTAAATGCTTCCAGAGAACAATATAAATTCCTGCATGATAGCATCTAGGGTTTGTTCACCACCTTAAGAGTTGAATTGACTGTGGTAAATTCCAGACAAAAAATTATGCCACCTTAAGAATTACCAAAATCTGAACCTTTTATATAAATCAAATCTACAAATTTTGTACGGAACTCCAGGTTCTTTTGAAAAGAAATGGTCGCATGACAAACAGTAATCATTACTAACAAAAACAGACCCCATAGAAATGTGAGGTTACCTCGATCCAGTTATTGTCATGAACTGCTGAATTTTGTCCCTATGCCCTCTCCCCAGCTTGTTCTGTCATGTAAAGACAGTAAGATGGAAATTCAATGCAAAATAGAACAGTACTTTCTATTTGTCAACCAGCAAAGAAACCCATCCAGATGACTGTATGGTTGCATGTAAATATCATTAACCAAAATACCCAAAATCAAATCAACAAATTGTGCTTTCTCATAAACATAGGACGCGAGTTCTTTAAAACTGAGACGATATCAATCATTACTGCGGTTAACAAATCAACACCTTATCAATCTACGAACCATGATCGAACGGGTAAACACCAAACGGACACAATTGAATAGTAAAGGATTGTAGATACATGGCTAAAGCTCATCTTAAGCTAAGAATTCGAGCTTCGAAGATTAAAAGAAAAGCACGGATAAGGAATAACAACAAAACGAAAGCAATAACAGCGTTACATGAAGCGGGAAGATGGCTAGGGTGAAATGAGGCGGGGAAGACGATAACAAACCATTTTGATTTCGATGCTGGAAATGGAAACACTGCTAATTCTTCTTCCGGGAGAGAGATTTTCCACAGAGAGAGAGAGAGAGAATTTAGGGCTTCGTCTTTGTCGCGCTCCCTCTCCCTCTAAAGCATTTTAATCTGCGCTATCAGCTTATGTTTCTGAGTCTCTCTGTCTCACTCTCTCTCCCCCTCTCGTTGTTTAGACCCACTGAATTGATCGCGCTTGTAAAAATTTATCGTTTTCCCAAAACGCCCCTTTCCTGTCAGGTGGGCCGTGGGCCAGGTCGCAATGGGCCACCATCCAATTTGATGATTGGGCTGGGTTTGTCGTCTCTCGTTAGTAAGTCATCCTAGCCACGAGATTTCTGATAAATTTGATGATTGGGCTCGGTATAGCCAAAAAATATATTTTTGTGTTTTTAAAAAATAACAAATATTTATTTGTTCAACAAAAATACCCCCTAACTTTCTCATCCCCCTTCTCTCCTCTCAACATAATATATTCATATTTTTTACATAAATTTTAATTTCTTAAATAATGTTACTTAATTTATATTAAGTAATATTAATATAACAATTCAAATATAATAATGCGAGACTCATTCTATCAAATTATTATATTTTTTATATAATCATTATATTTAAATTGGCATATCAAAGTTGTTTAATATAAATTAAGTAACTTTACTTAAAAAATTAAAACTCTTCCTTACATATTATTACTCAAAATAGTTTAAAATTATTTTTATTACTAATATTTTTAATAAAATTATAAAATATAACATTATTAAGAAAAAAAACCTGCAATAAATAAAAGTTATAATAATATTATTAAGAAAATACTTATAAAACCCACCAACGATAAATTTTCATATTAATCAAAAACAACAAATTATAGCACAATTAAAATCCATAATAAATCACTTACCAACCACAAAACGTTTGAAGCCTTGTTCTCTTTTTCTTAATTCTACCGCCGCCACCAGACCAGTGCTCATCCTACTCCACCGCCCAACCTTGTGTTGGCTACCAGAGCTACTATTCTTCTTCGTATTCGTTTTACCACAGCCACTGTTGTCCTCCCCCACCACCACTAGGGGTGGGGATTCGTGTTGGTAAGTCGTAGTCATGTCGTGTCGAGACACACGTATAACACGTATCAGGTTAATCCGAACACGACTAATTTAATAATCGTGTCAAATTCTTTAAACCCGAACACGACATATTTATTAAACGTGTAACACGACACGACCCGTTTAACTAAACGTGTTGTGTCACCTGTTAACATGTTTAATCCGTTTAATTTAAACGGGTCGTGTTGTGTCACATGTTAAACGTGTTATTTAATTTTAAATGTGTTATTTCGTGTATAATCGTGTTAACGTGTTCATATCAACCCACTAACCCTCTTAATTAGACGTGTCATTTTGTATATAATCGTGTTAACGTGTTCGGATCAACCCGTTAACACATTTAATTAAATGTGTCATTTCATGTCTAAACGGGTTAGACGGGTTAACCCGTCCAAAACACAAAAATAATCGTATTATAAACGGATTGACCCGAACCCAATTAATCCCAACCCTAACCCACTTAACTCCGTATCGTGTTGTGTAATTAGGTCGTGTCCAAAATTGCCTGCACTACTAACCCACCAGTGACTTCTTCATCCTCCACAGCATGCCACATTTGCCGCCGCCGCCCAACCCATCGCTAGCCTCCCATTCTTATTCTCCTTATTTTTCTTCTTAATTAAATTTATCTGCCATGCATTGCCCTTCGTTGGGTTCTAGATTTCTACAAAACCCATTGCGTGGGTTTGTCCGAAATGGTGAAAGAGGCGTGTTCAGTTGAAGGTAACTAAATAAAATTTTGATAATAATCAAAATATTTTTATAATATAAATATATTTTTTATTCAAGTAAAAAATCATTTTATTTTAAATTAAATATAGATTATCTTTAAACATCTTTCCTTATTTTGATAATTTATGTTCCAAAAACTTATGTTTAAATTTTCATATATTGGTAGATGTATTTTTTATTCATATACAAGAAATAAATTTATTTTAAATTAAATATAAATTATTTTTATACACGTTTCTTTATTCTTATCATGTATGTCTCAAAAGTTTATGTTTGAATTTTCATATTTTGATAAATATATTTCTTATTCGTACAAAAAGTAAATTTATTTTTAATTGAATATGAGTTATTTTTAGACATATTTTCTTGTTTTAATAATTTATATTTTAAAAACTTATGTTTGACTATTCATATATTGATGAATGTATTTTTTAATCATACACAAAGTAAATTTATTTTGAATTAAAAATGAATTGCTTTTAGACATATTTTCTTATTTTAATAATTTATGTTTTGAAAACTTATGTTTGAATATTAATATCTTGATAAATGTATTTCTTAATCATACACAAAGTAAATTTATTTTGAATTAAAAGTGAATTATTTTTATACATGTTTCCTTATTTTGTTCCTTGTTGTTTGAAAAAACCTTAAGATTTTTTTAATTTCAAACTTTATACTAATCATTTATTTAATAGCTATTTTTTTTAATATGTATATATAGAGTAAATATAGAGACTCAAATAATAACAAATTTTATAGAGCATTCAAAATTTCAAATAAAAGTGGGAGAATTCAAAATGTTAGAAGTATGTTGGCTAGTAAAATTTTCAACCGCTGATGACTTGTTTGTAGTTATTTTTATTCACTTGTTATGTAACGTGAGTGTATTTACTAGCAGTGTGCTAATGAATTTTGCTTAAGTAAGGTATTGTATAGTAGTTCTAACATTAATTAAAAAGTAGTATTGATTATTCTTAGTAGAATATCAAATTAAGTTTAGAGGGAGATGAGTAGGTTTTTTAGAGCTGAACATTTATAAATATTATTACGATTGTTTGATTTTATTATACTTATTCATATTGTAATCATTACATATTAAGATTACAAATTTAAATTTTTTTAATAATAATTAAAATTATTAAATTTTAAAAACTCAATTCATCCCTTATATATTTTTCTAAGCAATAAGGCGGAAAAAAGATTGAGGAGGAAGAGAATAAGGAGTAAGAGTTGCTAGATCGGCGACTATTATTTTTCTTCTTTTGATTTTATATTTTTCTATTTTTATTTAAATTTAATTTTATGTAATTTAATATATTGAAGGCAAAACTAGTGTAAAGGAATGCTGGTTATTTTATTATTTTTTATTTTTTTTTATCAAAATTTTTGTATATCAAATGTAACAATGAAATTGAATGGTATAACCATTGCTTGTGATACCAAATATAATAATAATAATCATAATAATAATAATAATAAAATGAAATAATTATTTTGTATGAAATGTAATTATTTGGTGACACAATATATATATTTTGTTGAGTTTCTATTGATCCTAATATTCTTATTTTCTATTATTTTACTCGACCAACATAATCACGATGATTGTACTTTGTGTTTGAATTGGGTAGTTTTTAAAAAATTTCAAATAATATATCAGAAAATTAAATAGAGTGAACTGTTATTTCCGTATTATATTTTAATAAGTTGTCGGAAGATACATTTTTAACATAATTTAGTGACATCTTAATTTTATTAATAGTGTCAACTCTATTATTAAATAAAATAACTCAAATAATGTTTCTTGGATTGTCTCAGTGATCAGTGGTGGGTGGCTTGATTTTTAGGTTCGAATCCACTCCTTGCACGGTCATTATGGATCAGAGTCAAATTTACTTCTTGTGTTGAAATTGTATGATCGAGCGACGAGAACTCTGCAAAGAAGGACATTTCAAAATAACTCAAACAATTAAAAATATATATATATATATCTCAAATTTAAATTGAAGCCTTAAATGAAACTTATAATTTGTGTAGTTTGAAAATACAATAATGAACTTGCTAATAGTTTTTAAAAAATAATAACTAATTTAACTCGTAATTAAAGTGCAAAGGCTTTTGTTTGACACTTGTCTCAAATTAATAAGAAAACCATTTTGACTGGGCTTGATTCAAACTCATTCATATCTTGCAAAGTTGGTGGAACGATCTGGAGACTTGAGAGCATCAATAAAAGGAAAATGTCCACAAATAAATAAAATTTGGGCCGACTTGTTTTGTGTTCAAATTGACTATCACCCAACTCCTGGTCACAATAATTACTTACTTAAAATATACACAAAGTTTTAGGATTCCACTTTGATTTAACTTTTTCTCCTAGTGGAACTACTCGCCGGTGATCCCCACGCATAATGCTCCCTCCATCCACGAACATTAATAAATACAACATACATATATATATTACAGGAAACTTGAAGATGAATATACGCGTTGTCCTGTCTGTAACTTTATTTTAAAAATAACTCATGATTTGTACGTTACAATTCATTACTCATTGTCTCCCTAATAAAAACATTTTTTTTTCTGAAGAAAAAGAAAAAAAAAATTAACTAATTGGGGGCAGTAGATGGCGAAATGCAGACGACAAACTATAAAGAATATAAACAAAATATGCTGTAAAATATAATTTTTTATGAATTATGTTTCTTTCTTTATCTCGAATGAGTCACAGAGCAAAACTTGAAAGCCAAGGGATAAGAAGACTCGGCGGCTTCTACGGCCACGGCGAAAGCAAGATTTTCAGCAAAATAATCCAACGGCAGTGATGGAATCGCAAGCAATCGAACGTGTTAATTATATTATTATTATTATTATAATTTCATATAACATTTAGACTTTGTATATATATATAGATGAACATGAGAGTCGTACAGAATACTAGATGTTTCAATTAGTTTTATATATATAAATATTAAAATAAAATTACAGATATAAAATTCTTTTAACATGAATCAAAACAATTATTTAAAGGAGGGTGAATCGGACGGATACGGAAGGATAGACTTGCTTTCCACCAGACTCAGAGAGAGAGAGAGAGAGAGAGAGAGGATGTTGTGTTATTCGAACTGCGCCAACGCGTGCTCCATATAATGCGGACAATCCGTTTCACTTTCTGGCCTAAATACTGGCACTACTCTCTTTCTCTCCCTCTCTCTCTTCGATAGGAAAGCCGATTAAGTTTGTCGCCGGCGAAACTGCCCACAACCGTCCGGGAGAGAGCGTCATGGAGAAGAGACTTAGCGGCAGTGATGCGGGAAGCGTCGGGAATGCGGCCGAACCTTACCATGGTACCGGGAGGGAGTTCCCGGCTCCGGTGGCCGTACACGATGGCGACGAGTACGACGACCAGGCGTCGTGGAGGCTCAATGCTAGAGAGTTTAGTTTGCCCGAGCGTCGTCACCCCGATCGTCTCTCTTCTCTCGGTTTCCGGTGCATTCCAAGTAAAACTTCCTCTCCTGTCATGCGTGTATATAAATGCGGTTTTTCTAAATCTCTCTGCCTCTGTCTCGCAACATTTTTAATGTAGTTACTTTTTCATGTTGGATTCGTGTTGGTCTGCTTGTTTACGGTTGGTAACAAGTTTAGTTTTAGAGGATAACGCCCAAAATGCAGCATTAACACGCATCCGCGGTCTTAATTTTTTGAGAAACATGATTAAGGATGATTAGTTCAAGTTTTTCAAATTAAATACATGTATGTGATAGACTTTTTCATGGTTCTTTAAAAGATTGCTTAAACTGGTTGCCAGAAATCAAAGTGATCATTTGTTTTTCATCTGATTGCGTCAGAGGACCGTAACTTCTCTTGAGACTTCGAGAATGAATCTTGATTAATTCATTGATGAGAATAACATAGACAGGGCTTCCTCTTTTCCTTCATAACCTTTTTTTACACTTTATTTTTCTTGTTTAGCTTCGTTTGTATGGGTTTCTTTTTTCTTTTTGGTGTAGCAGTAGCGTCTAGGGTTTTGTTTTATCTAAAAGAGGAAAAAAAAAAGAATTAACAAATAAAGGATAGTATGATTTGAGCCAATCAAATGTTGTTTTTCTTGTTGATTTTATTCTTCACTCCCCTTTTCCCAATTTTTTCTGGTTGGGCATAACATGATATATATCTAGCAAATATTTCTACAGTTTTGGTGTAGTTTTCTTAAGGCCAATCAGGCATTTGGTTAACTTGTTATGTTACTGTGTCTTTATTTCTGATGTTGTGTACAAGAGCTCTGCTTCTCCTTATCATTTTGCTTTCTGGTTGTTCATGGCTTCTAGTTTTTCTGGTTGTTTTGGAACACCTCCTTTGCTATTTCTTGTATATGATGTGGTCATCTGAACAAAACTCAACAAACCATTTTGTTTGTGGGTATGCTTCTTCCTCTTGGCTATATCAAAGCCATTTGTTTTATGTGTGGGAGAGGGATGGGATAAAATATGTAATGGAACATAATTGAATGGGACAAAAGGGTAAAGGAAGTGATGTAAGTTTGTTCCTCTCCCATTGTTTGGGAAGAATGAAATGTAAATGAATGCATGTGGCTTTACTCTGTTTGGATGGAGAATGGAAGGGGATGGAATATAGTAAAACAATAAGAATATTATAAATATTTTGCCTTCCCCCTCTTTACAGTCGAAACAGGGTGTAAGGAAAATAAGGTCATGGAAGGGAATTATGAAACTCTCTCCCAAACAAGGGAAAGAATCTCCCTTCCCCTCTCGTCCTGTCCTGTCCTCTCCCCTTCATACTCTCCATCTAAACATAGCACAATCTATGCCCTTCTTGTGGTGTTTTTGAGATTCTTAAATGCTTGACAGCATAAGTTTTGAGGATTTTCTACCCTGATTTTGTGGATTGTAAGCTTAGAAGAGTGTTTCTTTCTACTTTTGGTTTCTAATTCACGAACAAATTTTGTTTTTCTGTTTACTCTCTCTCTCTCTCTCTCTCACACACACACACACAATGATGTAGTAAATAACTAGGTGTATTACATATATACTTACATGTTTATGAAGCATTTCATTCCAGAAATACAACATATAAAAAGTTATGGAGGTGTGTGCTTACCAACAGTTGAAATAACGTGAAACTTGATTGTGTAAATGCTAGGATAAGACAAAGTGAAACCAAACAGTTAGAAACAGGGAGGTCACAGGTAACTGGTTCACTCTCATGTTGAAGGCTCTCGACAAATATGATGTTGCAAGTAAAGATTGAGAATGGATAGAATTGTTCCAGCTTTCTGAAGAGGATATCACCTAGCCAAAAAAAAAAATACTCTATTAGTAAAACATGGGCTAAAGCTACAAATCCCTTTCGACCCTTGTTATTATTTCAATTCTGTTGTGGTTATCTTTGAAAGTGAATTTAGTTCCATTTTTGTCAGATCAAGTTAGTTCCATACTTGTAAGAAAGAGGGTTCTGTGGAACATAGGCTGTTCTGTTTACTTCGCATACAAGTTTTAAAATTATTCCCTCTTCTTACAGTTCATAGTCTCTGATAACCCATGGTCTCTGAGCTTGGTCAAGCACTCCATTTGGATATTGGCAGGAATGACTTCAATAAAAAGAGCAGTGCGAATATGCTTTATACTGGAACTTAAAAAACATTTGAACCTTTTCCTCTGCTTTTCTAATTCTTTTTGCTTCTTTGATGGTGAACTGTGATTCTTGGATTTTTATATCAGTTATGCATTGTGGAGTTTATTCCATTCATCTATTCTTGCTATGGGCCAATATGAAATGGCATTACTGGCCAATCAATCCCAAAGTTCCAAACTTGATGACTAAAATTTTGCTGCTTTTGAATTTGATAGCTTGTTTTCACCCCCTCTTGAACTTATTGTAAATTTTTTGTTATGTATTCTTTCAGGGAAACAACACAAGGTTGCAGAATACTACAAAAAGCAAGAAAGGCTTCTTGAAGGCTTCAATGAGATGGAGACTATACATGAATTAGGTAGTGTGCCTGGAAATCCAACAGAGGTATGGTTGTTTTGCACCTTTTTCTTTTTTTTTTTTAATTTTATTACTTCTATTACAGGATTTGTAAAGTAGTACTCCCCCCCCCCTTTCTTTAAATTTGTTTTCTTTAGGTAAATGTGAATGATTTAAATAAATCAATTGAAGTTTATAAGATAAGATCTACTGAGTTTTGTTATATGCTTTGCCAGTTGTTAGTGTTAGAATATATTTGTTCTACATATCTGTATTAGCTTATTAGGTTTTATTCTATTTTTTGTTTACTTGGTACATTTAGTTGTTATACTTTGTGGTACAAGTCATGTAATGCATCTTGATCCTTGTATATATATTGGCATGATAAATGAACAATACACAACATTTTCCTTGACAGTTAGCTTGGTCAGCTTTTTTTTAATCATTTTACTGGTTATAGTACAGGATTGCTAACGTAGTATTTTTCCTTTTCCTTTTCTTTTGATAAAGCTTTTATATGTGAAAGATAGATTATAAATGAATTAAAGTTTGAAATAAGGTAAAATAAGGCCTACTGAGTTCGGGATATGATGTCCCTAGAGGCTGTGAATGTCTATGTAGCTTCAGCTTGGAGCTCGCTCTTTATGATTTGTCATTGAACTTATTGTTTTCTATGTATTTTTATTAGAGGCCTGACATGGCCCCTTGTGGAACAGGCAAGGGAGGTTTCAGTTTATTTCATAGCCCTTTCTTTATGAATAGTGGCTATTGCTATTAATAAAGAATTCACTTCTTTTGCAGGATGAAATGAAGCAGCTTGCCAGGAGTGAGAGAATGGCCATAAACATCTCAAACGCAGCTAATTTGTTTCTTTTCATGGCAAAAGTATATGCTTCCCTTGAGAGCAGATCATTGGCTGTTATTGCTTCAACCCTGGATTCTCTATTAGATCTCTTATCAGGATTTATTCTGTGGTTCACTTCCCATGCCATGAAAAGGCCAAACCAGTTTTACTATCCAATTGGAAAGAAGCGGATGCAACCAGTGGTAAGTGTTAAAATTGCAAGGTATTGAATGATAAGGTCAGAGATATTGGGAAAAAAAAAAAAAAAAAGAAGCTTAAAACTATCAATGATTTGATCAACCATCTGTGGGACATTAAGGTTTGGCCTGTTGTTTCTGGTTAGGTGCGTGGTTCTTTTTGTGTGTGCATGTGGTTGCCTTGCTGCCCAGAGGGGTTTATAAAGAGAGCAGCCTCAGTTATTGATTGCTTTTATCTTCCAGGCTTCAGCCTCTCTCTCTCTCTCTCTCTCTCTCTCTCAGGAAGTCCGTTATTTACTTCTCCACAGTGTGTATGATGCTCTGGACATTTTTTTTATCATGTTTGTGATGAATTCACACCAGTAGTATCACATGTGATAATTTATTTGTTTCCACTTGAATAATTAGAGTGGTTTCAGATAAAGAGGGGTTTCAAAAGATTGTGTTTCCATTGTACAATGGCAAGATATTTTATTTTTCCTTTCTCCATCTTTCCAGAACCAAATAAGAAAATAGGGGGGAAAAAAGATTCTTCCAACTTATCTCTTGCTGCTTCACAGATCTATCTCCTTTGCTTGTTATTAAAAATTCATGTCATGTGTGACCCAAAAGAGTACTGTGTGTATTTTGACATTCCACAACCAACCACGTAATATTTTATATAGTGCACAGATTTCCCGCTGAAAGCATGGAATGACTGCCTTATTAAGTGTATGTGGATGAAAATGCAAGCAGATTATGTAAATGGAAGTTCCATTGTTTGGAGATATATCTAAGCGGCTTCATGGTTTTATTTGTCTCTTGCCTCAATAACACCTGTTGAGAATGTGTAGTTTCACTCCCTAGACTCTGACAAGTCTGATGTGGATTAATGTACTGGTAATGGTGGACCAGTTGGAATTCTCTGTTCCTATGTGTTCACTGCTAATGCAAAGCTAGGAAGACCTTTTTCTTTACCTTATATTCCCTTGCCAATTAACAGGTTATAACCCTTGCATTTTAAACTAAGAGTAACTATGACTAGGACTTCTCACCTTATGAAAATTATCATAATCTCAGATAATTGTTCCCCTTTAGAACAAGCCATAATAACTGAGGTTTAATTTGCAGGGAATTATTGTTTTTGCATCAGTAATGGCAACTCTTGGATTGCAAATATTGCTTGAATCAATTCGGCAGCTTATATCACATGTAAGTGAGTGAGATCTCCTTTATATTGTTTTCTACCTTTTGAATAAGCTCTGGCTCATATAGTGAGTAAAAACTATTGGAAGCTTGTTGGGCACACACATGCGCTAATGCATAAAAGAATGAAGAGAAAGGGAGTGCTTTTGATTGGACTGGCTAATGTTTTGTGTTACAACGCTCACTTGGATATGCTATACCCTTGGTACAATTGTCTATTTATACTAGTCACCGAAACCCTCTAGACCTTTATCTTAATGGCAAGTACATTCCTTTTCTACACGCATGCACATCCTTTCAATTTTCAGGGGATGAATGTAACCATTTTCTAGATCCATGCATACCCTTTCATTTTTAGATACATGCATAACCTTGTTGTCAAGGATTAGTTTATACTTGGACAGAAACATGCATCGAGCAGCTCAAGTGCCTAAATACTAATTTAAACCTAATTTTAATAATGATATTCTTTATCTCAAATATTATAGGATGATTTAAGTTTTTTTCCCTGGTAACTGACTAAATGTTACCTAGTTTATGGTTTATGGTGTGTGATACGAGTATGGATTTGAAATATGACCTTTTATTCCATATATGGTATGAGGGTAGGCTTAGTTGGAATGCTATTTGTAGCTGCAGTTCAATTTGAAGTTAGTCATTTATATATATATACACACGCGCATTTTGAAAGATAATTCTGATTGTAATTAGAATGTGAACAAATTGGTGAGTATTTTTCCACTCCATCAATTTCAAATCCTCCTCTGGGTTGCTTTGATTTCAATAATTGACAAATTTTCTTTAATTTTCCTGTTCATATTTCCACTAAAGTGAGGTTGGTCTATGTCACAATCTAGTGTGTGAATGCATTGTGATTGCCAATTGGTACTGCAAGATCTGGATCGTGATTCCATGGGGGGTCTGCAGTCTCTATATCATCTATCCAACTTCTTGTCCATCTAGAAAATCACCGGCTAACATATTGGTCATTTTCTACAAATAATTCATTAATTTAGACAGCTAGTTTGAACTTGAAATGGTTCCTTTATTTTGTTTTGGTAACCTAACTTCTTTTACCGATTTATGATCATTAAATTGTGCCAATCATACGAGAAAACTTCAGTTTACTTATATTGGCTATTCTTCTTTTGTGAACCTTTTACAGTCTGGACCCAGCATGAATGCTGAGCAGGAAAAATGGATGATTGCGATCATGGTTTCTGTCACTGTGGTGAAATTCATGCTCATGGTCTATTGCCGCAGGTTCAAAAATGAAATTGTTAGAGCTTATGCTCAAGACCATTTATTTGATGTCATCACCAACTCTGTGGGATTAGTAACAGCTGTCCTTGCGGTGAAATATTCCTGGTGGATCGATCCTACAGGTGCTATAATTGTGAGTCCATTAACTTGTAACTGAGTTGATAGTTATTAAACTTTTTGTTTTCTCAGCATTTGCATAAAACTTTTCCTCGAAATGCATTAAAACCTTTACATCGGTGCATGGTTCTTGCAATTATTCTGAGTTCCAATCCTGGATCATATACAGATTGCACTGTATACAATGGGCACGTGGGCGAAGACCGTTGTTGAGAATGTACAGTCGCTGATTGGAAGAACAGCTCCACCAGATTTCCTGGCAAAACTGACATATCTCATATGGAACCACCATGAAATGATCAAGCACATTGACACGGTCAGGGCATACACAATTGGCTGTCATTACTTCGTGGAGGTCGACATAGTCCTGCCGGAGGACATGATGTTGATCCAAGCTCATGACATTGGCGAAGCTCTGCAAGAGAAGCTCGAGCAACTGCCAGAAGTCGAGCGAGCTTTTGTGCATATAGATTTTGAGTTCTCGCATAGGCCAGAGCATAAGAGCAAGGTATGATGCCATTGACATTGTCATGAAAGTTCAGTTCCGATGTCCGGACCTGTTTAACATGCTGCGCTCTTCAGCTTGGACTTTAATGATACCTGTTTAATCAATTTTGCTTTTGATGCTCCTTATTTTCTGCTAATATCCAAGTTTATTCATTTGAGCTGTTATTAATAAGATAAACCACACTGGGTGGTTTCTTTTTGGTCTCCCACTTCTTTTCATTTTTTATTTTTTCGTAAATTACACTCGTTTTGCTAAATTACAGCATGTACCCCCAAATATAACTTCATAAATAATAGAGGTAGGTAGTGTAATTTTTGGAAAGTGAAATATACTCCCTATGTGAGATTAATTTGTCCCCCTTTTTATTTTCTGATCGTAGATCTTCATCTTCATCATCCATAATCCCAGCTGTATAAATTTTAGCTGTTTAAATGTTCTTATATATGACAATTATGTACTGCAAGGTGATTTTTCATTAAAAGAAAATTCTTAGTGAACATCACAAAATAAAGGGAAGTCATGGGCTATGTAAAATTTGTTGATTGCTGGAACAACTAAACTAATACTTGAGTAACCCTTGATATTTATTAAAGGGAAAATGTCTAAAATAGCTGAAATACCCTCATACATTAAAAACTTTTTTTTTCTTTTCCTCTTATTCTCTATTTTCTTCTCATTTTCGACGAAGCATTGGCAACAAGTATTCTATTGTTTCTAAATAAGCACCATCAATTTTTCTTAATAAGAGAGAAACCTGAAGAAAAATAACTTTTTTTTTTTCTTCTTCTCCATTTTCTCTCATTCCCCTTGTCTTTTCCTTATTATGAGAAGTAATGCATTGACAAATTTTCTCTTCTTGGTTTGGAACTATTGCGAATTTCAATGGGTGCGATTGATGCCAATACAGTTTCTTTACCACCATCACCCCTCTCCCACCCACCCACCCACCGATTACTATCATCATCTTAGTAAGTTTCTCTCTCTATTTATTTTAAGTTTGATGATTTTTGTTCTTATTTTTTTTATTTGTGTTTTAGGTTCGTATTTTTCACTCTCTCTCACTATAATAGGTTTGATAAAATCCACATATATTTAGAATTTAATAATCTCTTCCTTTATTTGTCATTATCTCTTTTTATATATCCATGCTCTTCACTATTCTATTTTTTATGATATTTCTTTTCTGTTTTCTCTCAATGTTTTAAGTTTTATGAGATCTCTTTCTCTCATTACTTGTATTTCTCCTTTCTCTATCTTTCTCTTTCCTAGTACCTATTTCTTGTTGGTTAATCTTCAATCACATAACTCTGATAATTTTATAGGATTCTGGGACAAAACCCCCAATACTTGTTGGGATTTCTACAGCCACCAAAAGTAGCCACAATGGCTTTCTTTTTATTTTTATAATAATTTTAAAATAACAATATTTCTGTCATTTCATCTCTCTCCTAACATCTAACTAAATAGAGAAATACTTATTATTGTTTTTTAAAAACTTAAAATTTCCTTACAAATAAAACAAACCTCGGGATCATCATCTTTGAAAAATCCTCTTGTTTGTGCCCATTCATTTACACTTTCCAAGGCTGACTCAGATGCAGAAGATTTGGCCCAATTGATTTGATTAGTGTATTACATTGATTCATTTTAGAATCATGTTATTTTAGAATCATGTTACATGTACATTATTTTTGTATATTTTAGACTATACAAGGGGTGTTATGACTAAAATATCCTACGCCTCTCCATGCGCCTTACGTGCCTCTATGCTTCTCATGAGAGATATTCTTATCATTGGTACACCTTTATGTAGCTCAAGGTGTACACAAAGGTGTACTAATAGCATTATTCTTCATTTTAATGTTTTTTCTTCCAAGCTTTTGATTAATGTGACTTTTAAAATAACAATTAATTTACTCTGGGTTATCTATTATTATGTATTTTAAATCTCTTTATTTTAATAAATATATGCTTGTTAATTATTTTTACTTAAATCATTTTATTTTTATGAGATCTTTACATTTTATATTATGCATAAAAATACAGATACTCAAAAAATGCGAAATAGAAAACATCTAATTTTATCTTCAAAAAATTTAGTCCGGCTCACCTCTACAAAGTTCAATTCCTATTGATTACGTTTAACACTATTTTTATTTAGTCTAACAAATTGTTATCAATTCGAGATAATCGAGTTTATACAATTCGATGAATTCTTTGTTGTACACCGAGTTTTGAAATCTTAAAGATAATTTCAAGTATATTGGCTCACTAAAAGATGGAATAAATCAACAAACTCTTTTGTTTTTTTATTATGCTTTTATCGTTCATTTATTTCACTAACTTAAACATTGAATGTTATACCAAAAGATCAATCTTATCATTTTTTACCGATTAAGGCCAAATTGTGATATGATTAATCCTAACAAATAACAATATCATCAATATCTGCCCTCCAAATTTCTTGTAATTTTCTTCTATATCTAACCAGTAAAGATTTGATCCAATTTTTTTTATTTTTCCTTGCACCAACTTTTGTTGGTCTTCTTTCACGAGACTAAATTATCTTAATAAATACTTTTATAATATATATATATATATATATATAAACTTTTATTGATGGTCTTTTAACCTGGTAAAATTATCTTTATAAACACATTCATATAAGTAACGAGACTACTCTTACGTTTGGAACAAGATTTTTTTAGGGAAAGAAAAATAAAAAATAATATAATTATATACATATAACTTTCATACACATCCATAAAAATATATTTTTGAGTGGGCTTGGGCTTAGCCCACTATTAAAACCGGGCTTGATATCTGATTGGGCCCAAAGGGACCTGGGCTGGGAATCTGATATTTTGCCCTTGGGTAGTTACACGTTTACCATTCTAAGGTCGTTGACGTAATTTCAGCGTCGAAAAGGGCATTAGGGTTTCAATTCCGCCCTATAAATGTGTACCTGCTTTCTTCCCCGCTCGCCCAATCTCTCACCGCCACCGGCGTAGGGAGGTGCGGGTGCTCTCTCTCTCTCTCTCTCTCTCCTCTCTCTCTCTCTCATATATATATATATATATATATATCTGTGTGTGTGTGTTACACGTCTGTTTGCCTGGTTTAAGCTCTAAATCCGTGGCCAATGATGGATAATTACAATTGTCCGTACCATCTGAGCATGCTTCTTCTAAGAGGCTGCCGTGACTCTGTTTATATCTTCTGAGGCCTGCTGCTTTATTTTTGTTCCAATGTTCAGTATTCCTTCGTACTTCGCCTAATTTATCTGTTTTTCTGTTATTGGCGATCATGTTTGGATGATAACAGTATCAAAGGATGTTACTATTTAACCACGAGACCCGTGTGGCTTGTTTATCTTTGAACTATCATTTTCTCCTTGAGATTTCGCTGTCTCGTAATGTTTTACAGAAAGTTGGTTTTAATGTCATAAAAGGCAACAAATTAGAGTCTCTGATGCACTCCGAAATCTTCCATAGTGCTTCCAGCGCTGTACGTTGCCAATAAAAATACCGGGGCTGAGATTCTGGCATTTCCATTTCTATATGGTCTATGCATTCAGATGTCCCTACATTTGTTTCTTAACTCTTCGCAATTCTGGAAGTATTTCTTCTGAGTTTCCTAGGTTGCGTGCCGTCATAAGAATCTATATTTGAAGAGCCAGTATTTGGGTGAAGAGCCCTATTTAATCCTTGATACTTTTGATAATTCTGGGTTATGGATTGTGTGTCTGACTTGTTTAATCACATACATCCCCAATTATTTTATTAAGTAACAGATCTTTGTATGAAGTTGGCAGTAAGAAGAATTTTAGAAGTTATATGGACTTTCTAAAACGAAACTCGCATGCCACGAGGTATGGGGCATTCTAAGGGTCATACCGCTTGGCCCTATCACGGTAAGTCCAATGCACCAGTGCTATTTGGCGAAGAACACATTAGGAAAGTGGTTCAGGTAGCTCAGCTGATTAGAGCAAAGGACTCAAAATTCTTGTGTCTCTGGTTGGAATTCACTTCTAAGTGGGCGAAGGGTCCAAAGGACACGCAGCCGGCAGCGATCTCGTATCTAATAGAAGGCCTTACTTTGTTGGGTTAGTTTCCTCTGGCGGCCTAGCTGCACCCCCTCGATCCATTGTCCTGGTGCAATTCGAGAAGGACGATTAGGGTCATATTCAAACCTTTCTATAATTCCCACAGACGAAGTGATATGAATTTTGTGTGCTAGTAAATGTTATACCAGATAAATGAAACCGAAGTAATGTGATTTTTTTACATTATTTGGATTCTAATGTACCCGGACATTCTCATGAATCGGATTAGTTTGATGTTTTAACTTGGGTACCTATCCTTGCAAATCCTCGTGCGTGTTGGCTTTCTTTGTGATAGATTCAGTAATGGGAACGAAGGAGATAGGGTTTTATTTTTTGGTGTTTGGGAGGACGATGGAAATTGATGAAATTATAGGATGTTAAACAACCAATTAAGGTAATATTATCAAAATATAAAACGATTTTTTTTTAAGTCTTTTTTCCATCCCTTCTCCCCTAGTTGAAGGAGACAAAATGTAAAGGCTTCGGATAGGAAGGGTTGAGAATTGCATTCTATTACCAATGTCTCTCCAGAAGTTGAAGATATGATTGATAGAAATAATCCCCATGTTCTATAATTTGTATTTGTCTTGCTAAAAGATTTGCAGAGACCGACCCCAGCTCACCATACCAGCTCGCTCGGCGTGTTTTTCACTGTGTTAGGACTTGGGAGGAATGTAGAATTCCATATTCCTTCTCTTGCACTCGTAACTGTACTAATAAGTTGATTCAAAATACGTGAAAAGAGAGTTATTTGTGGTTGGTGGTTGTACTTGAATGTCTCGCTGTAGTTGTTACTCTGCCTGCAATTGGCACGTAGATGGCTAGAAATTTTATTTGTTTGGTTGGGATTTTCAATTTGGCATGTGAAGTATATCCGTGGATCTTTGGATAATTCCCTTTTTGGAGTGTGCCAGCATGTAGACGGTTTTATTGTTATTATCAACTGTATTCTACTTCATGATTTTTATGAGCCTAGGATTTTGGATGCCAAACCAAATCTCTCCTGTTGTTGATTGATTGCCATTCCAAGGGTCTCCTTTTGTTGATTGATTGATTGCATGTTTCTAAATTATGTGTTTATTTGATTAGAACTTTTGAGTGGAAATGGAGGGTGGACTGTGTGGGTATGGATAGCCGTTCTCACCCAATCAGTGGCTAAGTGTCAAACTGATTACAGGCTTACAAATTGGAGACCCTTCTAATGGGTAAAATTTGTGTCATTCCAGCTAGCCGACTCTTTTTTGACATTTTAAAAGACTACTAGACTGTCTAATATATAATTCTGTAATATTTTAGAGCATACTAAGTAATACAAGAGTAATGTTGAACAAGCTAGTAAATATCAAAAATAATTTCAAGAATTTGGATAAGTCGTGGGTTCGAATTTTTATTCTATATAGTGAAATAAAATTTTTATTTATAATTTACTTCTTTTATCAAAATTAAAGACACTAAAGAGAGAGCGATTCTCCAAATTGTCTAGAATGACAGAAGCCATGCAAGACAAGGCTCTACATAGTCGTGTGAGCTTTGCGAGCCCCAAAACTAAAGTCTTGCTTGGTTGGCATCCCATTAGGATGACTCTTATCGGTTTAGCTATTATTTTTTGAAGGTGTTGTGCCCTTGGATTATTGGTGCAGATTTTGCAGAATGGTTATAGCTAGAAGCAGCTTGCGGATGGTAAAATGATGTTAAAATTTTCGTTTATAAACAGTAAATTCATTGTTAGGACATGCTATGCACTTTGATTTATTTAATCTGTATTTATTGTGTTATGTTTTTAATTTTTAAATATTTTTATTAAGTGATAATAAATATTTCATGTTTTAAAATATTTTATAAATTATAAAAATAAATTTAGTAAATAGTTGTTTATCTAAAAATTAAAATGAGAGCGAGTGGAGTGGATTAATTTGTTGGAATTTCTTGGCAGCCCTGTAAAGAAATTAGTAATTCATTGGATTTAATATTGATGGATGGAAGTTGGAAGTTGGAACAGAACTTCAAAATATCAGTGTGGAGCCACCTAACCTCAGGATGGGTACATAAAGTTGGTCAATAATAATAATAATAATAATAAAAGTAAACTAATAAGTTTAAGCCACCAAAAATTCTGCCTCTAACTCCAAAACCACACACACGCACACAGCCCATGCGTGTAGGTTGCCACTTCTGATTTCTTCTATTCATTTTTCCTTCTTCCTTTCAACACGTTGCCGTAGCCATAATTGATAAACCCCATATCTCTCTCTCTCTCTCTCTCTCTCTCTGTGGACTGAATAAAGAAAGAAAGAAAGCAAAAATAGGAAAGCAAGGCTATGGCTTTTCTGCTTCCCAATCTCAATCTCTCTTCCCCAACTCCACTCCTCCAATCCAAAGACCTCAAACCACCCATCATTCTTCACCACCACCACCCTCTTTCTCTTTCTCTTCCTCCACCTTCTACTCCACGCGCCGGCGCCGCCCCGCTCTCCGCCGCTCCTCCTCCATCTCTCCACGATTCCCCCTCCACCACAGACCAGCAGGACAGCCAGAGAAACGACTTCTACGTCAACCTCGGCCTTGCCGTCCGAACTCTCCGGGAAGACCTCCCCTTGCTCTTCACCAAAGACCTCAACTACCATATCTACAGGTATCCTTTTCTCCAAAATTAGAATTCCAATCTCAAATCTCAATTGAGACGACGTCTACCATACCACTTGTTAATTATTATTATTATTATTATATTATTTCTTGGCAGAGACGACGTAACGTTCTCAGACCCGTTGAACACGTTCGCGGGCATCGAGAATTACAAGCTGATCTTCCGGGCGTTGAGGTTCCATGGCCGAATTCTGTTCCGGGAAATTGGATTGGAGGTGCTGAGGATTTGGCAGCCATCTGAGAATGTGATACTTATCCGGTGGAACTTGAGGGGAATCCCTAGGGTTCCATGGGAAGCCAAGGGCCAGTTTCAGGGCACTTCCCGGTACAAATTGGATCGCCACGGCAAGATTTATGAGCACAAAGTTGATAATTTGGCCTTCAACTTCCCGCAGCCACTGAAGCCGGCTGCCTCGGTGTTGGACCTGGTTGCTGCTTGTCCGGCCAGTCCAAACCCCACATTCTTGCTGGGGCCAGTGGATGATCTCTACTCGTCGTATGCCACTTCCTGGGTCAAGTTCTATAGGGCGGTACGAGAGACTCTGGATCAAGATCATCACTTGACTACTCTGCATCAAAGCTTAGTTACTTGTTCATAGTTAGAAATGAGATATACCACCATATACCTTATTATTATTATTGAACACTTCTCCATGTATACTGCTACTCCTTCTCCTTCTACTATACCAAATGCTTTTTTCTACCATTAGTGTATTTCCTTTCCATACCATACCATATTACAATTTGCTCAACCATGTCAAAGGTGAATATAGTTAAGGATGATGAAGGTTTTGTGTACTCCTCTGTTGGTGGAGGCAAACAAGTTTGGACAGACTCATTGAGATGAGCACGTTTGATTTCGGATATTTTGTATACAGAATGTTGTGTATTACATGGGGACGTTTGGCATACTGTTGGTATGATAGGATAAGAGAGTTGAAACAATAACCCTTGGACTCTTTATTTCTTTTTTGTTTCCTCCATTTCTTTAACTGTGTTTGGGAATACACGCACGCCCGTGTTTCCTCGGAATCTTAACCATGTTTTAGCAAATATACTCTCTACATCTAAATCCTTTGCCAAGTTAGTGACTTCGATTATACTTGGGTTTTGAACCTTCAGCTACCTGTGCATTTCATCGCCCTATTGTCTTGCAACTGATGACAGGTCTGTGTCCTAGCAAAGTTTTGAATGCAGTTACATGCCAGGAAACCTGAAACACGTGGCTCATTGTGCATGACCTAGTGAGTTTTGAATTAATATGACATGTTGATCTTGGTTAAGCACGTGTCAGCACTGATGCTTTTGAACACTTTTAGGTTCAATTATCCAATTTTTCTGGTGAACCTGAACACTCCCTGCTTTATTGTTTAAACAGTTGGTTGCAATAGAATTCGTATCTTGTTGCTCTGTCAACAGTACATTATTCTTGCTTTTAGATTATTTTTTTTTTTGGTTTTGTTTAAATTCTTCTAAATTGCCTTTGGCTCACTATTTGCATTGTGAATATGAATTATTCTTCACTCCCATGATCCATTAAAAGACCATTTGTATCATCATTCCCCAGCTGCCTAGCTTGCTACTTCTACGACTTCACCTTCAGGGCATGGTCCAAAATTAGCATTCCTGCTCTCTTTTTTGCTAGTTGTCACTCAGCAAAGTTAATGGTTGGGGGATCATGGTTGTATGGCAAATTCAATAGCACATCAATTACATAAATCGCTTATATCAGCTGCATAGCACGAATATTCAGCTGAAACAGCATCTTCATCTGTATAGCAATAACTGGTTTCGCAACCTCACAAAAGTGCATTGTCATATTGATTTCAAAACAATGGGTTTAGAACTTCCATTGCTACTCTCTTTCTTGAGCAGCTATTCCATAAATATAGAACGTATGTGCCAAGTCTGGATAGAGTAGAGAAATTATATAACTGTACCAACTTAATGGTATGCCATTAGATACAATTTGTCTAATGCTCTTAATAGAGAGCATTACCAAAGAAATAATATTGGTAATTACTATTGTATTGGAGAATAAATACTATAAGAATGAAAAAGATAATTAAATTATTAAAATCCCATATCTTAGTCATTCCATGCGATGCTAATAAAGCAATGAAAAACCACATCAACATCCCATCAATCCAAATTACTCAAACACAAGAGAGCATCAATGAACTCTTTCAAAATTTACAGATCACACAATACATCAGTATACAAAAGCACAAACAGAAAAAACCATTCAAGTGTAAGATAGTAGTGTCGAGCAACAACAAACATATATATAGAGAATTCTCATGGTTTGACGTTATGGTGATGAAACATTCACATGTTTACCTCTAGTAGATTTCATAATTACAGATTCATTTGATTTCCAAATGATACAAGCAGCATCTTGGGTCCATCAGTATCTTGGAAGCTAACATGTGATTCATAGAACATTCCTTTTGTGGTATGGTTGGGACTGAGTAAATGGATTAAAGTAATCGTTACTACAATTTCCTGCAAGATTTCAACAATAAAAAAAAATTCTTTCAGATATAGATCAACAAACTGGGTAACTACAGATGGAAAATGGAATTACGTAAAGTAACTACACCTTTCAAAGTTTGCAACTTGTACGCAAGTAACGGATGCTTTTACAGAATTCTATAATACTCAGCTCTGAGGAAGCTTATTTAAAGGTTTTATGGTAGCAACTCCACTGTATTCAACTCCTGAATATTTCTCAAAAGTGACTTTCAACATTGATGTTTTAGCAGCCCTGTGGAATTTCAGTACCATTTCTGCACAGTCCCTGCAGCAACAAAATGAACACTTAATTACCAACAAAGTTGAACTTGCCGGAGTTAATCTCAAAGAGACATGCCTGATCTGGTACTCTTCATAGTGTGCATGATTGCGAAGCAATGGAGTCCATGCTGGAGATTTTCCTAATGTACACCGAGCAATATAGATTGTTGATGCAGATAGCAAAGAGGGTTTGAACCTTAAAGCTTCATGTTCAACTAAACACAACTCAAGGAGGTAGAAAGCCAGATGTTCAACCTGGGAGCAAATTTCACAACAGTATCAGTGATATACTAGAAAATTGAGACTAGATAACCACATATGTGCTCATATATGAGCAGAGGCATTGATGTTGATGTCCATTTTGAGATCTAAATTATCCAAGTGAGGAATAATCAAATCCAAAGAACGTGAGAAGAAACCATGGCCCTTGTTAAAAACATTTTTAGTAGGACGAACACATACCTTGGTGTCAGACTGAGCTGCCCTAAGAAACCTCAGCATGAAAACGTAAGGAGTAGGAATATTTAGGCGGAATTTCAACTTCTTTAGAAAAGATTTCTCCTGGAAAACAGAAGACCTCACTAACTCATGCCGAAAAATGGAAAATTTAAAAGAAATATCCAATGAAAGACCATTCCTTGCATCTCAGCTTATACACCGCCCCTAAAATATGCAGAGTTTAAAACACACAGAACATGATACGTTCCCATCTTGGATATGCATTCCCAAATGCTACCCTGGTATTGCACGCTTACATCCTCAAAATAATCTACTGCCAAAAAACTCACTCATTTGTGGAAGAGATACATTTATAAACTCTATTCATTACAAGAACCTCAATTGGAAAAGAATTTTAAGACACTGCACGCGCTTACCATTCCAAGCATTTGGTCTCTTGTGTATGACTCTGCTGAGATGCTAAGTAAGTCCAATACCTGCAGCCAGCAGTGAACATATAGAGAGAAGATGTTCAGACTCAACTTCACAAAAACACACACCTGATCAAAGATTGATTCTCAAGTAAAATGGCGTCCGAGTGCACAAGGTTCTCCACTTCACAAGGGTGGGGGAGGGGGCATAAACACTGATTCACAAGTAACAAAGAAAAAATTGGTATACAAAAGATATATATATATATATACCCTTGGATGCCAGAAATCCTCGTATTTTGATGCCAGCAAGAGTGCAGTAAGACCAACCAACTGCATTTCATTTTTCTTGATTGTAACTAATGATAGAAACTGATCCAATAGTGAGACGGAGAGGTAAAGCGTTTCTTGCATCAGATCAAATTTTAAGTGAACCTGTAACAAGGGTGACGCAGAAAAATTAAAACTAGAAGGGCTGGGTCTTTGATATTAAGCCACACTAGGACAAAAAGATGCTATGGAATGGACATCTACTTCAATTAGCCAATTGATCAATATGCCCCGCATTTGAGGTGTGATTTCTGTCTGAATCACCATGTAATTTACAAGAGAATGATGCTGCGCCTGCAATTGGTGAAAATGCACAATCATCAGATGAAGAAAAAACAAGGGCAAATATATCTAAGGTAAGTACCAAGAAGAACAATGTGATTTGGGAACTAGGCAGACATGCACAAAAAGGCCTACTTCCGAACCATAAATTACTAATTCATCCCGGAGCTCAGACTGACATAGATTGTTTGGTTTAGTCGTTCCAATCAGACAAAGCAGCTACTCCTGTTATCTAGTGCATCACACACTGAAGGAGGAGGAAAATAGAACATAACAATCGGTCTGAAAAGATGTGTTTCCATGCCTCCCGTAATTATTCCTAAAGCTGTCAAAAATCATGGAGCTTTTCAGATTTGCTATTATGAAAGCACCTAATCTTAAAGAAATAAAATCTATGCACCTACTAAAAATGCTATTATTTTTCTTAACTGATCATTATCCTAGAAGTTGACGTCTTTTATAGGATGGATGTAATTTTTGGTTCTTCAGATTATTTTAACTACTTAATCAAACTGCTATTATGCAACTCTACCATTAGTATGCACTGCAAACACCAAAAAGCTAATACAGTTATCAACCATCGGCTACCTAAGGACACAGACCAAAATGGTACGGCCTTAAGCTTTGATGATGATGCAAAGTTCCAGCCACTCATCTTCTGCTTTTCTTGATTTTATAACACCAGTGAATCAATTTTTAATTCCAAACTTGTTACATAGAAAACGTTCAAGCATATTTATATATTTGAACAATTTTAGACTTGACTTCTAATTGAAAAAGAACTCGAATGTACAGAAAACTATCCTACCGATTCTAGGATACAAGGCTACTTTAAATACAGCTATACTTCTTATCTCTTAGCTAAATATTAGGATATTTAAAATTAAAATAGAACAACAGATTTGGAGTGATTTAAACTCCTATATTTTCGGATATAGCTTCTGCTCTATCTTCTTATCTTTGCTTCATCTTTGAATCCCTTTCTCTTCGTCCGGCTTTATTTTTTTATTCTAGGATTATCTTCAACACTCCCCCTCAAGCTGGAGAATATATATCCTTCATTTCCAGCTTGCCTCTTATCACTTCCAATCCTTGTTTGTTCATTGCCTTAGTAAGAATATTAGCTTCTTGTAGACCGATAGGGATATATACTAGGTTTATTCCACCTTCTTCATTCTCTTGTTTGATAAAATGCCTATCAATTCTTACATGCTTCATCCAGTCATGTTGGTTCGAGTTATTTGCTATACTAATGGCAGATTTACTATCACGGTATAGTCTTGTAGGATCGGTGTTAGGCATATTCAAGTCATTCATGAACTTTCCTAGCCATATTACTTCACAAATGCCTTGGGCTATAGCTCAGTTTTCTGCTTCAACACTACTCCTAGCTACCACACTGTTTTTTGCTTCTCCATGTAACAAGGTTTCCCCATAGTTTTGTGCAATAACCAAAAGTTGATTTGCTATCTTCTAAGGAACCAGCCCAGTCAGCATCTACGAACCCTTGAATTCCTTAGTCTTTGGTCTTTCTGAACAAAATGCCTTTGCAAGAGGAGTCCCTTTTAGGTATCTTACAATATGATAAGCTGCATCAAGATGTTTGCTAGTAGGTGAATGCATGTATCAACTTACTTTACTCACTGCATATGAGATGTCTAGCCGTGTAAGAGATAAATATATCAGCCTTCCTACTAATCTTTGATACGTCTCTTTGTCAGTTGCTTTCTCTGCCCCATCTTCATCGTATTTCCAGTTGGGTTCCAGCGGAGTATTGGCTGGTTTACATCCCAACTTGCTTGTTTCTTTTAATAGGTCTAGAGTGTATTTTCTTTGGGATATAAGGATTCCTTGCTTGCTCCTTGCTACTTCCATCCCAAGAAAATATCTCATTTGCCCAAGGTCTTTTACTTCAAAAAACTGCTATAATTGTTCCTTTTGCCCTTGTTTTTTTTTTGTTTTCCAGGTAAATAGATTGCCCTTGTTGATACCCTAGTTGATGCAATGTGGTACTAAACCGCTTGAACCAGGCTCTAGGAGATTGTTTCGGCCCATACAACGATTTTATTAATTTGCAAGCCTTCCTTTTTTCTTCAAATTCGGGAGGCATTCTCATATATACCTCTTCTTCTAGATCTCCATTAAGAAATGCATTCTTTATATCAACTTGGTTTAGTTCCCAATCTAAGTTAGCTGCAATTGAAAGTAACACACATATAGAATTGAGCTTTGCAACGGGTGCAAAGGTCTCTTCATAATCTACACCTTGAGTTTGAGTGAATCATTAGGCCACCGACCTAGCTTTATATCATTCAATGCTTCCATCAGCTCTATGTTTTACAGCAAATACCCATCTGTCCCTACTACTTTGCAAATCTACCACCTTCCATGTACCATTTCTCACTAGGGCATCCATTTCCTCCATTACAGCTGCTTTCCAATGGGTATGGATTCGGAGAAATTAATAATGAAGGTAAGTCTATTCTAGATTTTGCTATGGCATATCTGCTCATCATAACCAATACTAGGTTCAAAAAACGGGACGAACACTTAATCACATATAAAAATATCACATCAAGCACCCAACTAGATTACTTCCCCATGAGACAAGAGGATCGGTTATGTTGTGGGGATTATAAGGTGATACCAAGAGAGTGTTTGACTACTCAACATAGACTTTTAGTACTTGACGTCCAAGTAAGAAATTGGAAGAGAAAAAATCATATACAACAAAATCCAAGAATTAGGTGGTGGGATTTAAAAAGGAAGAAATAACTAATCTTCAAAGAAAAATTAAGGGGTAGAAGGGAATGGAATGGAGAAGGATAGACAAATCAAATGTGGAGAGAAATGGCTAATGCCTTGAGAAGCACGGCAAAGGTAGTCCTTGGAGAGACAAATGGTAGAGCCCCTAACCTTAAGGAGTTTTGGTGGTGGAATGAAGAGGTATAATTGAAAATTAAAAATAAGAAAACTTGCTATAAAGCTGTATATCGGTGCAACAATGAAGAAAATCTAAAAAATTATAAAGAAGCAAAAAATGCAGCAAAAAGAGCTGTTAGTGAAGCAAGGTCAAAAGCATATGAGAATCTATATAAATGACTTGATACAAAAGATGGAAAAAGGGATATATATAAATTAGCTAAAGCAAGAGAAAGAAAAACAAGGAATCTAAATCAAATGAAATGCATAAAAGATGAAAACCAAAATGTATTAGGGAATGAAGGAGCGATTAAGGAGAGATGGAAGGAGTATTTCACAAAATTATTCAATGATGGTGGCGACACAAGAGTTAGGTTGGGACATCTTAGTAACTCCGAATGGAACGTGAGCTATACATTTTATCGACGCATAAGTTCAAATGAAATAAAGCAAGCACTAAAAAAGATGAAAATCATAAGGCAGTGGGACTGGATAATATACCAATAGAAGCATGGAAATGCATGGGAGAAGAGGGCATCTCCTGGCTAACGAAATTATTTAATGCGATTCTTAAATAAAAAAAGATGCCAGATGAGTGGAGGAAGAGTACTTTGGTTCCTATATACAAGAACAAACGAGATGTTCAAAATTGTGAAAATTACAGAGAAATTAAGTTAATGAGCCATACTATGAAACTCAGGGAGAGAGTAATAGAGCAGAGGCTCAGAAAAGAAACAGAGGTCTCGGAAAATCAGTTTGGTTTCATGCCTGATAGGTTAACAATGAAAGATATATACCTACTGAGGCGCCTAATGGAAAGGTATCAGGATCATCAGAAGGACCTGCATATGGTATTTATAGATCTAGAAAAAGCCTATGATAGGGTCCCTAGAGAAGTATTATGGAGAGTTTTAGAGAAGAAAGAAGTCCGAATAGCCTATATACAAGCCCTTAAGGATATGTATCATGGTGCAGAGAGGATACTAAACCGTTTAAAATTACAATGGGACTGCATCAAGATTCTGCACTAAGTCCATATTTATTTGCTTTAGTAATGGATGAATTCACTAAAGACATTCAGACAAAGGTGCCATGGTGTATGCTATTTGCAAATGACATAGTGTTGGTGGATGAAATAAAAGAAAGAGTGAACACTAAGCTTGAGTTGTGGAGAAACAATTTAGAATCTAAGGGATTTAAATTAAGTAGAAAGAAAACAGAATATATGGAATGTAAATTTAATAAGAATACAAGAGTGGAGGATATTATAATAAAATTGAAAGACCAAATCTTACAAAGAAAAGACCATTTTCGATATTTGGGATCAATGATTCAAAAAGATGGAGAAATTCACGAGGATGTCACATATAGAATTAAGGCAGGTTGGTTAAAATGGAGAAATGCATCGGGGGTGCTATGTGATGGTAAAATCCCATTAAAACTGAAAGAAAAATTCTATAGAACAGCTATAAGACCAGTCTTGTTATATGGCTCAAAATGTTGGGCAATCAAATACCAGCATGAGCAAAAGGCGAGCGTAGCGGAGATAAGGATGTTAAGATGGATGTGCGGCCATACAAGAAAAGATAAAATTAGAAATGAGGTTATTCGTAATAAGGTAGGACTAGTGCCAATCGAGGAGAAGATGAGAGAGACTAGACTAAGATGGTTTGGTTATGTGAGAAGGAGACCAAGAAATGCTCTTGTGAAGAGAGTTGATGAAATGGAACAATTAGTCAAAAAAAAAAGGTAGAGGCAGACCCAAGAAGACTTTGGGAGAGACATTAAAGTTTGATATGAAGTGTATGAATTTAAATGAAGATATGACAAAAGATAGAAATACATGGAAGTCTAGAATTCATGTAGTCGACCCCACATCATGGGATAAAGGCTGGATATGTTGTTGTTGTACAACTGCTTTCCAATCTAGTTTCTGTAGGGCTTCATCAATATGTTTTGGAATTTGCACCTCATCCACTTTGATGGTAAATGCCCTAAAACTTGGGGAAAGTTGAGAGTACACCAAATGGTTAGTTATAGGATGTTGAGTACATGACCTTACTCCTTTTCTCCAAGCAATTGGAATATCTAGGTCATATGGTTCAGCTTCTGCATTGTCAAGTTTTGTTTCTGAATTGTTTGACTTGCTAGGAGCCTCAAACGGTACTGTTTATTCAGTCCTGTCTTCCTCTTCTTGTGTTGGACCTTGTCCCGAGGCTGATGATTGATCTTGCCTTGGTTCAAGATCCTTTCTCCTTAAATATACTTTCATAGGCAGTTGTGTTTTAGGACATTTTTTTGAAATATGTTGTTGCTGCTACTCTTCTTCTCCTAGTGAATTTGTTACATCATTCAGAATAGGAATAGATGTGGTCACTATTTCAAGAAAAACACTAACATCCCAACAATTATCCCTACCCTGATCTGGACTTGAAATCTCCCCTTACAGATTGGTTGTAGGGTAACAAAACTGATGTTCGAGAAATGAGACATCACAAGACACAAGGAATTTTTTTGTGTTAGGACAATAACACTTGTATCCTTGTTGTGTGAGAGAATAACCAACAAATACACACTTCAAGGATTTTGGATGCAATTTAGAACTATAGTTGTAAACATAAGCAGCACAGCCGAAAACTTTAAGGGATAAGGAGTTCAGAATGCAGGTTAGGTGAGGGTATGAGGTAATGAGAGTGTTTAAAGGGGTTTTGAAGCTGAGAATTTTAGAAGGGATCCGATTAATGAGATAGGATGAAGTGAGAATGGCTTTTCCCCAATAGGATGTAGGCACAGAACTGGAAAACATTAGTGTTCGGGCTATTTCGAGCAAATGCCAGTTCTTCCTTTCTACCACACCATTTTGTTGGGGATTATAGGGACATGTGCTTTGGTGAAAAATACCATTATCACTTAGATATGTCTAAAACTCGGATGAGAAGTATTCTTTTCCATTATCTGATCGAAGGATATGGATGGATGTGCGAAATAGGTTGCGGACCATTTGATGGAATTTTCTGAAAATCGTGTGAACTTCAGATTTTTCCTACATCAAGAATACCCAACATAACCTGGTATAGTCATCAATGAAAGTGACAAACCAACGAGTGTTAGTTAAATTTGGTACTCTAGTTGATCCCCATACATCACTATGGATTATGTAGAAAGGTTTGGTTGGTTTATAGGCATGAATAGGATGTGAAGATTTTGTTTGTTTAGCAAGAATACACTGTTCACAATTGAAGGAATCACTCATTTTATTGCTAAATAAACGAGAATACAAAAGGTTTAAATAACGAAAATTCGGGTGGCCTATCTTGTGCCATAAGTGAATATTAGAATCTGAAACAGTAGAAGAAACAAAAGAATTTTGTAACCTAGGAATAAGAACAGAAGCAATAGCTGGTCCTTTCACATAGTAAAGGCCTTCTCTCTCCTTAGCATTGCTAATCATCCTCCCCAAAATTAGGTCCTGAAACACACATTGAGTAGGAGAAAAATTACTTTGCAATTCATGTCTCTAGTGACTTTGAGTAGCAGGTTGCATCTTAAAGAGGGCACATATAAGACAAATTTCAGCCATAAATCATTTAAGTATACCGAACATTTCCCTTCAACATATGATATTGTACCATCTACCATAGTCACCTTTATATTCCTATCACAATATTTGTAATCCACCATGCCACACATGGATCCGATCATACGGTCGAAGGCCCCCATATCAACAATCCAATCATTCCCATTTAGCAACTTAGAGAGAGAGCAATTATAACCCTTACCTTGTGTTACCTGGGAGGCGGTTGGATTCATTACTTCCTCGGAATTGGAGGGTTTTGTAACCCCTGTTTGTTTTAAAACCTGCTGCAAAACCTCTAATTGATTAAAGGTTAAGGTAAAACTCTTACCATCTTCTACATCCACTACATAAGCTGCTTGTGGCCTCTTCTGATTCTGATTTCTCCCCCTCCAATTAGCAGGCTTCCCGTGTATTTTCCAGCAGGTTTCTTTAGTATGGTAAGGTCTTTTGCAATGATCACACCAAGGTCTGTCTTTTGTATGATCTCCTCAAGATGTTGTTGTCCTTTGCTTTAAGGCTGTAAGTGCTGATCCATCCTGATTATTGACCTCAGGAGCTATGTTTAACATGACTTTTTTCCGACTTTCCTCCCCCCCTAACCTCAGCAAAGGCCTCCTTGATGGGGGGAAAGGGTTTCATACCTAGGAGCCTTCTGCGGACTTCATCTAAGTCCGGATTTAGTCCATGTAGGAAAACAAATACCTGCTCTTTCTCCACAATCTTTGAATATTTTACTCCAGCCTTCGTACACTCCCATTGTATATCATAAAACAGGTCCCTTTCTTGCCATAATTTAGATAGAATATTATAGTATTCAGTCACCAAATGGTTACCTTAGCGGGTGGTTCTTAGGGCTAATCGCACCTCAAAGCATTGTGTTGTGTTCTCTATGTCTGAATATAGGCTCTGGACAGCATCCCATACGTCCTTTGCTATCTTGTAGAATAGATAGGTTCACCCTATCTCTAACTCCATGGAATTGATGAGCCAAGCCATCACTATAGAGTTTTCAGCATCCCATGCTTCATACTCGGTAGTTTCAGGATCTGGCTGAGGTATTACTCCTGTGAGATACCCCATTTTTCCTTTGCCTTTCATCACCAACATAACTGATTGAGACCATTCCTGAAAATTGGTCCCATTAAGTTTATGTTGTGTGATTTGAAAAGTATGGTGATCTAACGAGAGGGGAGAAGGAGAAGGGGTTGGAGGAATCAATCGAGAGGCTGTAGGACCGATATTGGAGGTTGCACTTGTGGTTGAGGAGTCGGCCATCTTGAGGAAAGTTGGTGTGCTGGTTATTATGAACCAAGCTCTGATACCATGAACAATTTCAAACTTGGACTTGTAATTGAAAAAGAACTCGAATGCACAGAAAACTATCCTACCGATTCTAGGATACAAGGCTACTTTAAATACAGTTATACTTCTTATCTCTTAGCTAAAGATTAGGATATTTAAAATTAAAATACAACAACAGATTTGGAGTGATTTAAACTCCTATATTTTCAGATATTGCTTTTGCTCTATCTTCTTATCTTCACTTCATCTTTGAATCCCTTTCTCTTCGTCCAGCTTTTTCTTTTTATTCTAGGATTATCTTCAATAATATTTAAGGGTGTCAAATGCAAGCCAACCCCACAGTGGGATATAGGCTTTGATATCTTGGTGGTAATGTCACATGCAAAAGTTATCATACCTATTTCCCCGACACAATCATGTCTGAAGCATATCCCAACCATGAAACAAAAAATAATGACAATGTAAGACAAAATAACCTCCAAAACCCAGTAATATTGGTAGATTTCATCAACATATTCAGTTACTTCCAGGTGATTGAAATCATCATAAATACTTGGCAAATTTTCTTTCTTCATAATCCCACCATTTCCTTCCAGTAGCTGCAACAAAAAAATGGCCAAATTGAAAACCAAGATATACAAAACGTACAAGGAAAAAGAGAAACATCAAAAACCTCAACCTTTGATCTTGCAATCAGTAAAGATGTAAAAGATTTCCTACGATCAGATTTTCCAGTGTCAAGCTTGACTGATACATATGTACCAATGTTGCTGCAGCAGTCAGACTCAGATGGAACCCCCCGTTTAGCAGGTTGTCCATTTGTAGAAAGTGATGCACTATTTTCAGACAAAAATATAGCCCTCCCATTCTTTTTTTTGCATGACATAGTAGTAGCTGAGAATTTGTTCCCTCCAGATGTGCCCTTGGACTTTAAAGTTGTTCTAACACCGGACACTCTTTGTGAGGTTTTTGCAATTGGCTGGATCAAATCAAATCAGTGTAAATTTACAGTAGCTGTTGCAAAGACAAGGCATACATTTTAATATGGTAATTGATATGTAGTGGTGTTCAAAACAAGGCATATGAGTGTGTGTGTGTAGACACAGTGCTACATGCATTATACTTTCAAATGTAGTTAATACTTATTAGAGTATACAACTAACAAACAAAGGCTATAGAGGAAACCCAAATATCAACTACAAATACATGGCAATAAAACAACAGATGTTTAAAAGCAACAAAGGAAACTGCAATCAGATCCATTAAAGTCATAGAATTCAAACACCACTCTGAACAGTTAGAAAAAAATATTGTACTCAATGAAAAAGCTATAATGACGTAGGTGGACAATTGCTTCAATCACTCCAATCATCTGCACAACTAAAGAAGGCCTGAAAACCATGATGAAGCTTAACCATAAACCTCAGGACCAATACCTTCAAACCTGCCATCTTCAAGTGTGATTGGTGGGCTTGGACATTTTGTCCAAGACTAAATACTTCCTCTGGGGGAAAAAACAAGGGAAAGATTGCGTACAAATACTGACCCTCACAAAGCAAGGAGCCTTGTGCACTGCAGACACTCTTCTTCATTTGTCTGATAAAGTTCTTCTCTTGCTAGCCAGTTTAAATTTACTGTAGCTGTTGCAAAGACTTGGCATACATGAGGATTATGAGCTTGGTTCTTAGATCTTGCCTCCAACCTTATATTCAATGAAGTGATCTAGCTAAAAAGTAGTGTGGTAATGAAAGAAGCCGTACTCAAATTTGAAGAACTCCCTTTTGACAATATGGAAAATATATTTGAGCATATCTTAGTCGAGTGAGGAAAATGGCATTGCAAACTTGGCTTGCAAATAGGTTCCTAAGTGCTTTCCATTTGCACTAAGCACCCGTAGAGGAATATTGATGGCTCATGAACCACCTCATGGCTTCCATGCAGAACATTTGGGGCAGCAATCATGGACATATTACTATTTTCTGTAATTTCCTCTTATTATAGGTATAAATACCTCTTAGATTATATTTTTTAAGCTATTTATCAAACTGCTATTGTATCTTATGATACGATATGATTCACAATTCAAAAATTAGGCCTTCTTGGTCACTATACGAATCTTGATTTGATAACTATGATTGTACCCATAACCACCACCAGAAAAGGTGATGAGAGATCATCTCAAAACAAGTCCTATAGTGTGGTTATTAGTAAAAAGAAATCAAGCACCGCCTTTTAGATTATTACATGATTATTTCTTTATGAAAAAAAAGCATAAAAGTTGGGTTGAATTGCAATGAGAAAGTGAATCATAATGATGATAGTTAAGATTTTGATTCCATGGTTAACCCAATATTTTCTCAGGGTTGGTGGCACAGAAAGTACATTGGTGCAAAATTGATGTTATTTTCCCAGTCAAAAATAGATATAAATGACAAAGAAATACAGGGCAATAGCATAACAATTTAAATACTAAAATAGAGGGCTAGAAAAGAAGGGAGAGAGAGAGAGAGAGAGCTGCATAGATATGTTACTACCTTGACAGATTTTCTTGCAACAGCTTTGGAATCCACAATAGTTTGACTTTTGGATGCCCTAAAAACAGACAGCCAAATATATAGAATAAATGATGATAAAAACAGGATTCTTCTACTGATTTCATAATGACAGTCATAATTTTTACCATTTAAAAATGTTAAAACCAAATCATATGTAGAATGGAAACATCAAATATTATTAGAAAAAGGTGATCACAAAACCATCTTGCATTGGTTCTATGAATCACTTGCTCCGTGATCTCCCATTCTTTTAAAACAATTGATCTAAGATATGTAAACTGATTTTTTATAAAGATCACTTGATCTTCAAGTCATACGATAACTTCAAGTCTCATTCACACTTCTATTTTATCAAATTTACATTCCATATTTTTTGTTTTTAACTTGCTCAACTTGAAGCCTTTGAATTCTAAGGTGTCCCTCCATAATTCGAGTTTTGTATTTGTGCCTTCTTTTGTCTCATCTATCAAAACTATATTATCTACAAATAATACACAAAGGATATGTACAAAGAAATGAAGTGTGCAATATATTCTCATATCATGCAGGTAAACTGTCCCTTCCAAACTTCAATATTCCAATATTAGATTAGAGTAAAAGTATTCCAATCCTATTACATTCTCATCCATAACATCAGAAAATATACATGAAGCAAGGTTCAATCTGTCCATAAATGTCTTGTATGAATCATACAAAGCCAATGAAGCTTGGTCAACAAATAAACATGGTGCTCTAGGCCTAAGATGACCAACTCTTCTATTGTGCATGTCATGAGGCTCATTTTAAACGATTATTACAGGGAACTATCTCTAGCCTAAAATTAGGAGTTCAATATCATACCCCACACCTTGAAGGAGTGATTATCTAGCATGACACTCTAGGAAGTACAGCATGGTGAATCTTACATAGATGTGACATAACTTTTATAGCATGGTATAGCAATGACTAGCCACAGGCATTCTAATAACTTACTTCTACATGAATCATAAAAGTATTAATAATAACTCAATCTTAGTAAGCCAGTTTCAGAGCAAAAAGCATGAAAATGAATAACCATTTCATACTGGATGAAAGTGATGAGAAGTTAAAAGCATATGGTGAGTGCATTAGCAAGCCCTTTACTGCTATTATATAAACTGTCAAAATATGCCGCATTCTAGAGCTAAATTTTGCTCACATTATTATGAAGCCATCACTGTCTCGATTCTGCCAAATATGATTTCTCGCATTGGTTACTTGGGGTATCACTTTCCTTGCAACTTTTGGCTTAACTGAATACAACATTAGCATAAGAATTGATCAATGCATTCCTCAGGGTGCTCCCAGGAAAGGTGAGGAAAAAAACAAGCATAGGAGCCTAGTGTCTTGTATCTCACCAGGAAAACCATAGATTCCATTAACCTTTTCCAAATTCTCAGCTGTTCCCTACAAGCAACAAGAATTTATGAATTTGAATTAGGAAAAAGGGAATTTGTAAAAGAACAAATAAGAGAAAAATAATTCAAAATAAAATGTAGAATAAACCATAATGTAATTAAGAGCAACCTTTTTATCATTTGTATTGACCTGCTTAACCAATTTTGTTGCTGTTAAAGACTTCCTTCACAACAAAATACAAAAGTGCATCAATAGGATGACATAGTTTTTCATTTGACATATATGGCAAAGGAATATTTAAACCCATAAACCTCGGAGGCGGAAGATGGTTCCTTGCAGTAATCCTGATAAAAAAAAATACAAGTAACTCAAATGTGCTCAACAGAAAGAACAATATTAAAAGAACAAAGAAGAAAAAGACAAACGAGAACGAGAGAATTTAAATTAACTTCCACGTGCCTGACATTAGTGTTCATAGATCCATGGCCCTTACATTTGGACCCTTGGTCATCAACATAGGCCTTCAAATCTAAAGCATCTACCCTTGTCCAAAAAATAAGAAAAGAACATAATGCAGTGCTCCACCAGAAAAAGAAAAGAAAGGTTCTAATACAAGAGCTACTTACCATCCTTCAAAGTAGAATAAATAGCAATAGGTTGTCTTAGGTTCTCCCTTGCCTTTCCCTACTCCATTTAATCACCATGTGAAAAGTTAGTAATTTATTCTTGTAGGTTAAGGTTAACAAAATATAAAAATTCGGTGCTAATTTTTGCTTGAATTGCCATCACAATTGATATTTGCTTGTGTTGCTATAATGTTTCTCTGTCCTGCTGCCAGGTAATAGTTTATCATTGACAATCAATAAGCCAAAGGGTAGGTATAGTTGCAAAGTGGTCTTATTTTCTTAGAGAAAGCTCCCATAGGATAATGTAGAAGTAGGCAGACCTGACAACTCTGCTAGAGGGTCTTAGACCTATAGCCCTGGTTTTACCATGCGTCCTTTACTTTAGCTTTTCTTTGTCAAGGCACAGGAATATATTCCCTTGTTTGAATTTATAAAAATAGCCTGTTTGAACGTCAAGATACTATAGGTATTTTGCTCTAACCAGGTACAGATTTTACTTTTCACAATCATTTTATTCACAATCTAGATGCAAAACACAAGGTTAGCATTTATTACACCATCATTTTTTTCCTGTTTGTTGCTAATTAAGCTATTCCCAATTACCTGGTACCAGTTAAAAAAAAACAAAAAAAACTTGTTAACACATGGTACCAGCAAGAATGCTCATAACTGGTTTTATGCTTCCGAAAATACAAAGTTGCTATTGCTTCAGGCAGTAACTAAAGGGAAATACCAATAAAGAAAAAACAAAAGTAGCTTAAAAACAACTGATTAACCAAATCTTATGCAAACACAATAAGAATCTGGCTTAGATTCCCCATCCTCCTCTGCCCAGACCAACCCCCCAGTGTGTGGTGTGAAATGCTTACCATGATACAGTTATTCGACGAAGACATTGCATATCTCATGCCTGAATCCATTGATACCCTAGGAAAATACATAATAACAAGAGTGCAAACATTGATTAATAATCATTGAATCCAATAAAAAAAACAAAATTTGAACATTTATCATTACCACTAACTAGGCCTTTGACAACTAGCTTTTCATAAGAAAATACAATGAAAGGCAACAATATTAGGACAAGAAAGCAATGAGACAGCCTCACTCATTAATTTGCTACTTGCCATTAATAAACAAGAATTCCCTAAAGCTGGAAGAAAAACATACAAATATGTATATGATTTCACCGAATTGTTTCAGTGTCACATATCTCCTATTGAATCATCATAAATTCTGCTGCTAATGAGAGTTATGGTGTGAGATATAACAAGAACCTGAGATGATTATCTTGACGACAGAACAAGTTTAGAATCCATACTATAAAGATGTTTTCCTCTCCTTTCTAAGTTCAAATAATCTGAGTTGTCCAAATCACCTTCTTACTACACATGATGGTATAACATTTCATGTTTATTATTCATTCTCCCCCCCAACCACGGCGCGCTCATGCGTTATGGGGCAGCCTTTCAAGAGGTATATGCACTGCAGCTTCTATAAATGAAAATATGCTTCAAGCTATGAACAAATGGGGCATACAGTGGTTTGGAGCCATCTTGCACTTCAGCTCTTGAAAAGTTCCCCCGGAGATTGCTCACATCAGCCAAAACTTTTCTTCCAGCATTTGTTTTTCCTAAACATAAATGAGAAACTGTTAGAATTTTGTCAGAAAAATAGTACAGAAATTCTAGTAAAAATTTAGACCATGTTTGCCTTACTGGAACTATCACGTTTGTCTTTAATACTCTTCTCCAAGATTTTGGGGTCCTCCTTTACATTAAAAGCAACGAACAACAAAATAAAGATACATAAAGAAAGCTAAATTTTAAAAATTCCCCAGACTCCCCCACCCAACCTCATCACAAGAAATGAGGAAAGAACCAATTCAAGAACCTTAGAATAGCCAGCCCTGGTTTGAGTAGTCCCTTTAATGAATGAAGTAGATTTCCTTCTGCGGAAAAGCACAAAAAGAAATACAATCAAAGTCTAGAAAAATTCCAAAACACAATGTTATGGTCCTTATTTCTGTAAGCCACACCAAAAACTGATGAAAACCCACAAGAAATGAGACTGACCTCCAGTGTAATGCTGTTATGATGCACAAAAAGGACAAAACACACCTTAGGAGAGCCAAATGGTTGAATAAGACTAGGTTAAGCAAAAGCTTTATTTTCCAGCGACAACTAGAAGGAAACTAAGAGATGCCATTGCGGAACTAAGATAGATCGAACTCTACACTTGAGAGAACTCTATGTAACTATATGGTGGCTTTCCCTTAGGATGTGCATCCTAACTCGTGCTAAAGCTAAAAAGGTGCACGTCCAAATGTTTCAAAACAATTGACAAATAACTAATGTTGGAATCAAGAGTCAGTCCTATCACATATCATGGCAGCATAAGGGATTCCTTTGACCTTCCACCAGGGAAAGGGGAAAGAAAATCAGTACGAAAAAACTCAATTGGAATTTCATCAATGGAAAATGCAGCACACGGGAAAAGGAAAATAGGGCTTACTTGCTTTGAGCATTGATGGAATCACGGCCAGGGACATTAACCTTATCGCTTTCCACATAAACCTTGAAATTTTTCCCTGCTGCTGTTTTCCCATGATAATTGAGACCATGAACCCAAAGACATATACATAAATCGGAATTAAGAATAAAGCTTACCACACTTGCTGGCGCCATGATACTCTGCTCGTTTTGAGAATGTGTTTGATTTGACCTAAAATTAGAGGGACAGAAACAAGTCCGGGTACTGACTCACCAAAAGAGAAACCGAAATGACGGAATCAACAAACGACTAGGGTTTTGACTCACCTTGGGAGCGACCATATTTTTGGTCTGAATGCTCCAGTCCTTCTAGGCGTTCTCAGATGATCAACAAGTTTCTCCTGAAAAAATGCACCGCAAGATTGTCTGAATGTTCGTTCATTCAAACAGAGTTCAGAAATCGATGTAAAGAAAGTTAACGACGACCCGTTGGAAGAAGAGAAAAACTGAATCAAAGAAAAACTAGGGTTTGAAGGGAGAGATAGCGACAGAGAGGGAAAATCGTTTAATTGAAATAGCACTCGACTTACTTGAACCTTCCGAGTTTAGGATTCCGATCTTCTGCTATGGAGAGAGAGAGAGAGAGAGAGGAATTGCCGTTTAGCTGCAGCGAATTGAGTTCATGCAATGCAATACCGCCTCTTTCCAAGTTTGAAAAACATGCGATTTTACTTAAGTACCCTCCGTTATGTCACATGCTCAGTTGAGTTCTGCTCCGTTGCTGTAAAATGTTATAAAACACGGTAAATTGTAAACATCACTCATAAATTTTGGCAAATTTTGACATTTAAGTATTTAACAAATGATAATAATCATATCTGTTGCTAATAAGATTATTTTAATCATTCTATAAAATTTAAGAATGATTAACTAACAAAATTGTAATATAATATTAAATATTGAAGGCACTTTTATATTTTTTCAAAAATCATGGATATCTTTTACAATGATTCTAAATTTTAAGGATGTCATGTGAAATTTTTTTTAAAATATAATATATTTATCTTCACTCGTTAAAAATATTTTATAATTAAAAATAAAATATAATAAATAGAATTGATAAAATGATCAAAACTTCCTCCCTTTACCCACTTTCAATTGGAGCGAGGTAAGAAATTATTCAATCGAATTCAAAGAATCTCTAATTATTTTTCAATTGATACTATTTTTATCATGTGTCCTACCTGGTCTTGAAATATTAATTTTTTTTATAAGAATATAAATAATACACTTTTTTACACAAACATTTTATACTTATAAACACCAATCACTTAAAAAGTAAGATTAACGACAAACACCAACTTAAAAGTGAGATTAACAACAACAATCACTTAAAAAGAAAAGACCCAATCAGTTATACTTATAAACAACAATTACTTAAATACCAACAATAAACACCCAACAAAAGACCAATAAAAGACCCAACAATCATTTAAATTGACAATACAAGACCCATCAATAAACAGTTAAACACCAATCAGGCAATCACTTAAACACCAGTGACCAATCACTTAAATACAAAAGACCCAACACCAACAATAAATACCAAAGCAACAATCAGTTATTAACAATGGCAATGCCCGCCAACAATAAACACCAAAGCAGCAACAGGAACTGATGTTACTGCTTGTCCACGGTCCACCACCGTCAGGTACTTCTCGTAGCAACCTTTCAGGCAGACCACAAACGACTGCGTTGAAGCTCTAGCTGTGTGCAGTGTAATGACTGTGCACACGAGAGAGAGAGAGAGAGAGAGAGAGAGAGAGAGGGGGGGGGGGGGAAATTGAAAGGGAAAGTGAGTTTTATGGGATTTGGGAAGTGGGTCTTGGAAGGGAGGGTGACTGATAGCTTCATTATTGTTGGATACACACATGATATTATGGTAACCCACCCAAACAAACTTACAAGAGAAGCAGAACAACAGGAGACGTATGCTCAAGTATTCCTGTTTTGTGGGAGTAATTAGATAGAAAATTGGAAATCATTTTTCACAACTAAACACCACCTAGAACTTGTCAACATAGCCCATCAACCAACCATTTCCTTTTTGCGGACGAGCAATTCCAATCCAACAACTCCATCAAATTCTCCAAGCAAGCAACTGACACATTTACACAGGTGGAATGAGAAAGGGAACAGAGAATAGTTCAGAAACTCCATGTATTGCAATTCAAAATCTTGGGCAAAATAAATATTATCACATCATGATATAATCTTCCACAGCTATATGGACAAGAATCTAGGTAAATGACCCCCACAAGGCATAGGTCGGATGGTAAAAGGACAAGCGATATGTCGGTGTAGTCCAGTGAGTTGTGAGTTCGATTCCTCCCCTACGCAAGGGCAAAAAGCCCAACCTACAATTTACCTCTCCCTACATAATCGAGGGCACGAACAGGCTGCGTAAGAGCGGTCATCCCAAGAATATAGGTAAATGAACCGGTGCACTTTATAACTCATGAAATCGCTGCTCCAGAAAAACAACACTGTTCAGATTGGCCGAAAATGCATCAGAATTCCAACAGCTGTTCATTAATGAGCGAGTCATTGTTAGAAGGAATAATATAAGCTCCAAATAACTCCAATCATCAAATGGAGTTGAACATCTTAGATGTGAAAGACCGTTAAGGAATCCAACTTATATGTCATGTGTATTAATAACCAAACAAAAGCCAATTCCAAAAAGGAATAACTTACAATCCCAAATATTGACATCTACATTGTCTTTGCAGCCATAAGAGGTTTGGGAGGGGACAGAGATCTAATTTCAGGTGCAGAACTGGGAAAAAGCACATTAAGCTTGTGCATAAGAATGTCAGCCCTTGAAGGAATCTCATTCAGAAGGAATTGCTGGACAATTGGTTTTTTGAACCATTCCATAACAGAATCACCTGGGGCCCTCAAAACAACTTTACTGACCTCAAAAGGCGATGACACTGAACTCAACATTTGTGCAACCACAATCTTTAAAGTAGGTCCAGTGACCAATTTGATCCTTCTGGGCACAACACCATAGTACAACATCCGTTTCCTAAATCTATGGAGGGTGTGAACTACGGCAATGAGAGCAGCTCCAACCGATAAGTTTCTAACATCGAGAGACCAAGCAATTTGCTGATCAAACACGATTGCCTTTGGGAAAAGCTTATTTTCATAAGCCACTTTCCACACGCAACGAGCTCGATTTATCTGGCCCATAAGAACAAGGTAATTGAGGAGAACATTCACAAAGTACCTTGCAGCACCCTCTTCCAACTCATAATCAATACCCTGGAAGAATTCCCTCACGAAGGATAACACAGGTTGCTTCCTCTGTTCTGGGCCCATAAATAATCCACACATAAAAGCATGTGCCTGATGATTTGTAGCACCAAGGATAGACATCAAATGCCTCTCATTGTCCTCTTCTTGGCACCTTACAAGATGCGCTAGAATTGACGTGTAAAGTATGAGGTCAACTTTTGCAGCAGAGTTCACATAAGTTTCTAGAAGAGGCTTTGCCGATTCATACAAACCATTTTTCATGCATGACTCAAACAACTGCCTGATTATGAAATTATTTGTTCTAATACCAGATGCACCCATAAACCGTAGCCACCTCAAAGCAAGATCGACAGAACCATCCTTGATATAAACCATTAGAACATCACTTGCACTCACATCGACAGAATAACCCATGGCCTTCATTTCAAGTAAAACTTTTGCAGCTACGTCCACAAGCTTCTTATTTGCTAAAAGCGTCAGAAGGGCAGTACAAGTACTTAGTCCTGGCCTCAGACCTGCATTGTTCATTGAGTTATACAGCTTCATAGCAGCGTCTACTTGACCAGAAGCAGCATGCATTTCCAATAGACAAGAATAGGTCGAAGGAGTGGGCAAAAATCCAGCTTTCTCCATGTCTGAGAAGATAGACATAGCAACTTCAAGCTTTCCGGATTTTGCATGAGACTCCACAACC